>NW_008332087.1:149302-200123 GCF_000622305.1 Nannospalax galili
AAGCCTTACCAATAGGATGGATGAAATGGAAAACAGAATATCAAGACTGGAAGATAAAGTGGATGAATTAGACCACTCAAGCAAAGATCAAGAGAAATTTAAGATAATACAAGAATGGAATATGCAGGAATTGTGTGACACCATAAAAAGACCAAACTTATGAATCATGGGCATACAGGAAAGAGAAGAATTCCAAGATAATGGCATGGACTAGATCTTGAACAGAATCGTGGACGAAAATTTCCCAAAATTAAAGAAGGACATGCCCATAGAAATACAAGAAGCATACAGAACACCAAACAGACAGGACCAGAGAAGAAACTCTACACAGCACATCATAGTAAAAACACTAGATGTACAAAACAAAGGGACAATACTGAAAGCTGCAAAAGAGAAACAACAAGTCCACCATCCCCACTTCTCTTTAACATAATACTTGAAACTCTTGCAAGAGGAATAACACAAGTGAAGGAAATTAAAGGAGTAACAATTAGAGAAGAAAAGATCAAATTATCCCTTATTGCAGATGATATGATATTATATCTAAGGGATGCCAAAAATTCCACCCCAAAACTCCTAGAAATTATTAACATGTTCAGTAAAGTGGCAGGTTACAAAATTAACCTACAAAAGTCTGTAGCCTTTCTATATACCAATAACAAGAAATCAGAGAAAGAGCACATGGAAACATTCCCCTTCACAATAGCTGCAAAAAAAAAAATCTTGGAGTAAACCTGAGCAAAGACATTAAGAGCTCTACAGTGAAAATTTTAAATCTTTAAAGAAAGCAATGAGGAAGACATCAGAAGATGGAAGGACCTCCCATGCTCATGGATTGGAAGAATTAATATTGTGAAAATGACTATCCTACCAAAAGTCATATATAGATTCAATGCAATGCCAATCAAAATCCCCATGACATTTTTCACAGAATTGGAAAATACTATCCTAAGATTCATATGGAAACACAAAAGACCCTGGATAGTCAAAACAGCCCTGAGCACTAAGAGCAATGCCGGGGGGCTTACTATACCAGATTTCAAGCTGTATTACAGAGCTATAGTCATAAAAACAACATGGTACTGGCACAAAAATAGACCCATAGACCAATGGAACAAAATTGAAGACCCAAATATGAGTACATGTAATTTCAGCTGCCTGATATTTGACAAAGGGGCCAAGAACATCAACTGGAGGGAAGACAGCATCTTCAGCAAATGGTGCCTGCAAAACTGGATCTCCACTTGTAGAAGAATGAAACTAAACCCTTATCTTTCACCTTGCACAAAAGTCAATTCCAAATGGCTCAAAGACCTCAATGTAAAGCCCAAAACTCTAAACTATTAGAAGAAAAGTTTGGGAAAAACCTTCAGGATATAGGCGTAGGAAAGGATTTTCTAATCTGGACATCAATTGCTCAGGAAATAAGGGCAAGATTCAACAAATGGGACCTCATTAAACTAAAAAGCTTCTGTACATCAAAGGAGACAACCAAGGAAGCAAACAGAAAACCCACAGAATCGGAGAAAATCTTCACCAGCGACACATCCGGCAAAGGCTTAATAACCAAAATTTATAATGAACTCAAAAAACAGAGAACCAAGACAAGAAGCAACACAATTAAAAATGGACTAAGGAGGTGAACAGAGAGTTCTCAAAAGAAGAAGTAAAGATGGCTATGAAACATCTTAAAAGATGTTCAACATCACTAATAATTAGGGAAATGCAAATCAAAATCATTTTAAGATTTCACCTTATCCCAGTCAGACTGGCTAAGATCAAGTGAACAAATGATATTAAATGTTGGAGAGGATGTGGGGAAAGGGTAACACTCCTACACTGCTTGTGGGGCTGCAAACTGGTTCAAACCCTATGGAAAGCAGTGTGGAGAACTCTTAAAAAAACTATAAATGAACCTACCATTTGACCCAGTTATACCACTCCTTGGAATATACCCAAAGAACTCATCGTATTGCAGAAACACATGTACATCCATGTTTGTTGGTGCTCTTTTCACAATAGCCAGGATTTGGAAGCAACCTAAGTATCCCTCAATTGATGAATGGATAATGAAAATGTGGTTCATTTATATGATGGAATTTTACTCAGCAGTAAAGAAAGATGAAATCATGAAATTTGCAGGTAAATGGAATGAACTAGAAACTGTTATACTAAGTGAAGTAACACAGACTCGGAAAAAAATCAACATATGTTCTCCGTCATATGTGGTTCCTAGAACCAGACACTAATAAATAAGTATGCAACCAGACATAACTACAGGAACCAAGATAATGGAAAGGAAACAGGGAAGTAAATGAAATGAAATAACCTAAAAGAGAAGAACAGTAGGAAACCGGACTTAGTAAGGGAGAGATGGATAAAAATTGGGTTAGTTTAAGGGAGAACAGAGTGAAGGGTTTATAAGGATCCTAGGGGATAAAGGGGAAGAAGGAGCTCAAGCGAGGTAGGACCATAGGAGAAGGGTATTAGTAAGGGAGAAAGGGGGGAAATGGGGGCACCTTAAGTGGGAAAACCATGATGGCGGTGTGAGACAACATTAGAGATAAACAATGCCTAGCTAGTTTTCAAAACCAGAGAGAACCATATTATTCCTACAACATACTGACAAATTATACATAGCTGATCAAGAAATATATGTCTAGGTAAAGTTTATCTGAGAACCACTGATCTTTGCCCAAGATTTATCTACATGACACACAGTAATTAAAAATACCAGATTGGTGGAACTAACCTTGGGTGTTTAACAGACATACTTTGAGGTCTATAATAATTTGGTCAGAGGGACATAAAGGACAGTTTTTGCTCCTTGCCCTCCTAAGTCGACTAGTTCCAGGGTACTATGAGCATCTCTCAATATGTCCTATAATGGTTGTGGGTCACCTGTCATCTTGATCAAGGAGGCTGAGGAGACCCCACGAGATGGACTTCAACCAGTGTCCAGTCTATAAATAGGATGGTCAAAACAGAGGAATCATTTCCTCCATGCTTCCAAGAGAAGCCAACCATTTCTATCTTTTTGAATAAATTAAGTAGTATTGGATGTAGATCTTTAAATGTCTGATAGAATTCTACTGTAAATCCATCTGGTCCTTGGCTTTTTTTAGTTGGGAGGTTTTGTATTACTGTTTCAATTTCCTTTTTGTTATGGGTCTGTTTAAGCTGTTAATCTCCTCTTGGTTTAGTTTTGGTGGTTCTCATGCCTTTAGATATCCGTCCATTTCTTTTAGGTTTTCAAATTTAGTAGCATATAGGTTTTTAAAGTATTCCCTTATAATGTTCTGTATCTTTCTGGTGTCTGTTGTGATGTTTCCCCTTTCATCTCTGATTTTGTTATTTTGGAGGTGCTCTTTCTTTTTTGGTTATGTGGCCTAGCAGTCTGTCCATCTTATTTATCTTTTCAAAGAACCAACTCTTGGATTCATCAATTCTTTGTATTGTGTTTTTTTTTTTTTTCCAATTTCATTAATTTTTGCCCTGATTTTTGTTATTTTTTCTTTTCTGCTGTTTTTTGTTTTCATTTGTTGTTGCTTTTCAGGTGTCTTCTTAGGAGTTTCAGTCTTAAGTCAATTATTTGTGTTCTTTCCGATTTTTTGATGTAGGCACTTAGAGCTATAAACTTCCCTCTAAGAACGGCTTTCAGCGTGTCCCAGAGGTTTTGTTGTGTTGTATTGTCCTTTTCGTTTAATTCCAGGAATACTTTTATTTCTTTCTTAATTTCTCCTTTTACCCACTCATAATTCAGGAGTGTGTTGTTTAATGTCCATGTGTTCATGTGGTGACTAGGGATTCTTCTGGTGTTGCTTTTAAGCTTTATGGCCTTGTGGACTCATAGAATGGATGGAATTATTTCAATCTTTTTGTATTTTTTGAGGTTTGTTTTGTTCCCCAGTATGTGGGTCAATTTTGGAAAAGGCTTTTCATGGGGTGCTGAATTGAAAGTTTGTCTTTGGTGCTTGGTGGAATACTCGGTAGATGTTTGTTAGGGCCATTTAATATATGGTATTGTTTAATTCAGATGTCTGTTAACTCTCTGCCCTGTTGACCTATCTAATGGAGACAGTGGCGTATTTAAGTCCCCTACTATTAATGAGTTGGGAATAATCTGAGTCTTAAAGTCATGTAGTATTGTTTTTATGAAGTTGGCTGCACCAGAGTTTGGTGAATATATGTTCATGATTGTAATATCTTCTTGGTTTATTGTTCCTTTGATCAGAGTGAAGTGGCTTTCTTTGTATCTTCTGATTAGTTTTAGTTTAAGGTCTGTTTCATCAGATATTAGAATTGCAATGCCTGCTTTTTTCTTAGTGCCATTTGTTTGGTATATTTTTTTCCCCTCCTTTCACCTTAAGGTAGCGCCTGTCCTTGAAAGTGAGATGAGTTTCTTGCAGACAACAAAAAGATGGGTTTTGTTTCTTAATCCATTCACCTAGTCTGTGTCTTTTGACTGGGGAGTTCAGTCCATTAATATTTAAAGTTATTTATGAAATATGTGTTTTTAATCCTGTCATTTTTATTTCTGTTCACATTCTTGATATAGTTGTAGTTTTCCACAGTATATTGTAATTGAATTTCTTTCCGCAACCCCTTGCATATAGTTATTCTTTTCTTCAGGTCTTTGTATTGCCTCCAGAGCTCTCTGAAGGGCTGGTTTTGTGGACATGAATTCCTTAAGCCTATTTATGTCATGGAAGATTTTTCTTTCTCCTTCAACTATAATAGACAGTTTGGCTGGTGTATTAGTCAGGGTTCTCCAAAGAAACAGAACCAGTCGAATGAATATATATTTATAGGGACTTATCAGCTTAGCTCACAGGATAGAGTCTGAGTAGTCCAACAATGGCTGCATGTCACTGAAGAGGCTGAGAATCCATAGTTGCTCAGTCCACAAGGCTGGATGTCTCAGTAGTCCCAATCTGGCGCCCGAAGGTCTGACAAATTCCAGAAGATCAGCTAGTCTTCAGTCTACAACAGCAAGATGAACTCAGCAGTGAGAGGGAAGGCAAGCAGCAAGAAGCCTGGCGTTCTCTTCCTCTGCCTTGGCCTTTTATACCGGCTGCCATCAGAAGGTAACACCCACATTTAGGGTGTGTCCTCCAGCTTCAGATGATCCAATCAAGAAGATCTCTTTCATTTCAGTTAATCCCAGATCCAGTCAAGTTGACACCCAGGATTAGCCATCACAGCTGGGTATATTAATCTGGGTTGATGTCGCGAGCCACGACTCTGTCCAGCAGAGCCGAGGAAAAACAACACAGACACCAAGGTGAGGTTCAAGCTTCTGTTTCTCTTTCTTCCTTTATTCTCTCTCATATTCTCTTCACTATGATGCTGTCTCTCATGATGCTGTCTCCTATGATGCTGTCTCTGTCTGTCTCTGTCTCCTCTGTCTGTCTCTGTCCTTATGATGCTCTGTTCCCCCTATTACACACTTCAGCTCTTTATATAGCGTTTTCAACAGTCCTCCCCCCAGCCGGTACCAATCAGGGCTCACACACGTGCAGCGGCCAGGCAGAGTGTAGCTCATAGGCATGTAGCAAGATCATCAGGCTGGCAGCACCTGTTTTGGGGCTCACCATACTTCAGAGTTGGGGTAAACAAGTGGGATTCACGAGCCTTGGCAATCAGCCAAGAGTTGAAGTAAACAGCACGAGGTTTGGCAGCCAGCCAGGGCTCCATCTTTGGCTGGCTCGGCTGTGCTCGCTTCCCACAGGTTGACGTCTGTGGTCATTTATTACTGGGAATACTTTGGTTCAGGCTCTTCTGGCTTTCATAGTTTGCATTGAAAAGTCAACTGTAATCCTAATGGGTTTTCCTTTATATGTAACGTGTTGTTTTTCTTTTGCAGCTTTCAGTAGTGTCTCTTTGGTCTGTACATATAGTGTTTTTACTATGATGTACCATGGAGAGTTTCTGTTCTGGTCCTGTCTTTGGTGTTCTTTATGCTTCTTGTCTTTGTATAGGCATGTCTTTCTTTAATTTTGGGAAATTTTTTTCTACAGTTTTGTTGAGGATATTGTCCAAGTCTTTATCTTGCAATTATTTTCCTTCGTGTATGCCTATGATTCATAAGTTTGGTCTTTTTATGGTGTCACCCAGTTCCTGCATATTCCATTCTTATGCTTTCTTAAATTCTTCTTAATCTTTCCTTTAGCGTTCTGGTTCCTCCACTTTATCTTCCAGTCTTGATACTTTGTTTTTCATTTCATTCATCCTATTGGTGAGGCTTTCTACTGTGGTTTCTAATTGGCTTATTGAGTGTTTCACTTCCTTCTTCATTTCAGCCTGAGTAGTCTTCAATATTTCTAGTTCTTTTCTGAATTCATTCAGAAGTTTATCCCTATCTTCCTTCAGTTCTTTGATTTCTTTTTGTGTTCTTTAAATTCACTGAATTCTTTTATCATGTTTATAATTGTTCTTTTGAATTCCATGTCTTGTATTATCTCTAGGGGGTTCTCATTGTACTCCTCTAGAGGACTGTTGGTATTTGGTGGGGATATGATATTTTGGCTTTTCCTGTTACTATTTTTTTTCTCTGTGATTTTGATACATGAATTTCTTTTGTAGTTTCTGATTCTTGTTTGAGACTCAAGTCTTCAAGTTTAGGTCTACTTCTTTTTGTGAACTTTATGTGTCTTTGTGGTTTCCTTTTTGGACAGGAAAAGCTGGTTCCTCTAAGCTTCCAGTTCTCTCTTTTGATTTTATATTGTAGTGGCCAGATTGCTTTTGTCTAGAGGAGTACCCAGAGTCAGAGTCCCAAGTCAGATGAGGATCAGATATTTTCAGGCTTTCTCCTACGGTCTGGATCCCTCCAGGAGAGGTGTTGCCCTCAGGATTTTGAGGATTGGATTGGCCTGGGAGTATGGGTCAGGAAAGATGCTGGTCTTGGGCATTTGGTGGTTGTGCTACCCAGAGATGCAAAGGGAGATGGGGCTTCCCGCCCCAAGGACTACTGGGGACTGCAGCAAGGAACCGGTTTGGTGTGGATGGAAAGGATTAGGAAGCTAAGAGGTCAGCCCTGGTGTCTAGGAAAGAGGCTGGTGGGTTCAGTCCAGGAAAGCCGAGGGAGATGAAGGCAGGACCAGGCCCAGAGGGCTCCTGGGGACTTGTTGGCTGGGTGTGGGTCTCTCTGCTGGGCGGGTCTCTGGCTCTCCGCGGCTGCTGGGCACCGATGGCTCTGCGGGTCGCTGCAAGCTGCCGGGTGGGCTGCGCCAATCTGCAGGGGACTCTGCGCCAAGCTGCGGGAGGCTCCCCCGGTGCCCGCAGTTGTTGGCCACCGAACCACAAGGGCGGGGGAGTGCAGGAACGGTGAACGCAGAATCGGGCGAGTGGGTGTTGCCGGGGGACAGCTCCTCTGGGGAGACTGCTCACAGGCTGGTCCCAGGCCCAGTGAAACACAACTCAGCTCAGTCGGATTCAGTGATACAGCTCAGTTAGACTCAGTGATACAGCTCCGTTAGACTCAGTGATACAGCTCCGTTTTATTAGGGTGAAACTCGAAGATTTATAGTGTGGAGGCAGTAGCAAAAGCCTCAGCTGATAGGTGCTCCTAGAATGCTTTATTTACATGAGGCAGTGGGCTTCTATGCTGTCAGACAGTGCCTGATTATCACATAGAAAAAACCCGGTAGTTTCTATGCCAGAGGTCATGTTTTAGATAAGGCATCTGTGGCGGGCACTTCAAAGGTGAGCCAGGAAGAGAGCAGGAGGTGCCCCGCTGAAAAGGAGAGTCTCTCCATCAAACGCCGAGCCCCTTAGGCTCTCCGGACATGGAGAAACTGCGACCCTAACAACAGGGTTCCCCAACAGGGACTCAGAGAAGGAACTGGGTTGGTGTGGATGCAATGGATCAGGAATCAGTGGTGGTTCCCCCAGTGTCTGGGGTGCCAAGACAGTAGCATTTAAAACAGGATTTCTTTTGCCAAATTTGATTTCACACATTATTTTGTAGTAACACATCAGATGTATAATGTAAGATACATATGTTTCAGTCTCTGGCCATAGAAATAAATAACAGATCAAGGATTAGAAGATCGGAAGGATGAAGAAAAGCTGAGCATTAAATTTTTTATTTTTAAATAAATAATTTAAAAGTTTATTTTGGTCACAGTTCTGGAAGTTTCAGTTCATGGTTTGTTGACCCATTTCTTTGAGCCTGTGACAAAGCAGTGTGTCATGGTGGAAGACTGATGGAGAATGCCTCATGTCATAGTCACAAATTAAAAGAGAGAGAAAGAGACCTGTGGCCCCTAATGCCCTATGAAGGTCCTCCCTTAAAGGTTCTAGCACCTTTTAATCATGCCAATCTGAGGTGCAAGATTTTAACACTTGGGGTTTGGAATATCCAAATGGTACCAAATGGAATTTAAAATTTATGTAATGTCTGTCTTGGTTGGTCTATTAGCTGTAATGGCCCAGATGTGTTGTTATGTCCCTGCTGAAAGATCTAGGCTCACACCAGTTGATAGAGTATTTACTAGACTTGGTGCCTCAGATAGAATAATGTTAGGTGAAAGTACATATTTTGTTGAATTGAGTGAAACTGGAAGCATCTTTAGGCATGCAACAGTACATTCTTTGGTGCTTGTAGATGAATTAGGAAGAGGTACTGCAACATTTGATGGGACAGCAATAGAAAATGCAGTTGTTAAAAAACTTGCTGAAACCATAAAGACACGTACATTGTTTTCTACACACTATCATTCATTAGTAGAAGATTATTCTAAAAATGTTTCTGTGTACCTAGGACATACAGCATGCATGATAGAAAATGAATGTGAAGATTCCAGCTAGGAAACCATTACCTTTCTCTATAAATTCATTAAGGGAGCTTGTCCTAAGAGCTGTGGCTTTAATGCAGCAAGACTTGCAAATCTTCCAGTGGAAGTTACTCAAAAGGGACACAGAAAAGCCAGAGAATTTGAGAAGATGAATTGGTCATTATGACTCTTCCGGGAAGTTTCTCTGGCTAATGAAAGTTTGACTATAGATGCTGAAGGTTTCCATAAGTTGCTGACTTTGTTTAAGGAATTATAGACTACATTGGAAGCTAAGTTAACTTTTGGCAATGGTGGTAAATTCAGACTATTTTGATCTAATAAACTTTATTTTTAAAAAATAAAAAATAAATAAAATTTGCTTAATTCTGTTACTTAAAAATAGAAATTTTCATTTTGATTTGTGTCTTCAGTGAGTGACCTTGCTAAGTGTTCTTACTTTATAATTTAATAAATACTCAGTTTATGCTGTTGCTGCTGGTTCATCGTCACCATTGTCTTTGTCTTCTTTGGCATCATCTTTGTCTTCTATCTTCTTTTTTGTCTTAATCTTCTTTGTCTTCTTCATTGTCATCATTGTCCAGGAGCAGTGTGTTCAAAGGTAGTGGTAGTACCTGACTGGAGATTGAATATATAGTCTTCTATCACTGTTTTTTTTTTCACAGAATTTTGGTGCGGGGCCTGGAGAGATGGCTCAGCGGTTAAGAGCACTGGCTGTTTTGCAGAAAACCCTGGTTCAATTTCCAATACCCAATGGTGGCTAACAGCCACTCATAACTCCAGTTCCAGGGGATCTGATGTCCTCTTCTGTACTCCTTGGACACTGTACAACACGGGTGTACTTACACACATGCACATAAAAAAATGAATAAAAAAAATTTGAAAAAAAATTTTGGTATAATGAAAACCTGATAACCTGATTTTTGGTTTGAAGCCCAGTGCTTTCTGATTTTCTAGGTTCTTTGTTTCTCTGTTAGTTCTAGAAACCTGAGGGCTGGGAAGTCTGTGGCCATGATTTACGTTGAATCACAAAGTAAATGGGATTTTAAAACTGCATGAATTGAGAAGGTTATATGCTTTAGTTTTGATCTTATGATCAGTGTCTCTTAAGAGCCGGGAGAATTTGCCAATTTTTCCTGATTTCTCAACACCTGAAAGGGGATTGTTTGAGGGGATTGTGGTAAAAAATAAAATATAAAAAGAAAATCCCTTGTGGGATTTTTGTTAGAAATGGACATAGTGGTTTTTCCTGTGAGAGGGGAAATGTAGCATGAAGTAGGAGCCAGTGGTAGGCTGAGAGGTTTGCACATGCCACAGTGCTCTGTAGGGTGATGGGAAGGCAGGCAGGAGCGCTGCTTCAGCTGCTTTTTAAGCAGCAGTCATTATCATTTGTGTTCTGTATATCACAGGCACTTTTGGCAAACAAAAGCCCATTTGCCCTCAAAACTCTTTGTGCAAGTGACTTACGACTTTCATCCTCCTTCTAGTTCCCTTCCCATGTCTTAGTAGCCCTTCAAGGAATTGTTAGGACTTGAAGTGTTTTTTTTATTATTGTGTTAGTTTTCTTATTTACTCTTGACTCTAGTTCAGGTAGGTCTTCCTCTCTGCCACTCCAGCAGTCTTCTCTTATCAAGATTAACAGTTACCTCCAAAATCTAGGTCATCTTTTATACTGTGAGCAGCATTGACAAAAGCTGTGTGTCCTGAATTTATTTCTCTTGGAACTGCTGCCTTTAATAGCAGGAGCCCATTCTTTTCTGCTATTATTCCTCTTCCCTCACTGGCTATAGCTTCCCATTTTGCTATGTTGATTTTTCTCATCTCCCTCATGTCTCAGTGTCTTGAGTGCCTATGACTAGGCCTTTAGCTTCCTCTCACTGTCTTTGAGCACCTGCTTAAGCCTGACCAGCTGCCATTTATACACTAATGCCTACTACACTTCTATCTCCAGCTAGGATTTCTCCTTAGAACTCGGTTATAATTCATTTGTTGAACATCTCTGCTCAGATGACTAATGGGCATCTCAAAACTTAGCATGTTGAAATATGAGCTCCTGATGTCACCCCTAACCCCCGCAACATGTTCTCATGAAATCTTTTTGACACCACAGCTGGCAACTTCATCTTCCCAATGGCTCAGATGAAAATTTGGGTGCTATCTTTGACCTTTCTTCCTATCTCACCCACACCTAATATTTGTGTATTCTCCTCTGTAAATATATTTCAGTCTGACCACTTCAAGCCCATTAGTACTTCTAGCCTGCCATCATCTGTAATCCAGCCTATTACAGCAGTTTAACTGGCCTTCTGGTTTTTGCTTGCTTCCTTTATTTGCCTTTCAGCACTGAAGTTCTCATTTAAAAGTAACTCACCCACCCCAACTCCACCCACCCCATCCTTTGAACTGTCCATGTACTTTCCATCCTAAAGCAAAAGTTGAAGACTTAGGAAGAGCTATGCGGCCTTGCTTAGCGTATGCCTGCCTTCTTCTCAGACTATAGCTCTTGCTTTTCTCCCCCTGATCACTCATTCCCTGGTACCACAGCTGCCTCCATACCCTTAAAAAAGCCATGCACATTCCCACCTTATGACCCATGCCAGAGTTGCTTCCTGTCTTACTCTACTTTCAGGAATTCAGGTTTCCACCCTCATCTCATCAGATCTTTATTTACATGGTTTGCTTTTTCACCGAGATCTTTCTTCTCTAAATTGTACAATCATAACTCTTGCTAACCTCATTCATGTTTTGTTTTTTTCTATTATATGACTTAATATCTTTTGGGGGGGGTCTTTTTGAGACAGCGACTCCCTGTAGCCCTAGCTGGCCTGGATTCGCTATGGAGACCAGGCTGGCCTTGAACTCACAGAGATCTGCCTGCCTCTGCCTCCCCAGTGCTGGGATTAAAGGCATGTGCCACCATGCCTGGTTTAATATCTTTTTTAAAAATTGTTTTTAATGAAATCTCAGAGATTTTTAAAATATTTATTATTTTTAAATTTCATGTGTATGAGTATATCGCCTACATTTATCTGAGTGCACCCATGTCTTGCAATGCCGTGGAGGTCAGAAGAGGGCTTTGGATTCCCCTGGAACTGGAATTGAGGATGGTTCATAGCCTCCATGTGGGTGGTGGGAATCGAACCTGGGTCCTTTGGAAGAGCAGTCAGCGCTCTTAACCACTGAGCCATCTCTCCAGCCCCTCACTTAATATCTTTTCAAAAATATTTTATTTATTATTTTTATTTTATGTGTGTGAGTGTTATGCCTTTATGTAGGTAAGTACACCTGTGTCTTGCAATGTGTGTGGAGAAGAGGCTGTCAGATCCCCTGGAACTGGAGTTACAGATGGTTGTTAGCGGCCATGCGGGTACTGGGAACCCTTCAGGAGCAGCCTGTGCTCTTAACCACTGAGACTGCTCTCCTGCACCCCTCCTCCTCAATGTGCTTCTTGAATTTTCTGCTATTTCTCACTGCATTGATGAATCTGATTTCTCAAAAGTGCCTTGTTATTATTAAACAATAAACTTCCAAAGGATTGTCACTCTCAATAAGATACTTTGCTCAGTGTAAGAAATAGTCATTTAAGCTGAAATATTTTGACATGTAATATGTAGATGTGGGATTAATGCCATTAGAAACTCTCTTTTTTCCCCATCTTTTTGAGACAGGGTCTCTCTGTAGCCCCAGGGTCTCTCTGGCATAGAACTCACTATGTAAACCAGGCTGACCTTGAACTCACAGAGATCTTCCTGCCTCTGCCTCCAAACTGCTGGAATTAAAGGCATGTGCTATCATACCAGACCCATTAGAAAATGTTAAATTGTGATTTCTGAATTTGAGTGTAGCTCAGACCCTAACATTTGTAAACATCATCATGAAAAACAAAACACTTGCTTTGACTTGCATTGTTTGGTCATTGGGGGTGAGGGTGGAGAAAAATACCATTCATTTACAAGGAGACAGAGTGTTTTAAACTCCCAGCACATTTCCAAGCACTAAAATAATGATTTGGCTTGGGAATTCTATTCTGAGACTTGGATATTCTAACTGGGTCACTTCATATCTGATGAACCATTCAATGTGTTATTTCCTGCTTTTTATATACTAAAGTCACTGGTAGATCAAAATAAAGTAGAATTTTGAATTTTGCCAGATCATTTTCTAAGAAACCAGCTAAATGTGACAACTCTTATTACGTGTATTGTCGAGATATTAACATGAGTGGATATTTTTCTTAATGTGAAGTACTTGTTGAAGATAATTTGAAAAATGAAATTTTGCCATCTTATAATCAGTATTTTTGGTGGATTTTTGTCGTGAAATAAAATGAGTAATATCATTTAGTCTAGATTATGCTTTATTAATTACTATATAATAAACATTTTAAATATTCTAAAGAAATATTTTAACATTTTTTTGTGTATATGAGCATCCAGGTGTTTTATTCTTTAGCAAAAGGATTTGTAATTGCTGTTATGCAAAAGAGCAGCAGTTGTTTTAAAGATACTTTTTATAAAATAGAAGTAAAAACATAGTCTTGTAATGGGGTATGAAAGCTGTGGCCTTACTTGATAATTGAAGAAAGTTTTCTATCATTGTGGAAATATGTTGAAATAACCACATATAAAGGGCTTGGTAGCCCTTTATGAGACTCTGTTGCATCCATTTATCTAGGGAATTACGCTATAGTTTACCTCCCAGAGGGTCACTTGCAGGCCCCTTTGTGTGTCTGGAGATTTGGCCATTGCTGCAGCTGTTAGTACATTCGATTCCTGCCCCCAGATCCCCTTTAAACCATTGTTTTAAGTTTAACACTGTGGTGTTCATTCATACTCACTGTGGTGTTCCTGTTACCACGAGCTCCAGGAGTGCTCAGGACTTGGTGAAGAAAAGTAACTCTTTCTTTGAGATTATAGACCTGGATTACAGTGGATCCAGTGGGCCCCAAGATGTTCTTTTGATGTTTGCAATTTCTCAGAGTTCTTTATTTCTTGCTAGCTACTTAGTTTGCATTGCTTTGTGTTTTTTTTTTTTTTTTTTTTTTTTTTTTTTTTTTTTTTTTCGCCTGACTGACTTTGAATTTGCCATCCGACTTCTAGTTTTAAAACATGAGGTGAAGAAATGGTGAAAACAGAGGAATGAGATCAAGTGATGGGTTAAAATGCCAGTGCTGTGATCCTGAATGTATTTCTCCCTTTGATTGTCCTCACTTGAAAGAATGCCTTTTCTTCCCATTGTGAAGCACTACCTGCTGTCAGTTGGCTAGGGACTAAGTTGAACAACTTGTCAAAGACTTTCTAAGCTCCCTTCATATGGTTAACAGAAACAGAGCTGGATTTTCATTTCTTCTTTCATTCAACAGGAGTCCCTTTCATGTTTGAAAATTGAAAACGCGTGTTTTTCAGTGTGGAGCGAGGATATGTGTGCCCTCTGGCACACCTGTTTCTAATTTCCTGACTTGAAAGCATAACCCATCAAAAGGAGCAGAAAAACAATTTCTTTCTGACACGCTGCTTCGTGGCCCTTGCTGGACTCAAGGACTCGTGTCTTTGCCTTCTTGGTTCTTCTGTAGAAGGTTCTTGTTAGAGACAAAATTTCACTCAGTATAACCAGTGCCTTTTATAGCAGAGGGCCATCTTTGCTATTCTGTTGTGGTTGTAGAAGGTCTTTTTAGTTCATGAAATTTACTGGAAATAAGTTGGACTCAAAAAAAATAAACAGAAGTCTTTAAAATTTTAAAATATTAAGTTTAACTGAGTGGTATATGTTGGAAAGTTGTACATAAGCTAATCAGTAAGCTGATTGTCCAGGAGTAGGGCTTGTTTCAGCATACAAATGTTTAAATTCCATAGTGGTGTTTAACATAAATCAAATATTTCCAGTGTGTTACTTCAGATTTCTATGTACTTTAAACTCTTGCCAGCTCAAATGAGTGTGAGGCACAGTGTGTTGACTTTGAATTTTGTAAATTGATAATTTGTTGCTATGAACATTGTACATGGTATAACTCATCACTTTCTGAAGGTATCTAGTATATCTTTTGTGGACAAGCTGTTTGAAAAATTAATGTCTGGGGGGAACTTGAAGCTTTAGCTTTTGGATACTTAAAAGTATAGATCTTCAGGTTTGACCTTTGTTTCTAAGTTCTTTGGAATACAGTCATTTTGTTTTGCCTTGTTTTTCCTTTTTGAGACAGAGTCTCCCTATAGCTCATGCTGGCATTGAACTTGTGATCCTCCTGCCTCAGCCTCCCAGTGCTGGGATAGCAGGCAGTGTGCCACCATGGCGTGGCTTGCCATAAATTTTTTATTTGGGGGGTGGTTCTTGAGACAGGGTCTCCCTGTAGCCCCAGCTGCCCTGGAATTCACTATGTAGACCAGGCTGGCCCTGGACTCACAGAGATCCACCTGTGTCTGCCTCCCGAGTGCTGGGACTAAAGGCATGCACCACCACGCTTGGCATAAGTTTTTAAAGCTTGCTTATTTATTTATTTATTTATTTATTCACTTATTCATTTACTTATTTGCTTATCTACTTATCTATTTATCATCTATCTATCATCATCATCTATCTATCATCCATCTATCATCCATCTATCATCCATCCATCCATCTATCATCTATCTATCTATCTATCTATCTATCTATCTATCTATCTATCTATCTATCATCTATCTGATCTATCTATTTATGAGGAGGTGCCTTGTGCTTGGGCCACAGCCTGTGTGTGTGGAAGTCAGAGGACAGCCTGCAGGAATTACTTTTCTCCTTTTACCATGTGGGTCCTGGGGAACAAATTCAGAATATCAAACCTTGGTGGCAGGTGACTCTACCCACTGAGCCATCTCTCTGGCCCTATTTTATTTATTATTATATTGTATGTGTGTATGATGTGTTATGTGTGAGTGCAGGTGCATGCATGTCATGGCACATTTGTGGATGTCAGAAGAGAACTTTCTAAAGTCGATTCTCTTCCACTGTGGGCACCTGGGATTGAACTCAGATTGTCAGGTTTGTGCAGCAAGCAAGCACTTTTACCTGCTCAGCCATCTTGTTGGTCCATGGATAATAATATTTATTTATTTATTTATTTATTTATTTATTTAATTTGTATGAGTGTATTGCCTGCATGTATGTAAATGTACCCCTGTTGTACAATCCCTATGGAGGTCAGAAGAGGGCATTGGATCCCCTGGAACTGGAGTTACAGATAGTTGTTAGCCATCATGTGGGCACTGGGAATTGAACCCAGGTCCTCTGCAAGAGGAGCCAGTCCACTTAACTGCTGAACCATCTCTCCAGCCCCTTTGCCTAATAATATTAATGATACATCTTCATAATAATTTCTCAGGTTATTTTTAATTTCAACAACATCCCTTCTCAAACTAGTATATATGAATCACCTCTGCAGGTCTTGTTTAAATGCAGAGTATAATCTGGCGTGTCTGGGATGAGTCCTGGGATTCTTCTTTTTACCTAAGCTACCTTTGGCATTTCAAAGGGCAAAGTGATGCTGTCTCCTAACTGTGCCTCATCTACAGTGTCTGTCATGTACAAGTTAAGTTACCATTCTGATTCCATTTTCTCATTGTGTTTGGTGGATGTAAAGGTAAGACAACAAACCTAGGAACATTCATGAATATCAAAGGGGCATAAAATGACTAAAAGAAGATGATTGTGATGAAGTAGTAACAGTTATGTTTACCAGCTCTTGTAGACTACATCCAACCCTGTCCATTAGCACAGCTCTTGTAAGTGAATGTCAGTAAAAGAAACTGCTTATTCTAAAAGGTGCTGGGAGAGATGAGAAAGACAAAATGCTAATTCTGATGTCTTTATTTAAACCAGTTCTATCCAGGGGGCTGATTAATTTGAAGAAAAGATTTATGAGTGAATCAAAGAAAAATTGGGGACAAGTAAATGTAAAATGTTGAAACGTTTTGCATTTTTATTAAATGCGTGTCATGGTTCTCATTAGTGAATTACACTGTGATCCAGCTCACAGTAACAATCCCTGACCAAAAGATTCCTCACATTTTTATTTTCAAAATGTTTTGTGTTCATATCCTGAAAAACTTGTTTTATTGATTTATTGGTATATTGTATTGCTTTTTTTAAAAAAAAACTTTGATTAAAATAGCTGAAGTGGTGGCTAATAAAATGCATATTTAGTCACTTAAAACAAATCTGAGTTACATATTCTAGAGTTGAAGACTTCAACTGAAATTCACCAGTGGTTTTCAGCTCTCATGTACCCACTTTGAATAGAAGAGCATGACTCAGGAGGGACATAGAGCTGGGGCATAGTTAGGGAATTTGGAATTAGAATTGAGTTTGAATCCTAATGAAGGAGTGATTGGAAGGAGTATGTTCACCTGTCCCAGAATTGGGACATCTTTCCTCATGGAGTAGAAACATACAAGTCTGATGATTATGACTGATGGTCTCTGGGTACAGTATTGTGGCTATGCTTAGCAATACTGAGTTCTGCCTTTCTCTGTTTCTCTTTAAACACTAAATAAGAATGTTTCTTACTCTTCATAATTTCCTGATAAATTGTGCAGTAATTGATCATGTTTGTCACTGTTTACTAATACTAATGAAGCTCTTGATTGTATGCTGCTAAGATATAGTATGTATTCTCAGAATGAAGGTCCCCCCTCCCCCCATATAAGTAAAATAGTAAAATTCATGTCAGAGTATAGTAAGGATTTGAAGAATTATTAAGCATTCAATTTATGTGAGTTCTTTATCTTTAAAATGTAGATTTGCCTCTGCTTTACTTATTAACTGCATCTCATGCTAAGGCATATAGATTGTAGAAACACAATATTCTCAGCTTAAAGATTTTTTGTGTATGTATTTTACATATTTTAACCTAATTTCTTTCAATGTTTTAAATTCTTTTACAATTTCACATACATACAATGCACTTTGCTCATTTTCTCCCCCATTACTGTATGTCATTCCCCTCTCATATACTTGCTGAACTCCTTCTTTGTTTAACATACTTTTATTTGTCTGATTTGTTGCATCTAAGTTAATTTCATTTTACATCTTAGGAGCAGTTCCTTCTTTGTAGCTTTTCTCATCAGAATTTAATCAGTTTCAATCTAGAGTAAGCATAAACAATAAGGTCCTGGGCTTTCCTCAGAACAGCCTTTGCAGGCTTAAGTCTGCCCATGTCATTAAGTTCATAGATGGGTTTCTTTAGCTCACAATTTAAACTGCACAGATTGGGCCTAGAGTGATGGCTCACTGGTTGAGAGCACTTGTTGCTTTTCCAGAGGATCCAAGTTTGGCTTCCTAGCACTCAAGTTGGGTACCTTAAACTCCAGCTCCAGTGGCTCCAATGCCCTCTTTTGGTTTCTGTTGACACCCTACACATATGTACGCACATACACAAATCTAAAACGCACAAATAAAATACACACATACAAAATAGATCTTTTTTTAAAAAAAGAAAAAATATCCTGCATAGGATTTACTTATTTTATATAATGAATTCACTTCTTTATTGTTTATAATGAGTTCCAGGCCAGCTGTAGCCCCACCTGGCCTGGAACTCATTATGTAGACTAGGCTGGCCTCCATCTCAGAGATCTGCCTGTCTCTACCTTCCCAGTGCTGGGATTACAGGCATGCACCACCATGCCTGACCTAGGTTGGTTTTATTTTAATCTACAGTCTTAGGCATCTCTTCATGGGAAATCGTCATTACTGTCATTTGCTTGCTTGTTGACCTTGTGATATAAGCATTGTAGCACAATTTCTTTCATGTTTCTCTTTGTGTTTCTGTTGAGAAC
This sequence comes from Nannospalax galili, assembly GCF_000622305.1. Lineage (NCBI taxonomy): Eukaryota > Metazoa > Chordata > Mammalia > Rodentia > Spalacidae > Nannospalax > Nannospalax galili. The sequence continues at coordinate 167,903 of NW_008332087.1, forward strand.
TCCTTTCCTTTTTATCCATCTGGTACTTTGTCTGAGCCCAGAAGATAAATACCTTCTTTTCTGCAACTTTTTTCTTTCTTCCCTTCTCCCTCCTTTTGTGTTTCCTTCTCTCCATTCTTCTGTCTCTCATCCTCCTTCCATCCACTCTTTATATGCTCCCTTCCAAGCATTATTACCCTTAAGGTTGATGGTGCCATGATGTAGCACATATGCCATTTGTGCTCTGTTCTTTACCACAAGGCATGGGAGCTAATTGAGGAAGAGGCTGGTTGGTTGAAAATAGAGGAGACACATAGTAAATATCTGTTAAGTTGTATTCAGAAATCCTTTGCCTATTTTGGAGAATTGTCAAACAGATTCTGATTGGCAAATAAATTACTTGCTTCATGTTGAAAAACTAAAGCTAGTGCTTCTGTTTGTTTCACACCTTTCATTATTCATGTAGAGACTCTCTTGTTTTATTTAGAGGAGCGTAGTTTTAGTTTTGGTGAAATACAGTATCCTTTTCACACTCTACCCTCACTACAGAACATAGTAACCCTGAGTTAAGATGTTTTGGCTTACAGTGTTTTGATTTTATAGTAGTTTTGAAAAGTGTTAAGTATTTCAGTAGGAATTGTTCTACAGTTTAGAGTTTTGATATTTTCTTTACTGTGGTGTGATACCCTTGGGATCCTGGCAGTGGCAGCAAGCTACAGCTCCTTGTCAGCAGCATGATTATCAAAGTCAACAGTTGATACTCCACAGTGGGCTGTGTTGCTAAGCTATATTGTTTACAAGTTAGGTATGTTAAGTTCATGTTCACTCATGGTATTTTCAGTGCATAATGAGTTTATTCAGCAATAACTCCATCATAAATTGAAGAGCATCTATAATAACATTTTTGAGTCTGATGTACCAAAAATGCAAATTGGTTTCAATAATAAGGAAATGCATAATTTCATGTAAGAAGTCACAATGAATGGGCTCCAGACTGGTAGGGACCGAACCTCTATTGGTAAGCTCAGAAATACCTTGTATTCCTTCCCTTAATTGCTCTGTTGTCTTCATTTTTTACTTCTTTCTTTGTGTTATGTCAGATTACTCCATTACCAGAAAAAAAAAAAGAGTCTGTACTTTTCTTTTTCTTTTTTTCCTGCGATAGCTTTTGCTGACATCAAATTCATGGTTCTCCTCCTGCCTTAGTCCCCTGAGTCCTGGGACCATAGGTATATAGCACCATAGCCACCTGTGGCTTTTTTCTTTTTTTAAAAAGATTTTATTATTTTTATTTCATGTGTATGAGTATATTGCCTGCATGTATATAAGTGCACCTGTGTTGTGCAATGTCCCTGGAGGTCAGAAGAGGGCATTGGATCCTCTGAAACTGCCAGCTGCCATGTGGGTGCTAGAATTCAAACCTGGGTCCTCTGCAAGAGCAGCCAGTGCTCTTAACTGGCGAGCCATCTCTCCAGCACCCTGTAGCTTTTTTCTAGAAATGAAGAACACTTTCCTCCAAGGTCTCCAGCAGACTACTCTTTACACTTTGTGATTACATAATGTTCTATACCTATTTATGAACCTATTAGTGATTAAGGGGTGCAGTGTTATCCAAGAACAAGAAGTGGGCACAGGGCATGCTTATAGGTTGTATACTTTATTGTGGGTGAAGGGAATAGAAAGCAAAAACAAAACAGGATTCTATTAGGAAAGAGGAAGAGAATACATGTGTACATATCCATCTGTCTTTTACTAAGCTTGACAGTTGCCATCATTTTGTGATCACTAATAAGAATACTAATAACAAGCAATTTTTAGAATTTGTCCTGGCCGGCAGTAAGATCTTTTTTTAGGGAGGAAGGTGAAACAGTGTCTCACTATATAGCTCCAGCTACTGATACTCAGTATTAGACCTCCATTTCACAGTGGTCCACCTGCTTCTGCCTCCTGAGTGCTGGCCTTAAAGTCATGCACTGCTATGACCGACTTCAGTAGAAAAAGATCTTTTAACATAATGATTCTTATTTTCATATGAGAAAACTTCAGAAATATTAAATCTTTCCTGAGTACCCAAAGAATATAAAGATTCTTCACTTGATGGTGGTAGAGAAATGTGAAAAAGAAGAAAGGCTAATTTAAATTAAATAATTTTAAAAATTAGAAATATTATAGACTGTAGTTAGAGAGTTTAGAAAGCATATAGTTGTCATATGAGCTTGTCTTTAGCAAAGTCATGCCTTTTACCATTATTTTTGGCTAACTAAAGCTGGCTGTGGAAAATGGATGTTTTTGTTTTAAAAAATCAAATACAGTAGATGAAAAAATGCCACCACAAAGTTTGTTTATATCTTTATTTCACATGAATTGAACAGATGAAATGGGATCTGGACTTTTTCATATTGTTTACATTCTGCTTTGCTTCTTGGTTTTGGAGCAGGATTCCTAGTTCTGTTTGACTGTATTTTCCACTCAGGGATCATTGGCAAGACTATTATGGAAATTAATAAAAAAGTATTTCTCTTCAGTAAATATTGTAACTGTGATGATATGATATACAATGCTGTTAGCACTATACAATATCTTTCAAATGTATGTTCTTTTAATGTCTATCAACTCCTTTTTGTTAGGACCAGAGAGGATGAGGGTATTAGGCATAAGTAACCACTGTAATATTTAATTTGATGGCCCTACTATGTATCATTTTTTAAATATAAAGCCAGAATTAAATCTTGATCTATATTTCACTTTTTTGTAATAAAAATACCATATGTAAATAAAACACATAAAATCAAGCTGACTGAATTTTGTTTTGTTTTGTTTGCTTTTTGAGACAGGATTTCTCTGGGTAGCCCAGGCAGCCCTTGAACTAGTAGTGTTCCTCCTTCCTCAGTCTCCTGAGTGTTTTCAGACTTCTTCATGTCTAATGTGGCCTCCACAGCAAGCTAGTGGGATTTCTTACATGGTAGTCCAGAGTTCTTCAGAAGTACAAAAGTGAAAGACATCAGGCCTCTGTCCTAGTTTGTTTCTTCATTGCTGTGACAAAATACTCTGACCACTACCAACTAGGGGAGGAAAGGGTTTGTTTATCTTACATCTCCCAGCGAGGGGGGGGGGGGTCACAGTTCATCCGGGAGCCCAAGGTAGGAACTCAGGGCAGGAACCTGGAGGCAGGAGCTGGAGCACAGGCCATAGAGGAATGCTGCTTACTGGCTTGCTCCCCTGGTCCCTGCTCAGCCTGCTTTCTTATGCAACAAAGGCCCACCTGCCCAGGGCTGGTACCATCCACACTGGGCTGGACCCTCCCACATCACACAGGAAATTCCTCAATTGAGGCTCCCTCAACCCAGGTGTGTCAAGTTGACACTAAAACTGTCCAGCATAACTGACCCCTTGCCAACTTGACACACAAACATCACTATTCAATTCTTATCCCCAAGATATGATGTTAACATTAATATCACAGTATAAGACAGTACAACCTTAAAAGCCCCACAGCCCTTAAAAAAATCCCAAACACTTAAAAGTCCACAGTCTCTTTTAAAAGTCTCCTAACTGGGGGCTCCTATAAAATCCAAAACATGTCCTGTCTTATTTCAAAGGGAAGAATCAGTACACCTAAGGAAAACCAAAGTCCAGCAAAGTAGCTAAAGGCTGGATATCTGGGATTCACTCACAGTCTTCTGGGCTCCAAAGGGTTCTGGCAGCTCCACCTCTCTGATCCTGTCGTCCACAGCACACTCAGCTCGTCTTGCAGACCCAGGTCAGCTCCATTCCACACCTGCTGCTGGCCTTGGTGGTCGTCCCATGGTCCTGCCATCTCCAAAAAGCCAGGTCTTCACTGAAACTGAGGCTACACCTTCACCAGTGGCCTTTTCTTGCCTCTTGGGGTGCAAAGCCTCATATTCTCTCCATGACCCCTTCAATCCTGGAGTCTTCACTGCAACTGAAGCTGCACTTTCACCCATGGCTTTTCCTGGCCTCTCAGAGTGCCAAGCCTCAGCTGCTCTCTGTGACCCCTTCACGCTTTCAACACCAGAACCATGCAGGAGACTCTTACACATTACCAAGTCCTGCTTCCAGTTAGAGATGGAGGCTCAGGCCCCCTATGACCACAGCTTCTATGTGCTGACTCTGAGGAAATACCTCCCAGAAGATTTCACCATGGTGATGCTGGTCTCTTGTTACTTACAGCTGATTTTTCAGCCCCAGCTAACCAGCATCAATTGTCCCAGTAAAGCAAAGGTTTTACTTCAGGTTCTGGTCTTTTCTTAACCACAGCTGATTTTTCAGCCCCAGCTGACCAGAACCCACAGATTCTCAATTCAAAATATCATACAAATAGGCCTGGTAGTCTCTGGTTCCCTTTGAAGTTTCACAGGCCAGGCCTCTATCATCCACAACTCTTTCAGCATAACTGTTCCAAGCTCCACAGCAAGAAACTCTAAGCGCTCAAAGCTTTTCCAGCCCAAAGTTCAGAACACTTCCACAATCCTTTAAAAAACAACTGGTTCAGGTCTGTCACAGCAGTACCCAACTCTCTGGTACCATTTCCTATCCTAGTTTGTCTCTCCGTTGCTATGACAAAACACTAACCAATACCAACTTGGAGACGAAAGGGTTTATTTAGCCTACATCTCCTGGGTCACAGTTCATTAGGGAGCCCCAGGTAGGAACTCAGGGCAGGAACCTGGAGGCAGGAGCTGGAGCACAGACCATGGAGGAACGCTGCTTACTGGCTTGCTCCCCGGGCCCCTACTCAGCCTGCTTTCTTTCTTTTTTTAAATATTTTATTATTATTTTTATTTTATGTGTACGAGTGTATTGCCTACATGTATGTGAGTGCACCCATGTCGTGCAGTGCTGCAGAGGTCCTGGAACTGGAGTTAATGATGGTTCATAGCTGCCATGTGGTTGCTGGGAATCGAACCCAGGTCATCTGCAAGAGCAGTCAGTGCTCTTAACCACTGGAGCCATCTCTCCAGCCCCTCAGCCTGCTTTCTTATGGAACACAGGCCCACCTGCCCAGCAGCGGCACCACCCACAGTGGGCTGGTCCCTCCCCACATCACATGGGGAATTTCCCAATTGAGGTTCCCTCAATCCAGGTGTGTGAAGTTGACACTAAAGCTATCCAGCACAGCCTCTAAAGGGTATAGTCGTGAGACTGACGTTGGATTTGTTAAATTACAGCATCAATCCAGAGATCACATAGGAATATCAGTACTATCAATTTTGTTTGGTTCACTGAAGGCCATCTTTAGAGATTAGCTAACAGTAATTTTTTTCTTTTAGTGGCCATTGTCCTTTTGAGAATCTAGTATGAGTTTTCTTCATAGACGTGTGAATGTAAACACTTGTATAAATGCATACATAATTCCAAAATTTGGTAGGATTTTTAGTCATGGATTATCTGCTTGAAGTAGTTCTGGTTTAACTCATAACTGAGTAATTCCTAAATAAATGTCCTAGTTTACTTTTCTGTTGTTGTGGTAAAATGCCCTGGCAAAAAGAGTTTAGGGGAGAAAAGGATTTATTTGGTTTACAATTCAAGGTTGCAGTCTATCATTTCAGGAAAGTTAAGGCAGGAACATGAAGCAACTAATCACATCCACAGTTAAGAACAGAGAGAATAAACAAATATATGTGTGCTTCTAGTGCTTAGCTTACTCCCAGTCCCGGATCCAAGTCCAGAGAATAATGCTTCCTACAGTGGGCTGGGGCTGCCCACATTAATTTGTGTAATCAAGGTAACCCCCTACAGGCCAATGTGATCTAGACAATCCCTCAACAACGTGCTTTTCCCAGAGGATCCTAGATTGCGTCAGGGTAACAATTAAAACTAACATTACAGTTTGATTGAAGTAATATTTTTTTACTGTTTTAACACAGCTGCATAAAATTCTGTTGCATTGTCTAGCCCTTTAAAATTACTGTTTTTTTCTGTTATTGTTCTTTTTATTTTTGTTGCTCTAATAGTAATGATTTTCCTTTCATATAGTTTTTTGTGTCAGTATATATATTCTTTTTTAAATATTTTATTTAATATTTTTATGTGTATGAGTGTATTGCCTGCATGTATGTGAGTTGCACCTGTGTCATGCAATGCCGTGGAGTTCAGAAGAGGGCTTAGAATTCCCCTGGAACTGGAGTTCAGGACAGTTCATAGCCACCATGTGGGTGCTGGGAATCGAACCCGGGTCCTCTGCAAGAGCAGACGGTGTTCTTAACAGCTGAGCCATCTCTCCAGGCATGTGTGCAAGTGTGTGTGTGTGTGTGTGTGTGTGCGCGTGTGTCCAGGCATGTGTGCAAGTGTGTGTGTGTGTGTGTGTGTGTGTGTGTGTGTGTGTGGAGGCCAGAGATCGACATTGTCTTCTTCAATCACATAGTCTACCTTATTTTTTAATTATAATTTTTCTTCATTCTTGACAATTTCATACATGTGTATAGTGAAATATCATATCTGTCCCCCTGTTTCCCTCTTACCATTATCTCTCTCCTTCATCTCCCAATTTCAAGCCTCTCTCTTTTTTTTATTTTCCTCTGTCTCTTTATTTTTTGAGACAGGGTCTCACTATGCAGCTCTGGGTGGCCTGGAAATCTCTATGTTTGCCAGGCTGGTCTGAAACTCACAGACATCTATCTGCCTCTGCCTCTGCCCCTCTGCCCCTTTGCCTCTGCCTGCTGAGATTAAAGGCATGCACTATCATGCCCTCTACCACATAAAGTCCAATTAGTGCTCCTAAATGTGCATGGGTGTTGGTTATCCAGTTTATTTTTTGAGACAGGGTCTCTCATTGCAGCTGGAGTTTGCCAGTTTGGCTAGAGGCTAGACTGGTTGGCCAGCAAGCCCTAAGAATCCTTGTCTGCCTTCCCAGTGCTGGTACTGTAGATGTGTTTTGCTGTGCTTGGCTTTTTAACGTGTGAACCAGGGATGTGTCAGTAAGCATTTCACTGGCTGAGCTATCTCCCCATCTCCTATGTGTATGCTTGAATATAACACACACACACACACACACACACACAGGTCCCAGTGTTTTTAAGGATTTTTCTAACTATCGACTTAGTTCTCTCTGTTTTCTTCTGAGAGCTTAATTTTTTCTTTTACTTTGATACTGACAGTTTTTCTCACTAAAAACTAATCATGCACCATGTAATTGTATTTTTATCTATGAATGCCCATACATGATGTCATAGACATGTTAGTGGATTATGGCTTTGTTTTGTGATGTTTGCAGAAAAATAGAATAGGCCAATGGCACATTTTTCAGAATGTATACATGTTAAATAGTGAATGGATCATTTTAGTTTTATTTTTGTGTGTTTCTTGAGACAGGATCTCACGATTGTAGCCCCAGCTGACCTGGAACTAACTATGTAACTGTGGAACTCATCCTAATCTTGCTTTGATCTTACAGTTATCTGCTTGCCTCTACCTCCTGAGTGCTGGGATTAAAAGTGTACGCCACCATGCACAGCCATGTGGTTATTTTTAAGTTGCACTGTTGGAGTCAAAGAAAAAACATCTAAATTATTATGTAAGTGGTGGGGCATGAAAAAAAATCAAATACCTTGAAAATATCACCAGCTTAACACAACATTTTAATAGTATTTTTCCAGCTTTATTAAGCTATATTTGCAAAAATTTTTTATTTTAGGTATACAATGTGATGTTTGGATACACATGCATACTATGAGACAATTATATCAAGCAAATTACCATATCCATCAAATAGCTGTCTTTCTAGTGAGAATAGATCTACCATCTTAGCAAATACCACATTTCTAATACATTCATTGTATCATGTTATATTACATTCCTTATATGGTTTTTCTACCATTCCTTGCCATGCTGTACATCAGGTCTTTAAACGTCCTCATTTTGTAAATCCACCACCCTCCCTCTTTGTTTTTCTTTGTGAATAGTGAGGATTGAACCTAGAACCTTATGTATGATAAGCAAGTGCTCTACCACTGAGCTATAGCCCCCATCCTTTATTTATCTCTTAATTGCAATACTACTTGCCAAACAAGTTCCTAGTTTCTTCTTCCTTTCCTCCTGGTAAGAACCCTTCTGTTTCTATGAGTGTGGTTTATTTACATTACACAGAGATGTGGGAGTTTGTATAAGTTTCCCCTCTATGTCTGACTTATGTTACTTAGTATAATGTTCTCTAGGTTCATCCATGTTGTCATAAATGGTTGGATTTCTTTGTTTTGAAAGGCTTAATAATCATCTATCTAGCTATATATATCATCATATTTTTGTTTTTCTTTCATTTATTGACAGATACTTAGAATATTTTCAGATCATGCCTATTTTGAACAGTACCACAGTAAACATGTGAATGCAGACACTTCTTCAAGCTAAGATTCCATTTGCTTTGTTTATATTCCCATTAAGTATGTTGCTGTATCATGTAGTAGTTCCATTTTTCACTCTCTAAGAACTTCTGTAGCTTTTTTTTCTCTGTAGCATTTTTGATAATGGCCATACCCCAATTTACATTCTCACCACACATGTGATAGGGCTCTCCTTTCCCACATCCTCACCAATGCTTGTCTTTTTGAGTTTTTAATAATAGCCATCCTAAAACATTGTAGATGATGACCTCATTGTGATTTTTGTTGCATTTCCCTGATAACTGGTGGTGTTGAGCACTTTTTCATATGCCTGTTGGCTGTCTTTTTTGGGGGGAAGGTCTTATTTGGGTCCTTTGCTCATTTTTAAATTGGGTTTGGATTTTTTGCTACCTAGTTGTATGAAGATTTTAATGTTAGTTTTAGATCTTAACCCCTTATCAGATACATAGTTTGCAAATACTTTCTCCCCTTTAGTGAACTTCTTTTCCTTTTCCCCTTTGTTGTGTAGAATGTTAGAATGTGATGGTCCTTCTTGCATACTTTTGCTTTCATTGTCATATCAAAAAATAATTTTTAAGACCAGTGACTTTTCTCTTTCCTCTTTTATTTTCCTCTAATAGTTTTACATTTTTAGGTTTTATATTTACGTCTTTAAGGTAAGTTTTAGGAATGATATAAGGATCAAATTTCATTTAAAAAAATGTTCATGTCTAGTTTCCCAGGCTCATTTGTTAAGAAGACATCATTTTTTTCCATCATGTGCTTTGTTACCCTTGTAACAGTATCAGTCTTGATGACATACACCTGAAGTTTCTTCTACTAAAAAGACTGAGGCTAGAGAATCTTTGAGCCTAGGAATTTGAGACCAGCCTAGGAAATAATGAGACTGAATCTCAGAACAAATGTTGGTGGACGTTTATATTTGAGCTCATGTATAGACTCTCTATCTTGTTTTACTGGCATGTGCATCTGCCGTACTGTGCTTTTGTGATTACTGTATTTTATAACATTTGAAATGAGGAAGCAGCTTTGTTTTTCTTGCTCAAAATTGCTTAGCCAATTAGGATCATTTTGACTTTTTTCTATTTCTATGAAAAATGCTACTGAAATTTTGATAGGAACTACATTGTAATTATAGATTGCTTTGTGTAGTGTGAATATTCTGCAACAATAAATTTTTTTTCAAGATTGTGAATGTAGATATTTTTATATTTTCCTTTGTGTATACTTTATCAGTGCTTTTTAGGTTTTAATGTTTGGGTCCTCTTGATTAAATATCTCCTGAAGTATTTTTTCCTTTCAATGCTATTGTATGTGGGTTTGTTTTCTGAATTTCTGAGGCAGATTTTTGTTAGTATATAGAATTGTAGCTTTTGAATTTGCATTCTACATCCAGATTGATAGCTTGCTCTTTTTAAGTGGAGTAATAGTATATTTCATTTAATGAAAGTATCTGTGTGTTTGGGCTAAACCCACTGTCTTATCTTTTATTCTTTATTGTTCCTTCCCTTTGTTTTTTTCTTACTTTCTTTTGGTTTATTTGACTAATATTTTAGTATTTGGTTTTCCCCCTTATTAATATTTTGTTTTTATCCTATGTGTTATTATTTATGTAGTTGCTCTAGAGATTATAACATACATCTTTAATTTACAATGGTCTTGCTCATGTTACTAGATTCTTGTGACCCCAAAACCTGTGAGCTCTCCTAGCCTGATCTATCAGCCAACCTGTTCACCTAGCAAAGAACTGGCCTACTTGACTATTCCAGAACAGTGCAGAGTCAAGCCTAGAACTGCAGCTCAATAGTTAACACCAATTTCTAGCTTAATGGACACTACTTATACCCCATTTGCTCATCACCATAAAACATCCCCCAAACTGAACACCAAGCACTACTTAGCTGGACCATAACCTGATGAGTTGGGGAAGCAACAAAGATATAAACACCTACTCAACAAAGATGAGATCACCTACCCATAGCAAGAAACACCGCCACTGACACAATTCCAGATGCATAGGCCTCATTGAAACCCCGCCCCACAAACATGAATAACCAAGATAGTATGTCTACTACAGAAATTAGCAACCCCATTGTAATGTTTCCTGAGAATGGCATCCTAGCAGATACATAAGACAATGATTTCAAAATAGCAGTTGTATATAAACATGTTTAAGAAAATCCAAAATGATAAGGGATGTCCTTCCAAGGCAGTATGACAGAGAGATCTCAGCATGGTCACCTTCTATATAGATGTTCTTCCCTCACCTTCTTAGAAATGACATGCTGTCCAGTAGTCCTCCCACTGGTCAGGGCTCAAACTCCTCTTTCTGACTAATTACAGACTGTTGGATAACATGCTGGAACCTGTGGCTTCTTTAAGGAAAACTGCTTTGGCACCTATCTACCTGACACACTGCAACTTACTCTGCCTGAGCAAGTAAACTTTTTAGAGAACCATCTATGATCTCCCATCGTGGATGCATCTTTTTAAGACCTGTCATCTCACAGCTGCTGCATAACCTTCTCAAACATAAATCCTCTAATACCATTACCACCTCTAGATCTGCCAAGGGCTCTCAGGACACTGTTTCTAAACCATCGTTCTCACAAGTGTCACTCTCCTTCCCACAGAACCTGGGCCATTTTGTTCTTGTGCTTGTGTCTTACTGCCTGCCTGGCAACACTATGAGGGTCATGGAGCATTGTCTGCCACTTTTTTTCATGTTTCACTTAGGTTAGGAAAACACTCTTAACTAGCTCAGATTCTTCAAACACCAGTGCTAGTAACTTACAGAGCTCTTCATGCATTCATATGTATATTCCCACTTATAAAACCTCTGAGAAATAGGTGAGATTCCTATGTATAAGATAAAATGAAAGCCTGGAAAGATTTGGAGAATCCAAGTCACCCACAATCTGAGGGACAGAAACATTCATGGAAGTTGTTTCTAGAAAGTGTCATTGAGTAAACATAAAGGGTAATCTTGCTTAAATGAAACTCTGAAATGTTATTAAACCATCCCATCTTGAGTATTAGTTCATGAACAATGCAAGAACCTTTTTTAAAATGAAAAATCACTATTTATTTATTTATTTATTTATTTATTTATTTATTTATTTGAGGTGGGTCTCATTTTAGCTTAGGCTGATCTGGTATTACAGGAATTAGCCCAAAACTGAACTGACTTATTGAGAAAACTCAAACCAGGATGTGGAGGAAGTTATTCTTTATTACATGAGGGCCCCAGACTGGGCAAAAACTGCACCAGAGAAACAAGACCAGAAACACATACAGGTTTTTATAGGATTTTTCACATCATCCCTTGGCAATAATCATATTGGTGTATTTGAGACTTTCAGCACAGAAGTACATGTACCCCTTAGGTTATTACAAAGAAGCAGTTATTTTGGGCAAGTATGGGGTAACTTCCCAGTAATATAAAATGCTAGTATAGTCTTAGCTATTTTAACAAATAAGATACATGGTAGCAAATACTTCCTGAAAGACCACTGCAAGAGGCAGCATTTTCTAAGGCCTCACAGACTGCGGGTTTTGTGGTTTGTCTGCCTCGACTTATCTCAGCCAAAACTGATCTCATATTAGTTTTTGTGATTTGAGTACAAGTAGAAGCTTCCAAAGTCATAACTGCTACTTCTACTTATTTCAACAAGCATGTTTATTATTAGAAGTACATAAGGTTCTTGTCAAATACATTTATTAGAATTTACTCATCTACCACATAGAACAAAGTTATACTGAGTTAATAGTTCATTAGTTTCCTCATCACTGGAACTTGCTCTGTAGTTAGACTGGCCTCAAACTCAGTGATCCCCCTACTTCAGTCTCCCAAGTGCTAGGATTACAGATGTGTATCACCACACCTGACTAAATCAAGTTATTATAATGAACGTACAAAAACAACATACGGCTAGATTAAGATAACCACTCAAGCACTAGCCCAGTCCTAAATGTTAAGAACTTTTTAAAAATCATATGATAAATCCATTATTTCTCTCCCATCCTCTTAACTCTGAGCATGTATTTTATTCAATATCCATATTGTGTTATAAAAATCCATAATACATCATTGCTATTTTTATGTTAGGCAATCAGTTGTTTTTTTAAAAGGAAAACACACACATATACCTACACAGACATACACAGACAGACAGACAGACAGACAGACACACACACACACACACACACACACACACACACATACCCCACATACACGTTCTTTCTTCCACAGCTAAAAAGAAGGCTTTAGGCTTTTGTGTTTCTCTTTAGTCTGAAAAAAATGCCTTTTAATGTTTTTGTAGTTTAAGTCTGCTGGTGAATCTTTTAAACTTCATCTGTCTAAAATATCTTTTTGCCCCTTTGCTTTTGAAGCACTCTCTCACTCCAACATTTTCTATTTTCTTTCATTGTTTCTTCTGGGCTGTTTAAGAGTTGTCCTCTCGTGTGTAATGAATCTTTTTTTCCTGTCTATTAATATTTTCTCTTAGATTTTCCACCATTTGTCAGTAACATTGTTTGCTGTCATAGTTTGTAATTCCTTCTCCAGCTTTGCTGAGCTTCCTAGTCTGTTGGTTGTCAACTTTGAGAAATTCTCAGTCATGCTCTCTCTGTTACTTCTGAGACTTCCATTGTGGCATTTCATACTGTCCCACAGAAGTAGGGTGCTTTCTTCCTATTTGCTCCGTAGTTTCTGTGCTTCAGTTTGGGTATTTTTCCCACTGTATCAAAATCACTAATCCTTTCATTTCCTGTCCTTTGTTTGGGTACATAACCAATTTTGTTGTTGTTGTTGTTGTTCTCAGTCCTTTTGGTTTATTTTTGTAAAATATCCATCTTTTCATGAATAAAATTCACTATTTACATAAGCTATTTTATTTTAAAATTTTTATAATCCTAATATCTGGGCTATTAGTAATTTACTTCTATTGACTCTTCCTTCTGATTCCCTGGTCACCTATTTCTTGTTTCTTCATATGTCTAATAATTATTGATTATATGCTGAAAGTACATTTTTTTCTTTTATTGAATTTATGTGTGTTTGATACAAAACATCTTTATCATTTTTATGCCCCCTTCCCCATTGGCACCTCCCATAGCCTTTCCCTGCTGGATTTCATGCATTCTGTCATTGATTTTAAGGCCTGTTGAGTCAAGTTAGTGTCCCCAAATGTCTCTAAGTTCAAGTTCATGCACTGAGATCTAGTCACCCTATCTAGAATCTCTCCCTTTAAGAAGATCAGCTCTTCCTCTCCCAGCAGTAATCAGCTGCCAGTAATTCTTTGGATAAGATTGGGTCCTGCTGTCCATTTCCACGGCTCTATGCTGGGTTTTTGTCTGCTTAGGTTTTCATGGGTCTTGTGCATGTTAACACCATTGTTGTAGGTTCAAAGAGTAAGATCCCAGGACCTATTTCGATATGGTCATGCAGTTCCTCCCCTGGCTCTTACAGTCTTTCTGCCCCCTCTTCTGCAATGGTCCCTGAACTCTGGACAGGTGAAGTTTAATGTGGGAGACCTGTCCAAGGACCCATAGTCTGCAGACTTTTATTCTCTACTCTTTGGCCATTTGTGTCCTTTTGGACCTCTGTTGGATAAGGGAGTTTCATTGATGAGAACTAAGAGATGCATTAGGGTTCTCTCTATTCCTTGTTCTACCATGTTCCTAGCTACCTTAGGTGTAGAGGTTCTATTGTAGGTGTGTCACCTAGTATTGGTCATTTCACAGAGAATCTCTGTGTGTGACCAGTTGTGGAACTCTATAATTACCTCTGTCTCTTAAAAAAGAATCTTCTTTGATGGGTGGTAGCTGGCATACTTGTCTATAAATTTAAGGATCCATATTTTGCACATAGTAAGAAATTACATTTGTCTTGGGAAGTGACAGCCTTGGAGTTTTCTCTAAGATCTATGATCTCTCCAGCTATGTGTATTTGGCTAGGTTTACAGTACCACACATGAGTTTCCTCCCATTGAATGGGCTTTAAGTCCAATTAGGTGGTTGTTGATTATCCCCAAGATAAATGTGCCACTACTGCACCAATGTCGTTTTTTGTGCTGGTTATTGTTCTGATTATTAGGCCTTAAAGCTGGAGTTGGACCATTGATTGATGTTCTCCCTTGGTAGCTTGCATAGTGTCCTCCAAACTTTGATAGCTAGCCTTCAGGGAGGTGACTTCCAGGTCAGTTTCAGCTCCATTGTGCCAAATCCTGTGTCCAAAGGATGTCCTGTCTTCAGCAGTAGTCTTCAGCAATAGTCTTCAGCAGTAGGGACTTACTTTCAAGTTCTGGGAGGTGATCAAGGACTGTGGCAATATCCTGTGTAATTTGGGGAGTCTTTTGGACTACCCTGGACAACAACTTGAAGGGAGGTTTCTCCTGACTGGCACTGTTTCTTGCTTTAGCTATACACATGGACTTGTGTAGAGATATTGTGTGTGTAACTTTTCAGTAGGGTTTTGAATTAATATGTTTCCCTCTGTTTTTTCATACCAACTAACCCTTATTTATCTCTCCTCTCTGTCTCCTTATCTCCCTCTCCAGTTAAAGTACCCCTATTTTCCCCATTTCACCCTCTATAAAAATCTTGCTAAAAATATTTTTAAAAACATAAAGAGACAAAAATATTTTCTATTAAAAAAGTACACTCCTTTTTACATATGTCTAGCATGAAACATTTAATCAGTCTCATCTGTAGTTGAGGTGGTACTCTGTTCTTACAACAGTGGATGTGTAGGTCACTCCTAGCTTCAGATATTTTGATGGTCATGGCAAGATTTATCATTTGGGCCCAGGTAGATGGCTAAGCAGCAAAAGGCCCTTGCAGTTGCTGCCCAGCCTGCTGACCTGAGCTTGTCCCCAGGATTTGCATTGTGGAAAGAGAGAACTGATTCCCAAAACTTCTCCTTTGATTTCCCTGCATGTGCATACACACACATACACACACACACACACACACACACACACACACACACGACATACACCGAATAGATGAAATAATGATTTTAAAAGACTGTTTAGCAGAGCTTGGAATTGAAGTATAAATAAAAATCCAGACATCTTTTTATTTAGAGATGAGCTGTCAGCTGTGAGAACACTGGAGAGACCTTGTTTTGTTTCTTTCTCAGTCTTTGACAGCCTGACTTCTAGCTAATTGGGTTACTTTTGAGCCCTAAAACTCCCATCTACCTTATGAGATCTTCCTGGTCTTGCTGCTGTGCTTTTGTAAGCACTCAGGGTAAGATACTGTTATAGTGCACTTAGAGACAACCCATTGTTATGGTTTGGATGTGAAATACTCTTTACTAATGATGTATTTGAATGCTTGGTCCTAGCAGGTGGTGCTGTTTTGAGAAGTCATAAAAAAAAAAAGTTTAGAAGGTGGGGCCTAACTAGAGAAAGTGAGAATGCTGGAATGAGGCATATCACCCTGCCCTGCTTTCTATGGGGAAAGTCCGAGCTCTGTACTTCTGTAGCTGTGGAACTGCCTACTGTAGTGCCTTCTTGGTCATAAAGGATTGCATTGCCTTAACTTCATTATACAA
This sequence comes from Nannospalax galili, assembly GCF_000622305.1. NCBI lineage: Eukaryota > Metazoa > Chordata > Mammalia > Rodentia > Spalacidae > Nannospalax > Nannospalax galili. Next base: position 183,803 of record NW_008332087.1, read on the forward strand.
AATAAATCCTTCTCTAAGTTGCTTTTGTCAAGTCATAGTCAAAGGGAAAAAAGGAGCTAACATACCTAGTGTACTTTGAGGGTTTCCTCTCTAGCCTTCCTCTTCCTGCTCTTTGGTGACTGCTGCCAGGTACTAGGTGGTGACTATACACCCAGACTGACCAAAGAGGCTCTTCCAGCTCTCCTGTTTTATTTCAGCCCCTAACTCACTACTGCTTTCCACTTGAACAAGTACCTACATGTCTGAGAGTGTGGATGTCTTTCTCCTCTTCTGGGCTCCATATTTTTGGAGTACTTAGTGAAGAGGTATAGGAAGGATTGTGAATGGGATCAGGTTTGCTCTGTGTGAGGCTTCTCTTGATTCTAATTCATATTAGCCCAAATGTGGTCATTCAAAGTTTGCTAATGTTCAGCTTGTTTCTCCTTGTCTTGTGGTATTTCTCTTTTCCTATTTCCTCAGGAATAAAAGGGGTCATGGGCCTCTTTTATCCCAGGAAGGGCTTCTCCCTTTTGGAAATTACATTCATTGAGATACATTTGTGTCTTTTGTCTACTTTAAAAAAAATTGACTGTGGTTTTGTAGCTTATCTTGGCTTGCTCTTGTTAGAATGGGAGTTAACAAGCTCTTGCAAATGTCTCTGTCTAAACAAGAAGTGGAAATCTCAGGTATGAGTTGTGGAGGTCTGCACTATATATTCTGGGGTTTGGAACGATTATTCTTTTGGCTGGTGAAATTGTCCCTTCTTTTGTCAGTGAAGCTCCTTTGTATCTGTGGTCTCTGACATTTTTTGTTTCCTTGTTTGTAGAACCAGAATGTTTCAGGCTCCTCTTGGTGACCTCTTTGGCCACATCCTTTCTCTGAGGATCTTTCTTTTTCTGTAATAGGAAATCTGATTGTAGCTTGGCAATCTCATTTCAGAATTTTCACACTCTCTAGGTGATGACAGAGGCACTTTTGCTTTTGGCAAACAGTTCATGTTCCAGTAGTACTTTTACTGCAAATCCAAAGGAAAACTTAGCCTATAGGGTTAAAAACATATGCTTATTTATTGTTAAATAAAATCCTAACTGTGTGGATTCTTAATTGGGACATATGAACCCTATGGGGTGGATATAGGGTTTCTATGGATCATTCTATGAATTTCCTGAGACTTCATGGAAAACTTTTGTTTACACACACACACACACACACACACACACACACACACGCATGCACGCGCACTTTCTCACAACCTGGGGGGGGGGGACTAGGAAGCACAATATTAAGTAATTTTGCTTGAAATTACAAATGAATTTCTAGGCTATCAGTGTTAAAAGCAATGCAACCATATGTAATTCTTCCTTTTACTAATATTATTTCATCAAAACAATGTCAGACAAAAACTTTGAGAGGTGTCTGTTTGCCCTTTGCTACAAAACTAATTTCAGGTGAGATACCTGTTTTCTTTTTAGACAGGGTCTCCCTGTAGCTCCAGCTGGCTTGGAACTCACGATGTAGACCAGGCCAGCCTCGAACTCACAGAGATCCACCTGCCTCTGCCTCCAGTGTGCTGGGACTTAAGGGGTGTACTACCACACCTGGCTGATACCTGTTTTCTTTTTTTAAAAAAATTTTATTGAGCTTTTGTACATTTCATACAACAGTTCTTAGTGAAATTCAGACCCCCTCCCCCATTCATTTCCCCCACCTCCCCACTGGACCTAATGTATTCTGCCATGCATGTTAAATTCTGTCCACTCAAGCATTTGTGCCCAGATGTCCTTCAGTGCAAATTCACTCACAGGAGTCTAGTCAGCCTATCTAAAGATTGTTGGTAAGATACTACTCTCCCTCACCGAGTAGTAATCAGTTTCTAGTAGTTCCCAGATTAGGGCCGACCCACCACCCATGTCCCTCACTCCACTCTGGGCCCTTGTCTGATTGAGTTGGCATAGTCCTGTGTTCAATGCCACCATTGCCACAGGTTCACACGTGCAAGCTTCCAGTGGCCTGAAAGTCTGCTTCCCTATGTTCATGGACCAGCCCTGGCTCTTACAGTCTTTCTGCCCCCTCTTCCTCAATGGTCCCTGAGATGTGGGTGGGAGAGGTTTGATTCAGGAGCCCTGTCCAGGGACATACACTCTTCAGTCTTTTATTCTTTAAAAGTTGGCCAGTTGTCGCATTTTGTGTGCATCATACTCTGTTGTATAAGGTGATGAGAGTTGAGAGATGCACTCGTTTTCTCACTACCCCCTGTTCTGCTATGTTCTATGAGTCTTAGGTGTAGAGGTTCCACTGTAGATGTATCACCTAGGACTGGACATCTCTCACAGACATATATTCTCTGTGTCTGACCAATTATGAAACTCTGCAGTAGCCTCCATCTGTTGCAGAAAGAAGCTTCTTTGATGAGTGGTATACTGTGTACTTGTCTGTAAATATAGGGATTCCTATTTAGCATATGGTAAGAAATTACATTTGTCTAGATACATGACAGAGTTTTCTGTAGGATCTCTGAACTCTGTAGGCATGTGTATTTGGCATGTGTATTTGGCTGTGTTTTCAGTGCCACCCATGAGTTCACTCTTATTGAGAGGGCTTTAAGTCCAATTAGATAGCTGTTGATTACCCCCAGATAATAGTAACACTACTGCACCAATAAGAGGTAGTTTGCTGTGCTGGTCATTGTGGTTATTAGGCTTTAGGGCTGGGTTGGACCATTAATTGATTTTTCTCCCTTAGCAGCTTGCGTAGTATCCTTAAAAACTATGAGAGCTAAACTTTAGGTAAAAGGCTTCCAGGTCAGTTCCTGCTCCTTTGCTCCAAGTCCTGTGTCCAAAGTATATCTTGTCTTCAGCAGTGGGATCTTACCTTCCAGTTCTGGGAGATAACCAAGAGCTCTGGCAGTAGCCTATGTTATTTTGGGAGTCTCTTGAACCACTGACTAACCACTTGAAGGGAGGTCTCTCCTCTCTGGCACTGTGTTCCTTGCCATACAGCCCACAGGTATACATATGCACTAATCTTCAGACACTGTATGTGCATTTCTCAGGGGGAGTTGGAAGTAACACATTTCCCCCTGGCTTCCCTTGCCTCCCATGATCCATTCATCTCTACTCTGTCTCCCCCATCCTACCTTCCTCCCTAATCTAAGCATCCCCATTATCCCCTCTCTCACCTCCTGTCATCCTCTCTCCCTCTCTCTCTCTTCTGCGTTCCCTCCTCCCCCACCATGCCCCCCCAACCCCCACCCCTCTCATAGCTTCTGTTTCCCTACTGTTCTCCTCTTTGGAGTTCTTTATTTTCCTTTACCTCCATGTTTCTTCTCTGTTTTCCTGGATCCTGGTGTTACATCAGGATATATACCTACATATAAGGAATTGATTTTAGGATCCAAAAATGAGGGAGAACATCCTTTGCTTGCTTTTCTGTGTTTGTGTTACTTCACTTAGTATAACAGTCTCTAGTTCCATCCATTTACCAGAGTCCTGGGTGGGCAGGTCTGTCAGGAAGGTCCAGAGGCAGGGGAAGATGGGGGTGAGGAGTACCTTGTGGGGGCTTTGCAATTTATGCTGGGTGGTTTAGCTAGTCTGGGTTAGGAAGCAAGTCTGGGGATCCAGGTGCAGAAGACTTAGAATGGGCCTGGATCCAAGGCTTGTGGGGCATAGGAGAGACGGTGGGGGAGAGTAGATTGAAAGTGTTGAGGCTTCAGAGGAATGGAATCCAGATGCCTGTTTTCTGTCTTACATATTTGCTTACATGTTTGTTTTGCTGTTTTGTGACAAGATAACTTAGGGTTGATCTCGATATTAGTAGTCATTACATTTTAGTTTGACCTAGAAAAGTTAATATAACTTCCTCTGCTCTTTTAGAACATTTATATCCATCCCTTCCCTCAAATCATCCCAGATACGGTATGAAATAGAGGAATAAACTGTCATTGATCAGCAGGTTTAAGACTTTTTCTGTTGTACTTTATCTGACTTCAAAATACTGGATTTTGTTTTTGAGTTTTGAGTGTAGCCTTAAAGCTGATAAAATGTTTTATGTTACATATATTTTATAATTGAAAAATAACATCAGCTCAGACTTCCTTTTTAGTTTTTATAGAGAGCTTGGACATTGAAATTACGCCCATAAATCATGTCTGATTTTTAACTCATTAAGAAAGTTATGAGTTATTTAATGTATGTGGTTGACTTGGTAGTTTTAAGTTAAATTTATGGGATAGTATAAGGGAGGGTCTCGCTTATGTTCTTTGGCTTGTGGGCTTTATGCCACACATATAGTACATGTACATGTATATTCTACAATACATCTATGTATTAGATGCTTACAACCAGCTTGTGGCTATTTTGGCTAATGCAATGTAAATGTACACTGTGGCTTTGAGGCAAGATAAAATCTAATTATCAGCATTTTTCATTTGGGATATGCTTTGTGACTTCCTGTTTCTAGGAAATTATGGTTAAAATTAGGGCCATCTACCAATCTAAGGCATAGTATCAGAATCTGTTGAGTTTCTTATCTTTAAATTATTATTACTCTAATTTTGACCACAGACTCAGATTTTCTTTTATTTTTAGATTTATTTTTGTTACTTGTATCTGTGTGTGTCTGTGTGAGTGAATGCCGTGTGTGTGTGTGTGTGTGTGTGTGTGTGTGTGTGTGTACCCACAGAAGTGAGAAGAGGCTGTTGGATCCCTTGGAGCTGAGGTTACAGGTGATTGTCACCTGACCGGGGTTCTGGGAACTGAACTGAGGTCTTCTGGAAGAGCAGCAGTGCTCATAACTACTGAGCCATCTCTCTAGCCTTGGATTTAGATTTTTCAAGGCTTTGGGGTTTTGTTTGCTTGTATTTCCTTTATTCATGTGTCAAAGCAGTAACCGACTTGTAGAGTGAGCAGACTACTTGGGATTAAAAGATTTTGTTGGCTCTTAGAATTCTAGTGGTAGCAGTTCACTTTTCTTACTTAGATGATTGTAACTTCTTTGCAGGTTACTTTCATAGACTCCGTGAGGTGTTTATAAAAGCCCCGTAAGTTAGTGACCTTTTCCCTCTATCTTAAAGATAAATTCAGTCTATATTTGCTGTTTTTATTAGTTGACAATGTTTAAGAGGAGTTTTTTCACAAATGATTGGCTCATTGTAAGACCTTTAACTTGGTTTATAAGACAGGATTTTATGCTGTATCCCAGTCTGGCCTAGAATTCATTCTTTAGCAGACTGCCTCAAACTTGGTAGTCTTCTTCCTCAACTTCCCCAGTGCTGGGTTATATGCATGAGCCACCCTACCTGCTCATAACTAAATTTTAAGCATAAATTTACCAAAGCTCTAAAAAGTACTTCCACATATAAATACTTGGTTTTTCAAATGAGGAAGGCCAGGCATGAAGACCCCATGTGACTCACTCAGGTTCTGTGTCTGGAGGCACTTCCTTGGTCTATGGTGCTTTCTCTGACAAAATAGGAATCTAGATAGAAAAATTGGCTAAAGCATCCACTGAACATTGCAGTGTCACTTCTTTTATGGCCTTTGCCCCATGAAGTTTTCAGGTATGCAAAAATGTTTGTACATAGTGTGTATATGGTATACGTTTATACCTATTGATTAGTGCTGTTTCAGTTTTGGTCAGAGAAGCCTCTTTTTGCAGTAGACAGCATAGATCTATAAGTGGTCAAAGTTGGGAATAAGTAACTATTAAGTATTCAGCCCTAAATGGAACATTTACATCAAGTCCCCTCTAGGCTGAGAAAACATCATGGAAGATAGAGCAGAAAGAATGTAAGAGCCAGAGGATGGGAAGGAGTGCTGTGTAATGCCATCTTCTGGACATGACATGGTGGTTGCAATCATGAATTCACAGCAGCTATGATAACCTGCCAAAGTCCTGCATAAGATCAAGCCAGTCAACATTCTAGTTAATGTGGGAGAGGGCTCATGAGGACCCACCCCCTACTTGAGCAGCTGTTGGCAACTGATGGCTAGTGGGGGAGGAGGAATCATTTGTTGTGGGGCGGGGGCTGCTGGTTCGCAGCCAGTTCCATGCTCCTGTGGATGGCCCCACACCCATGCAGCACTAACTGGACTTAGTGGGCTATTTTAAACAGATGAAGAAAAGGACATCAAGGTGGGAAGGGGAAGTAATGGGAAAATTGGGAGGAGTGGGAGGGGTATTTGAGTTAGATATGATAAAGATACGTCTTATACATATATGAAATGTCAAAGAATAAAAATTCTAAAAATAAAAAGATTTTTTAAAGATAATTAAATACAGCTCAGTAAAATTATATTAACAATCCATGCTTTAGTTTCAAAAGGTAAAAGTAACAAACTAAATAGAAACTGAGAAACATGAAAATTACCAACTTTTGGCTAACAATTTTTTTCACTGATTAACTTCAATCTTTTTTATCATTATTTCATGCCAAGGTAGCAGAGGTGGTATAATCCACATTACTACAAAATGAAAATTAAAATGTCCCTGTTTTAAGATTTTAGTCTAGTATTGCAATGGCTAAGGACTATGATAAAAGCCTCCCATAGAACCTCAAAACCAGCCTGGCGTGGTGATGCACGCCTTTAATCCCAGCACTTGGGAGGCAGAGGCAGGCAGATCTCTGTGAGTTCAAGGCCAGCCTGGTCTACATAGCCAGTTCCAGGACAGCTGGGGCTACAGGGAGACCCTGTCTCAAAAAAGACCAAAAGAAAAAAAAAAAGATTGGGGTTTTTGTCTTTGTTTTATGAGTCTGGGTCTCACTGTATATCCCTGGCTGAACTGGAACTCACTATGTAGACCACTGGCCTTGAAGTCAAGAGAAATCTACCTGCCTCTTTCTCCTGAGTGCTGGGATTAAAAGTCTGCACCACCAGATTGTATTTCTTCTATGAACTATTCCAACCTCAATTCTGGTACAAATAGCCCCCAGGAGGTGAAAACTAAAGTTGTAAACAAAGGAGAGATGTGCTCTACATTCCTAAACAGTCTGCATACAAAAGCACAGAATCAGTAGTAAGCAAAGCACATATTCAATAGGTACCACTGGCGCATCACACATCTCCAAGGATTACTGATGATTTTGAAGTACTTGTGTCATCGTATAAATGCTGCCATACACTTCCACTCTAGCTAATGGGTGTCTGAAAAAAATCTTTCAACACATCCCTGTTAGAAGTCCACAGGGACAGATAAGTAATGAGGAAAGGCCTTTCCAAATTTAAAAGGAAACATTTGGTACTTCAGTTTCCAGTATTGCAACATGTCTTTTTTCAACAAAGGAATGTATTATTACCCAGTGTGTCACCTTTTCCCTGTTGGAGGATTTACTGCCAATTTTGGAGTGGGGTTACTTCTAGTTTTCAAGCCTGTCTTGTGAAATTAAAGAGAGGGCTGCTTTAAAAGTGATAGAACACACATGATTTCAGTCATCACAGTGTCCCCATGGCTATCAGACCTGGAACCTATTACATACAAGAAGCAAACATTAGGAGTTTTATAGAGATGGAACAAGTGGTGAAGATGTCTAATCCAGCCAAGTCCAAAGGTTAGCTCACCAACACGTATTTACTGTTTCTCAAATGTGTATTAATTTCTCTCTGTTACATAATTATCATCATATTTTGGGTATTTAAAGCAATAATATTAAAAACAATTCTGGCCTGTTCATTTACTGTTTGCTAAATAGTAGGTAACCAAAAGAAAACCATTTTTATGATGATGTGGAGATATATCTCTCAGAATCTAGGATGTGATTAATATATGCTTTAAATTTTCATGATTATTTATAATATAAAAATATATTAAAGCAGTTTTAAGTTAACATGGAAATAGCTAATCTAAGACATAGTGTTAAGCATATAGTATATATAGTAAATGGTTGATATGTACTAGTTTTTACCATTACTGCCAAAACCATATGACTAAAGGACAAAAGTTTCAATGTTTAAACAAATAATTGTATAAACAGGCTAAGTTTCACTTTCGTGATGCACTACTGTCACACATTAGAACACATTTCAAAGAAACTGTAATATCTAAGAAAAAGAACTTTCACCAAAGAGGTGAAGCCCCTTCACTCAGTTTGTCATGCCAGGAGTATCAATGTTCACACAGCTGCCTTTTCCCCCATCTCCACCTACTCCATTTCCTCTGCCCCTCTTTGTCAATGTGACATCTCAGTGAGGGAATTTATTAAAATTTCATTTTGGAGGGCCAATACAAATGATGAAACAGGGTCTTTCTGTTATTAATTCCTTTAATTTAGTTACCTAAATTACAACACTGTAATTAGAGAGTCCTGAAAAATGGGAAAAGGGAGATTTTAAGGCAGTTTGGCAATATGACTATTTAGTAAAACAGCAGTAAGTTTATTCCTAGGGCCTCTGGCCTCCCAAACCATGGTCTTTTGACCAGGTTTACAGTAAGGCATGAACACTCTCCTTTGAGCAGGCCACAGATCCACTCAGAAAGTGATTGGTTACCCCCATACCTTCATGCCATTGTTGTACCAGTGGTCACGTCTGTTCTGGACAGTATTGTAGCATTCAAGGTCCAGCACTAGGTTAAGATCAATGATAGTTTCTTCCTCAGTGGCCTGTATAGTACCTTCTATCACTGTGAAATTTATCCAGCAGGGAGGAAGTTTTCAGGTCAATTCCAGCTCAATTTCTGTATGTCCTATGACCAAAATGTGTTATGTCTTTAACAGTAGGGTCATGTCATTTAGTTGTGCTTGGCTACCAACAGCAATGGCAATGGCCTATGTTGTTTTGGTGGCTTCTTAGGCCCCCCTGACCAATAACTCCTAGAGAGGTGTCCCATACCTGGCACTGAGATTTTCATTTAATAACCCATGTCTTCTAAGGGAACGCATTCGCCACCCATGTAGTATTCGTCCATTCAAACTCTGCCTTTAAGTTTTTTCTTAAATTCTGTTTTTTAATTAACTTACAAAATAGTGAGTTTCTATAAGGCTTTTTCCTACATTCTTAGTTTTGGTTAACTCTGTTTCCCCTCTATCTCCTTTTCCCCATCCTTGCTTAAACATCTAACTCCCAGTATTCCTTCTCCCTTCTTTCAAATCACATGTGTTCTACTACCCACTACCCTCTGAAGGCCTCTTCTCCCCCCGACCCCATGTGACCTTTCTACATTTTTATTATCCATTGACTAGTTGATAGACATCTAGGATGATTTCATTTGCTGGCTATTGTAAATACAGTGGCAGTGAGTGAACATGGATGTGTATTTCTCTGGATAATATGGAGTCCTTTGGATATATACCCAAGATTAGTATAGCTGGGTTATATTGTTGTTCTATTTTTAGTTTTTTGAGAATCCCCCACACTGATTTCAATAGTGGTTGCACAGATTTACACTCCTACCAACGGTAAGGGTTTCCCTTTCCTCTCATTTTTGCCAGAATTTGATGACATTTGTTTTCTTGATGGTGGATATTGATAATGGAAGTTTTACCCAGGTAGTAATTTTGAACCTGTGTGAAGGCTTAGTTTGCTTTGAGGCATGGCCATCAAATCAAAAGTTTTAGCCTCTTTACAATGATTGACTGGCTAGCTGGAAATTACATCATAATAGAAGGAAATACAGAGAATATGACAACAGGAAAAAAATGCTATAAAATTACCCACCAAGTTTTGTTTTCATTGACAACCCTTTGAAGCATTTTGCAGCAGAGGCTTAAAGTATTCCAAAGTTGTCCAGTAGAATTTCAAGCTGTCATCTTCTAAACAGAAATCTGAGGCTTGACCCTGGAATCTCAGATTTTTCTTTGAGTGAAGATACAGAGTTTTTTTTAAAATCTAAGCCTATATATTCAGTAAGAAAATGGCGGTGAGTGTTGCAAACATTTAGATGAGGGGAAAATAAAGACACTAGTAAGTCTTCCATTTTCGTTGAAGTTTTGCTGAGGTTTTTCTAGATTCTAAAAAATGGATGTTCTAAAGGTGCCCTCTCTGAAGTGGTGTCACATGGCTTAGGAAGCAGTGACTCTAAATGGATATGTTCTTCCTTCCTTCCTTCCTTCCTTCCTTCCTTCCTTCCTTCCTTCCTTCCTTCCTTCGTTTTTCTTTCTTTTGCTCATTTGACTTTTTTTCCTTTTTAGTTTTAACCAAGCAGTCTCACAAAGATCTGTCTGCCCCTGCCTCCCTAGTGCTGTTATTAAAGCCTGTGCCATTATGCCTGGCGGATAGGATCTTCTTAAACATGTAGAATTTCCCTTTTCATGCTACATATCTTAAATTACTTTCCTTTAATCAAACAAATTGAAAAGAAATTTATTTGTTAGAAACAACCAGCTATGAGTTCTTTATTCTTCCACCCCTCAAAAAAAAAAAAAAAAAAAAAAAAAAAAAAAAAAAAAGAATTTGTCCATTTCATCACTTACTAAACTTATTGGCATGAAGTTGAACACAGTATTTTCAAAACAACCCTCAATTAAAATAAGTGTTCTGAGATAAAATGATCTTATTCATGTATTGCTGTTAATGGTGTCTTTTGATGCGTCCTAGTCATGTTTCAGCAGGAGGAATTTTCTCAAAGACTCTTTCCCATAGTGCGAAGTTTTCTGAGCAATTTTATTTTACCAGCAAAGAGCTTTAAATAGAGATTAAGAATGCATTTGGAGGACTGGAGAGCTGGTTCAGTGGGTACTCTTGTAGAGGACCTGAGTTCAATTCCCAGCACCCATATGGTGGCTAACAACTGTTCTTAACTCCAGTTCTAGAGGAATTCAGTGGTCTCTTCTGACCTCCATGGCATTGCACGACACGACTGCACTTACATAAATGCAGGAAATATACACAAAAAATAAAAATAATAAATAATAAATATTTTAAGAAAATAATGCATTTTGACATTAAGTGCCTACTAAGAAGTGAGTGGATAAAAAGCATGTGGTATAGACCTACAATATTCATCCTTATAGGAAGGAAATCTGGACCTGAGCTGCAATGTGGATGAGCTTTAAAGGCATGTTGCTAAATGAAATGATCCAGTCACAAAAGGGCAAGTGTGCTTGTAATGGCACTTGGTTCCTTGCATTTCACTTGCCTATATTCTGAGAGACTGAGCTGGGAAGAGTGGGTAAGAACTGATGCCACTGGGTTTGTTTCATTTGACCACTCATTATGCAGTAGTCAAATTCATTGAGACTGAAAGTAGAATGGTAGTTTTCAGAACAGCAAATGGAAAAATGAGAAATTAGTGTTTAATTTCTAATTTTTAACAGAGAGTTTCAGTTTGAGAAAATGAAAAGTTCTGGAGAGGCGTGGAGGTGATGACTGTCCAACAGTGTGGGTTATATGTACTTAATGCCACTGATCTGTACACTTAAAAGTTATTTTAATCGTAATTTTATATTTATTTTGAATAGTAAGGGTGCATGTGGCGCTAATAAAAAGAGTTGAATTATAGTAGCTAAAACAGGCATTTATTTTTTAATTTAAAAGTTGTCACATAATAAGATTACTGGGGCTAATCTTTTCTGTCTTTAGTGGAAAAGTCTTTATGTGCATGTTTACTGCCACTTGGTCACAGGATGGCTGTTGTTTCTCATACTTAGTCATGCAAACATAGGCATGGAAAATTAGATTAAGGTAGGTATGGCAGACATTTAATTCTCTGTTCCCAAATATCCACTTAGTCCCTTGTATTTCAAAGCCCCCTTGCATTTGACTAAGGATATGTAGCTGTTTTTGCCTAGAGACTTGAGTGGAGATGATACAGTTACTTCCAGGCCATGATGGTTAGTTTTAAATGTCTGTGGAAAAGAGTCTCAATTAAGGAATTATTTAAATCAGGTTGGCCTGTAGCATGTCTGTGTGTGGGGGGATTGTTTTGATTGTTAATTGTTTAGGAAGAACCACTTTGAACGTGGGCAGCACTTTTGTTAGCTGGCCCTGAACCATGTGAATGAAGCAAGCTAGCTGAACCAAAGCAGTTAGCCAGCAGCAGGCAGCATGGTTACATTCGTTTTCCTCTCTTCACTGTGGATGTGATGTGATTAGCTGCTTGAGTTCTTGCTTTCAGTTCTCTGAAATGATGGCCTGTAACCTAGAATTATAAGCCAAATAAACCCTTTACTCTCCTAAGTTGTTTTTGGTCAGTATTTTATCACAGCAATAGAACTGGAACTAAAACATAGGCTAAAGCAGGACAGAAGTCCTGGGGGCTCATTGTTTACCTGTAGCACATTTATAGATGTTAGAGCTCTTGTTTCCCTAGATTTGCTCCTGAGTATGTGACTCATATATGACCTGCGGTGTTAATCAGAATCATGTTTTTGTTATGTTAAGTCACTGAGATTTGGGGTTACTTTTACTACCTAGTATCAGTATTCTGACTGATTCTTAAAGGTGCATTTTTCCAGTCATTTGATGAAATGAGGGAAACATGGACACTTTCTGGAATAACAGAATGGATATAAAGTAATGAAGCATGGAATTTTAGCAGAAGAGAGGATCAAAGGACAGTGAGGAATACATAAAGAGCATGACAGAAAAGAGCAAATTCCAAAAGAATTAATGGATAGTAGATTTTGGTCAAGTGGAAGGGACATAGGAGTTGAATTGCTTAAGGCTGTGAGCTAGAAAGGCGGGAGCAATGGGGTGATTGTGATGGTTCAGTTAGACTAGCAGGTGTTACTGCTGATGGTGTAGTTAAGGAAGTAAAGATTCATAAGGCAGTGTGGCCAATGAGAGGTTGTTAGAGAATCTTAAAGCGAAGATATTGAGGATCATGTAGATGAATATTAAAATCAACAGCAGTAATACGAGCAGAGTAGCAGTGAGCTGGGGTGAAAATCTCTAAGAAGTAAGTCTCTCTGCGTGTCTCTTAAGTCACATATATTCATCCTCACTCTTGAATTGTGCTTTAACTGATTCTGGGAAGACAAAGTTTGTTTGGTCTTTTACCTAGGTGTCATTTTAATCTTGTGGTTTCTTGTTGCTTTGAAATGCTGACCTATCAGTCTAATTTTTAAGTTTCTTGATGATTTTTCCCCCTTTATGGTTTGTGTCTCACAGTTTTCTCATTGTTGTAGGTTCAAAGCTTCATTATGACATGCGTGCGTGTGTGTGTGTGTGTGTGTGTGTGTGTGTATGTGTGTGTCTGTGCATGTGCGCATGCACATCTGTGTGTGTTTGTTCCTCTTTGGAACTCTGAATATCTTCAAATTAAGTTTTTATTTATAACTTAAATTCTGTAAAATTCTTATTTATGGCCACTTCAAATGTTAAGTGTGCCTTTTACTTCCTGTTCTCTCTTGAAATTCTCATTAATGCATTGAATATTCTCATTTTAAACTTCAAAGCTTTTGGCCTTAGTAGCCTCATTCTACTTATTTTCCTTCTCTTATCACTTTAGGCTGCTTCTTAGTATTTTGCTATGTGAGCATGTCTTCAGGTTCTCTCTCTTGGACTGAATTAAATCTCATGCTTGGCACACAGTAAGTTTTAAATAATTTTCTTAATTTGAAAATTTCTTTGTGGTGTCTTAAGACAATGACACAATATATTCCTTTCCTTCCCTGCTCCAAGATTGTGTTGTTTCTAAAACTATAGTATTTATTTTTGTTGTACAGATTGTTAAATTATAGGGAAACTATGATCATTAGACCAAATCTGTCCCATGGCTTATTTCTTTATGGCCCATGAGCTACGAATGACTTTCAGTTTTTTAAAAAGTTGTTAGAAGGAAGAAGGGAAAGAGAATGAGAATGGGTAAGTGAGTGATAGAGGCAGAGGGATCTGGCAGATCACAGGATCAAGTAACTGCAAAATAAAAAATAAAAAATAAAATAAAAAATGCTTGCTATTTGGCCCTTTACAGGAGAATTTTGTTGACTCATGTTTTTGTTCTTGGTATGATAATCCTATGATAATCCTATATATTTGTTTCTGTTCAACTTTGTTGCATATGTGTTTGTGGGGTGTGTGGGTGTGTGTGTGTGTGTGGGTGTGTGTGTCTGTCTGTCTTTCTTTCCATACACAAATGTTCTTGCATTGTGGAATAGGATTATCATTTAAAATTTTTTTTATTTTTTAATAACCACATGATTAGAAGAAGCATTTCACTACAGCCTTAACATATTCAATAACAATTTCCAGAGCAAAGATACAGCTCTTTCAAAAGTGTCTGTAAATTTTTAGGTTCACAATTGAATTAATACAGTTATACAATATTGAACTCAATATTGAATGAGTTTTTAACCTTTAAAAAAGATCTCCATTTCATTTTAAAATATACTGTTTTGTACAGAAAAACTCATTTTTAATGCTACTAACACTTAGATGTTTGCACATGCGTCTCTAATCTCAATGTATCTGATTATTACTAGTCACAATCCATTACACTCAGATCCTTGGCACCTGAGTAGGGATATAAAGTCGTCAGGTAGCTCTCAATGGTAATGTTTATCAACTCTACTAATTATCATGAAGTAAATTTTTATGCTTCCTCCTCAAATATAACTCATTTTTTTAAATTTGTTTTTTTTTGTGTGTGTGTATATCATACAGAACATCCCAAACAATCTTGTTCATCTACATATCCACTTCCCAAATGGTACCCTCCCATAGCCTCTCAACTTCCCCGCCACTGGAGCCCATATACTCTGTCATTCCTGTTACTGTCCACTGTGTTGTCAGCACCCCCAGATATTCCCCAGTGCTTGTCCATCTGCTGAATCTAGTCAGCCTATCTAGAGATCCTTGTTTTAGGAAGATCAGCTGTTCCTCATCTAGCAGTAATCAGTTGTCAGTATTCCTTTAGATAAGATTGGGGTCTGCTGTTCATTTTCCCAGGTCTATGCTGGGTTACTCTCTGGCCATCACTTGGGCCACTCTGGCTAACAACTCAAAGGAAGGTATCTCCAGTCTGGGATTGTTTCTTATTATGTAGCCTTTAGCTATACATATGGACTCCTAAAAATTATATTGACCCCTTTAATCTTTGGTTATACTTTCCTTTTGGGTGTTTAAGACCCTACAGTTGGCCCGGATAAACCAATTTAGTTGTACTCTTAAGGCAGTTTGAGTAAACTGATCTGAGGAGCAGATCCGTTCCTCAGGGGTCACATGGGCTTGGGAGGAGCCCCTGGCTCCTTTCTTTTACCAGTTCCATCTATGTGAAGATAAGTCAAATGTCCTGCTTGACCATGGTTGGCTTCACTTGGAAGCATGGAGGAAAAGTTTCCTCTGTGTTGACCCTCCTCTTTGTAGACTGGACCCTGGTTCAAGTCCATCTGGTGGGAAATCCATGGCCTCCTTGATCAAGAGGACAGGTGACTCACCACAGTTACAGAACATTTTGAGAGATGCTCATAGTCCCCTGGAACTTAGTAGACCTAGGAGGGAACAGAACAAAAACTGTCCTTTATGTCCCTATAACCAAAATAGTATAGGCCTAAAAGTATGGCTGTTAAACATCCAAGAAGGGTGGTTCCACCAGTATAGTATTTTTAATGACCATGTGCCATGTAGATAAAGCTTGAGCAAAGACCAAACATTCCCAGATAAATGTTGCCTATGCATATATTCCTTGATCTAGTTGCATTATTTATCTCTCGCATTGTCTAACCCTTCCACCGTGGTTTCCCCAATTAAGGTGCTCCCATTTCCCCCTTTCTCCTTAATAATACCCTTCTCCTCTGGGCCCATCTCTCTTGAGCTCCTCCTTTCCCTTTATCCCCTAGGTTCCTTGTATAACCTTCCCTCCCCTTAAAATAACCCCATTTTTATCCATATCTCCCTTATTATTGCCTGTTTCCTACACTGTTCCTCTCTTTCAGATTCTTTCTTTTCCTTTACCTCTCTGGTTCCTTTTCATTATCCTGGTTCCTGTAGTTATGTCTGGATACATACTCTCACTTATCAGGATTTGGTGCTATGATCCACATATGAAGGAGAACATACATTGTTTTGTTTTGTTTTTTTGAGTCAGTGTCACTTCACTTAGTATGACAGTTTCTACTTCCATCCACTTACCTGCAAATTTCATTATTTCATCTTTACTGCTGAGTAAAACTCCGTCGTATAAATGAACCACCTTTTCATTATCCACTCATCAGTTGAGGGACACTTAGTTTGCTTCCATCTCTTAGCTCTTGTGGAAAGAGCAGCAACAGACATGGATGTACAAGTGTCTCTGCAATAGGATGAGTTCTTTGGGTATATGCCAAGGAGTAGTGGTATAACTGGGTCAAAGGGTAGGTTCATTTGTAGTTTTTTAAGAGTTTTCCACACTGCTTTCCATAAGGGTTGAACAAGTTTAGAGAACCACCAGCAGTGGATGAGTGTTCCCCTTTCCCCACATCCTCTCCAAC
>NW_008332087.1:200565-201729 GCF_000622305.1 Nannospalax galili
GGTCTTCAATTTTGTTCCATTAATCTATGGGTCTATTTTTGTGCCAGTACCATGTTGTTTTTATGACTATAGCTCTGTAATACAGTTTAATGTCTGGTCTAGTAATCCCCCAGCATTGCTCTTAGTGCTTAGGGTTGCTTTGGCTATCTGAGGTCTTTTGTGCTTCCATATGAATCTTAGGATGTTTTTTTCCAATTCTGTGAAGAATGTCAATGGGGATTCTGAGGCATTGCATTGAATCTACAAATTGCTTTTAGTAGGATGGTCATTTTCACAATGTTAATTCTTCCAGTCCATGAGCATGGGAGGTCCTTCCGTCTTCTGATGTCTCCCTCAATCTGTTTAAAGATTTAAAATTTTCATTGTACAGGTCTTTAATGTCTTTGGTCAGATTTATTCTGAGGTACTTTATTTTATTTTATTTTTTTGTAGCTATTGTGAAGGGAAGTATTTCCATGTATTTTTTCTGATTGCTTGTTATTGGTATATAGAGAGGCTATACACTTTTGTAGATTAATTTTGTAACCTGCCACGTTACTAAGCATGTTAATAATTTCTAGGATGTTTTGGTGGAATTTTTGGCATCTCTTAGATATAATATCATATTGTCTGCAAAAAGGGATAATTTGACCTCTTTTTTTCAAGTATTACTCCCTTAATTTCCTTCTCTTGTGTTATTGCTGTTGCAAGAGTTTCAAGCACTATGTTAAAGAGGAGTGGATATAGTGGACAGCCTTGTCTGGTTCCTGATTTCAATGGGAATTTCTCCAGTTCTTCTCCATTTAGAATGATGTTGGTTGTGTGTTTGTTCTATATAGCTTTACTTATGTTGAGGTCTGTTCCCGCCAGTCAAATTCCCTCTAGAACTTTGAACATAAATGCATGTTGAATTTTGTCAGAGGCCTTCTCTGCACCTTTTGAGATAACCATGTGGTTCTTGTCTTTGAGCCCATTTATATGATTTATGACATTTATTGACTTACATATTTTGAACCATCCCTGCATTTCTGGTAAAAAGCTGAGTTGATTATGGTGGATGATCTTTTTGATGTGTGACTGTATGCGGTTTGCAGTATTTAGTTGAGAATTTTTGCATCTATGTTCATTAAGGATATGGGTCTATAGTTTTCTTTTTTGGTTGTGTCTTTACCCGGTTTGGGTATG
>NW_008332087.1:201802-211572 GCF_000622305.1 Nannospalax galili
GGGATTTTTGTCACTAAATGGTGGCTGTCATTTGAAATGGTAGCAGTAGTTGGAACAGCCACCCTTACACCTTTCAAGGAGGTTTTGTATTACTGTTTCAATTTCCTTATGAGGTTTTGTTCTGATTAAACTCTTAATCTCTTATTGGTTTAGTTTTGGTCATTCCCATGCTTTTCTGTACCCATCCATTTCTTTTAGCTTTTCAAATTTAGTAGCATGTAGATTTTTAAAGTATTCTCTTATAATGTTTTGGATCTTTTCGGTGTCTGATATTTCCACTTTTGTCTCTGAGTTTGTTGATTTAGAGGTGCTCTTTCTTTTGGTTAACTGGGTTAGCGGTCTGTCATTCTTGTTTATCTTTTCAAATAACCAGCTGTTGGATGTGTTGGTTCTTTGTGTTGTTTTGTTTCTATTAATTTCTGCTCTGATTTTTATTATTTCTTCTTGTCTGTTTGGTTTGGGTTTCATTTGTTGTTGCTTTTCAAGTGTCTTGAGTTGCAATGTTAAGTCATTTATTTGTGTTCTTCCTGATTTTTTAGTGTAAGCACTTAGAGATATAAAGTTCCCTCTAAGGATTGCTCTCCCCACGTCCCAGAGGTTTTGTTGTATTATATTGTCCTTTTCGTTTAGTTCCAGGAATACTTATATTTCTCTTTTAATTTCTCCTTTGACCCATTCATCATTCAGGTGTGTGTTGTTTAATCTCCATGTGTTCATGTGCTTAACAGGGTTTCTTCCGGTGTTGATTTTAAGCTTTATTGCATTGTAACTGATAGGATGCATGGAATTATTTCAGTCTTTTTGTATTTGTTGAGGTTTGTTTTGTGCCTGAGTATATGCTCTATTTTGGAGAAGGTTCCACTGGGTGCTGAATAGAAAGTATATTCTTTAGTGCTTGGGTGGAATATTTGGTAGATGTCTGTTAGGTCCATTTGATGTATGGTATTGTTTAATTCAGATGTCTCTCTGTTAATTCTCTGTCCTGTTGACCTATCTAATGGAGACAGTGGGGTATTGAAGTCCCCTACTATTGAATTGGGATTAATCTGAGTTTTAAAATCCTGTAGTACTGTTTTAATGAAGTTGGTTTCACCAGAGTTTGGTGAATATATGTTCATGATTGTAATATCTTATTGTTTTATTTTTCTTTGATTAGCATGAAGTTTCCCTCTTTACCTCTTCTGATTAGTTTTAGTTTAAAATCTGTTTCATCAGATATTAGAATTGCAATGCCTGCTTTTTTTTTAAGTACCATTCGCTTGGTATATTTTTTTCTGTCCTTTCACCTTAAGGTAGTACCTGTCCTTGAAAGTGAGATGAGTTTCTTGCAGGCAAGAAAAAGATGGGTTTTGTTTCTTAATGCATTTTACTACTCTGTATCTTTTGACTGGGGAGTTCAGTCCATTGATATTTAAAGTTATTAATGAAAAATGTGTATTGAATCCTGTCATTTTTATTTCTGTTCACATTCTTGATATAGCTGTGCATTTGCACAGTTATACCTTCATTGAATTTCTTTTTTGTCACCCCTTGTGTATAGTCGTTCCTTTCTTCAGCTGTTTGTAGTTCTTCAAGAACTCTCTGGAGGGCTGGTTTTGTGGACATGAATTCTTTCATCCTATTTATATCATGTAAGATTTTTCTTTCCCCTTCAACTGTAATAGACATTTTGGCTGAGTAAGGTAATCTGGGTTGGCATCTGTGGTCATTTAGAACTGGGAATACTTTGGTCCAGGCTCTTCTGGCTTTCATAGTTTGCACTGAAAAGTCAGCTGTAATCCTAATGGGTTTTCCTTTATATGTGACTTGTTTTTCGTTTGCAGTTTTCAGTATTTTCTCTTTGTTCTGAACGTTTAGTGTTTTTACTATGACGTGCCATGGTGAATTTCTTTTCTGGTCCTGTGTATTTGGTGTTCTATATGCTTCTGGTATTTATATGGGTATGTCTATATTTTGGGGGGGGGAGATTTTCTTCTTCAGTCTTGTTGAAGATCTAGTGCATATCATCATCTTGAGATTCTTCTCCTTCCTGCATGCCTATGATTTCTAAGTTTGGTCTTTTTATGGTGTCACACAATTCTTGCATATTCCATTCTTGTGTTTGCTTAAAATTTTCATAATCTTTCCTTGAGTGGTGTAATTCATCCACTTTATCTTCCAGTCTTGATACTCTGTTTTCCATTTCATTCATCTTATTGCTGAGGATTTCTCCTTTCATTTCTAATTGGCTTACTGAGTATTTCACTTCCTTCTTCATTTCAGCCTGAGTAGTCTTCAATATTTCTAAGTCTTTTCTGAATTCATTCAGAAGTTTATCCCTATCTTCCTTCAGTTCTTTGATTTCGTTCTCCTTGTATTCCTCTAGAGCACTATTGGTGTTTGGTAGGGATATATTATTTTGGTTTTTCATGTTATTTTTTTTCTCTGTGACTTTGACATGTGAATTTCTTTTGTATTTTCCAATTCTTATGTGGACTCAAGTCTCCCTTTTTTTGAGTTTAGATCTGCTTTTTGTAAACTTTATGTGATTTTGTGGTTTACTTGTTGGGCATGAAAAGCTGGGTTCTTTAGGCTTCAGGTTCTCTCTTTTGATTTTATATTGGAGTGGCCAAATTGCTTTTGTTTCCAGGAGTTCTCACAGAGGCCCAAGTCAGATGAGGATCAGATGCTCTCAGGATTTTTCCTAGGGTCTGTATGTCTGGGGTAAAAATGCTGCCCTCAGGAATTTCAGGGCTGGGTTGGCCTGGGAAAAGGCCCCAAGAAAGATGCTGGTCTCAGGAAGTTCGTGTCTGTGCCACCCAAGGATGCAAATGTAGGTGGGAGTGGGAAGAGGCCCTGAGGGCTCCTGGGGAGTCCGGGGAGGGACTGGATTGGTCTGGATGTAAAGGATTGGGAAGCAGAGGGAATTCTTAGCCAAGTGGTCAGTCTAGGTTTCTGGGGTGCCAGGACAAGAAATGTTCCAGTACCAAGGCTAGGAGTGGAGCTGGGAGGGTGAATGAGGCTGGGGGAATCAGGGAGTTGTGGGGTATGGGACCCACCCAGGAAATTTGCTAGCACCAGGAAGCTTGTGGTTGCGTTGCCCAGGGAAACAAAGGTTGGTGGGGGCAGGACTGTCCCTAGAGGGCTCCTGGGAACCTCAGGGAGGAACTGGGTTGGTCTGGATTCCATGGATCAGGAAGCAGTGGTGGCTCTGGCCCGAGAGGTTAATCCTGATCTGGGGTGCCAAGACAAGAGATGGGCCCATATCCAGGCTAGGAGGAGAGACAGGGTGGCAGAACTGGGAGGTTGAATGAGGCTGGGGGAGTCAAAGCGCAGTTGGCGCAGCACGACTTACTCAGGAAAGGTGCCTGCACCAGGACACTGGAGGCTGTGCAGCCCAGGGAAGTAAAGGAAGGTGGGGGCGGGACCGGGCCCAGAGTGCTCCTGGGGACTGCAGGGAGGGATTGGTTTGTTTTGGATGTAAAGGATCAGGAAGCAGTGGGGATTCTGGGCCTAGAGGTCAGTCAGGAGTCTGTGGTTCCAAGACAAGAAATGAGCCAGTACTCAGTCTAGGAGTGGAGCTGGGAGGGTGAATGAGGTTGGGGGAATCAGGGTGTGGTGCGCTATGGGATCCACCCAGAAAAGATGCTAGCACCAGCAGATTATCACTTTTTTTTTCTTACTAGAAGTTTATCTTCAGTGTGGGCTTGGAAGGGTTATGGTTTGTCATGTGACTTTTCCTGGGGGAAGATGAATAAATGTCTACTCATCCCAGCTGGGCACCATGACAGACCGAAGTCCACAAAAGTCAAACCTGACAAATCTCTGAATTTACTGGAATTACTTACAGGAATTGCTCAAAAGCCAATTCCAGCACGATTACTCATGAAAGCTGCATTCATGAAGTTCCCTGCATGGCTTACTGACAGCTGGACAAGTCAAGAGTATTTCTTCCTTCCAACAGTTGTTACTGCTTATTTCATTTTGGCAATGGCCCTTGCAGATCTAAGTTTCAGGAACTTCCTGAGACTTTTGAGTTATTCATCTCCTGAGTCTTAAGGAGCCTCCCTCCAGGATGAAGTCTTTCAGTTCAGAGGAAATAGCTGTGGGCTACTCCTCTCTTTCCTCCAACTAGTACATTCTTTCTTCCCTCCTCTTGTGCAGTATTCTCTGAGTCTTGGAGGTGCTGATAACAGGTTTTTGATCATTTGTCTGCACCTGCTGTGAAGCATTGGGGTTACTATGCCATACAACAGCCATTTGTTCTCAGGAGCTTGGCTGGGCAAGGAAATTTTCCTCAATGTCAAGATTGAGGCTGACAGAAGTAGTACTCTGTGGGTATAAAAAAAAGTTTCAGACAGCAATTTGATAGAGAATTCCCATCACATCTATTTAACAAAACAGTAGTAGTCCCTCCTTTCCTCCAGAGCCTATGACCTCACCAGCCAAGAGGTTTTGCCCTGGTTTATAGTACCAGATGTGAATTTACACCTGTGGATTGGGTCTTAAATCCAATACAATAAATAAAGTTTAAAAAGCGTTTGGTTGCTCCTCTAACAGTGCTGCCACTATTTCACCAGTGAGCACATCTTGCCTGGCATATTGTTACTCTAGCATGCAAAATCCAGACCCAGGTGACCGTTTTACTGCAGAACCTTCCATAGTACCTTCTGGCGCTAAGAAAGCCAGCCAGCATGGAGAGAACTTCCAGTTCAGTCCTAGCTTGATTTTCCCCATGCTTTGTAGCCAAAGTATGCAATGTTTTCAGCAATAGGGACTTACTATCTAGTTCTGGTATGCAACCAGCAGCAGTGGCAAGTCTTTTATCAGTGGGGCCTCTGGGGCTTCCTTCTCTGGCTAACACAGCATAGGCAGGTAATTAACCCCTGCTACTGACATTTTTATTTAACAATTGTATGGCTTCTGCAAGTGCCTTTTTCCATTTACCCAAGAGGCCCTGAATTGGTGAAGAGTTTTTACCTCCAGTGCATTTTCTTACAGAGGAGGAAACTATAGCACATACTCTGGGGCATAGCTGCTCACTACTAGGCCAAGTTTAATCTTTTTTATTTGAGACAAGGTCTCTGTGTAGCTCCAGCTGGAGACCAGCAGGCTAGTTTGGATCTCACAGGGGTGCCTGCCTTTGCTGGATTAAAGGCATGTGTCACCACTCCTGGCCCAAGGTTAATCTTTTCCAACTGTATTGTTTTTATCATTTATACCTTTTGTGAATAACTGTTCAAGAGTTAAACCCTTTGGGTTCTCATAAGCACATTATTTGACTTTCTCTTAATTTTTTTCCCCTAGAAACTATGGCTTGACACAAGTCTTACCGCATTTGCCATCAAATAGTCTGGGAAGACCATTTTGTCTGTTTTGCCTTTTTCTCATCTCTTTTTGATTGCTGTAGTCTTAGGAACCCATTTTACATTTTAGCCTGATTTAGATCCGCAAAAGCTTCTTGTGCTTCATAAAAATCACATCCTACCATGGATCTCAGCAAAGCCACTAAAGCCTTATAGTCCCGAGGACCCTGATGAATCCCCTTCTTTTTAAATTAATCTCCTGTCAATACCATCTGCACATCAAACATTGCCTCTCTCATGCTCAGTTCATTCGGTCCTAGCTGTTCATTTTATTCCAGTCTCTTATACTCACTGGCACCTTAGCTTGTGACAACTAAGTGTCCCTAATGGCTTCTATAAGCAAGTCTGTCAGGAACTAATTTCCTTCATATTGCTTCAAATCTTGTAGTCTTTGTGTGAAGGAGGGATGGGTAGCTAGCTATATTACTTAGTATCTCTGTGTACTCAGACTGATTTCATCTGTTCCCTTGTCCTCACAAGCCAGGTTGTGAGAGACTCTCATTAGTTGTTTAGAAGTCTTTCCCAATTCAAATAATTCAGGTGCTGAGCACACCCAGATTATCATTGTTTCTTATGTTAAGCCCCCTCCCCATCTACATGTTGAATCATGGAATTTCTCTTTCTCTGTATTAAAGGACAGATCTGAGGCTATCTTTTATCACTTCTGGTTTGTTTTCTTCCTCTTCATTATCTGATTCTTCCCATGGATTCCCAGTTTTTGGATCAAAGGAAGCACTCTTAAGCACAGACATAATTTGTAGTTTCTTTCCTTTGCATCCTGACAGCTGTAAGAAATGGCATAACAATATCTGCATCTTGGTCTTTCCTTCCCTCCCCTCTGCTCTGCTCCCCTCCCCACCCTTCCCCTCCCTTCCCTGCTTGCTTTCAAAATTTTAATGAATTTTAAATTTTATGTGTGTGTGTGTGTGTGTGTGTGTGTGTGTGTGTGTGTGTGTAAGCCTGTATGAGTATATGTGCATCACTTGCATGCAGGAGCCCATGGAGGCCAGTAGAGGAGATGAGATCCCTTAAAACTGAAGTTACAGGAGATTGTTAGCTGCCACAAGGGTGCTAGAAACTGAAGCCAGGTTCAAGAGCAGGAGCAGTAAGTGCTCTTATATGGAGCCATCTCCCTAGCCCCTCGTCTTTCCCTTTTTATTTCCCTTGTCGAATCAGAGGGTAATTTAGAGGCCTTGAGTCAAATGTCCTTTTCCCAATGTAATTCCTCTACTTGGGCACATTCTTTCTGGGAGGACACGTGAGCCACAGGTGTGCAACTGATACCACAGCCTGCTTAGGGTCCCATTCTGTATGTGCTATCTTCAAGAACTGTAGTATGTTCTCTAGTCTTTCAACAGTTTTCAAGGTCTCCCTATACTTATGTAGAGGACCTCACTATCAAGGAGGCATGCCGCCCCATTCCACAGAGGGGAAGAGTGCCACCCTGGGATTCTCTCTAAGGATGTTCCTTTCACAGGCAGCTAGTCTCGGTTGCAACTTGTCACCCATCCCAGAAAGCATCCAACACCACTATAGCAAAGAGGTACATTATCCCATACCACATGCAGAAAGGTAGCCATATCACGATTGCCCCCATGGATGCACTGTCTTCACATAGATCAGCCTCTGTCACATGTCTCAACACCGACTCAGGAGCTCATGCAGCCACTCTTTGCCAACCCATCTTTGGTTCTGTCCATCCATGTGCAAGCACCAACTGTATTGTGTGACTTTTCCTGGGAGAACATGTGCAAATATCTGTTCACAGAAAGTGGGGAATCAGTGACAGACTAAAGTCACAATAATACCTAAGTCCAACATGGTGAGTCAGTGATTTTCTTTGGCTCACTTACAGAATATTGGTGAAGAGTTACTTACAGGAGTATGGGTGACTCAAAGGCAGCTGAATCACCAAAAAATTTACTCCAGTATAGGTGACCACTTAGGAAAGCTTAATTCTTAGACCTTGCATGACTTACAGACAGCTGGACAGGTCAGAGAGTCTTCTCTCCTCAGCCTTTGTTACTGCTTAAATAACCTTGGGGAGTGACCTTGCTGAAACTTGTGAGTTGTTTATGTGAGCCTCTCTTACAAGATGGAGTATTTCAAATCAAAGGATATAGCCAAGTTCCACAGCATGCTTCCCCACCAAAAAGGATATAGACAAACTGGAGTCTCAGCAACAGGAAGCACACTCAACTGAAACTGGCTAAGGGTTACAATTACTAGGAGATCTCCTGTCCAAGATACTGTTTCTCAAAGGTGGTAGAAATGCCTAGGGTTCCTTCCTTTTGAGTCCAGGGTTCCCATCTGGATCCCCTAAATTACTCTCTAGAAAACTCCACCAGGACACTGGCATGTAGAGCTGCTAGAATTATAGTTTTGTGAGTATACTGTGGCCAGGCAGGGAGAGGTCTGAAAATAGGCAGTGATGCCCCTGCTAGTTGCTACACACCCAGCCTAGAACAAAGTAAGTACTTCATAATGATGAGTGGCTAGGGCCAGGAATGAAGGTCAGGTCCATATTTTGGATACTAGTAAGTAGCAAGCAGGTATCTGCAGTCATTGTCTTAGACTACTAACCATAGAGGAAGAATGTAGAGGCATACCTTAGTTATTTTGTAGATCCTCTGGGATTTTTTTAAAAGTAAACAATAATACCGTTTATAAATATATCAACAGTTTTATTTCTTCCTTTCTGATTTTTTTTTTTTTTTTGTCTTTTTGAGACAGGGTCTCCCTGTAGCCCCAGCTGTCCTGGAACTCACTATGTAGACCAGGCTGGCCTTGAACTCACAGAGATCCGCCTGCCTCTGCCTCCCAAGTGCTGAGATTAAAGGTGTGCATCACCAAGCCTGGCCCTTTCTGATATTTTTTAAGGTGAAGATTTTGTTTTAGTATTTATTGATTATGTGTATATATGCCTGTGTAAGGTTTTGTGCACCGTGGGGGGGCGCACTCTGGAGGTCAGAGGGCCCATCAGATCCCCTGGAACTGGAATTAACAGGTGATTTTGAGCCACCTGATGCAGATGCTGGGAACCAAACCCTGGTCATCTGTGAGCCCAAGTGTTCTTAACTGCTGAGCCATCTCTCCAGCCCCTTCCTTTCTGATCTTTATGCATTTTTTTTTCTGTTTCATTTTCATTTGGTTTTTTGAAACATAGTCTCATGTGGTCAGACTGCCCTTGAACTTACTATGTACTGAACTATCTTTGAACTCATGGTTCTCCTTCCTCCATTCCCTTAAATGCCAGATTGCAGGTATATGCCACTCACATTTTTTTTATTTCTGTATGTTGCTTTAGTGCAACACTTAGACCTTCAGCATATTGTTGAAGAGAAGTGATGAAAACAGATTTTCATCATTGATGAAATGATGCTCTCAATTTCTGGAAGTTGATAATTGAGTTTTTAAGCTTACTCATATTCAAATATAATTGTTTTGGTAGTGTGCATAACAATATAAGTCTAATTTTATCCAGAGACACATAGAGTTTGGTTGTATCTTTTGTGATATTAACAGTTATTAAGTTTTGTTGCCTTATTAATTATTAGTTTATAGGTTGTATTAGTTATTTTTCTGTTGCTGTGCTAGAAATACCATGATCCATGGAACTTATAAAAGGAAGAGTTTATTTAACTTATTGTTCCAAAGGGGCAAGAATCTATCATGGCAGCCGAGGTGGCTGGAGTAGGAACAGAAGCTTAGTGCTCACATCTTCAAGCAGGCACAGGAAGCGGAGAGTGACTAGAGATCTGGCAAGGCTTAAGAACTCTCTAAGCCACTCCTAGTGACATGCTTCCTCCAGCATGGTCACACCTTCCAAGACTTCCCAAAACAGCACCACCAACTAGGGACAAAATGTCCAACTACTTGGAGCCTATGGGGGACATTCTCATTCAAACTACCACACAGGTCATAAGTGCATATAATCTAATTCTGTTGAAATCTCTCTCATATATTATTGAGGATACTTTTATTATGAATATTTTCTTTCAAAAATCTTCTGTGTAGTTCTTACAGAAAAGATAGAAAATACCTGAATGTTTTCTTCCATTTATCATATTATTTTAAGACTAGTGAATCAAAAATGGCTAATACTTTTTAAAAATCACATTTATTTTATCTGTGTATGGGGGAACACACATATTGAGGTCAAAGGACAGCCTGTGGGAGTTGCTTCTCTCCTTCCATTATGTGATTCCCAGGGATCAAACTGAGGTGATCAGGCTTGGCAGCAAGTGCCTTTACCTATGAAACCATCTCACCAGCCCATGACTGATGCTTTTAAAAATGTAAATTATAGGCCAGGCTTGGTGGTACACGCCTTTAATCTCAGCACTTGGGAGACAGAGGCAGGCGGATCTCTGTGAGTTCCAGGACAGCTGGGGCTACTGGGAGACCCTGTCTCAAAAAGACAAA
>NW_008332087.1:211607-212728 GCF_000622305.1 Nannospalax galili
TTTCAATCCATTTATTTGTCATTTTTATTGTAGACAAATAACTATATTTTCATAACTTCTTTTGTTTTAAGACAAAGCCTCATGTGGCCTCATGTAGCCAGCGCAAGGCTGGCCTTTAATTCATTATGTAGCTGAAGGTGAATTTCAACTCCTCCTGCTTCTACTTCCTAAATGCTGGGCTTACAGACCGATATTACCATATCTACTATTCAGAATTGTTATTTGTTTATTATCACATCTTTGTTCCATGCATAATCTTCATTTTCTCTTAAAGTATAAGGTCATAAACATTTTCTTACTTACATAAGCAAGGGCAAAATAAGATGTAATGGAAGGCTTACTTCTAATGTCTATGAATATAAATGAAACTATTTGTCTTTGAGTCATGCTTCAACCCTGTTTCAACATGTTCTAAGAAATCTTGAAATTTTTGTGGGTAAAACCACAAAATTTAATTTCTTTTTCATTGGAACATGTACTAGAACAAGCTTTTGGTGTTATAACCATTGTGTTAAATGTAATATATGCCAGAGAGTATAAGTCATAATTTTAACAGTTTTTAAAGTGAAAACCAATCATTGGAAACCTGTATGTATTCTCCTGTAATAAGACAGGTGAAAGTCACCAAGACATATGTATGTCTTTGATGTAATGTTACAACTTCAGGTGGTTTAGCTATTTGATTTGAGGCATGTGTCTATAACCTTCTGAAAATTTATTTATCTTACAGTAGGCAAATTTTCTAACAATTATTATTGTCCTAAAGTATAACATTTTCCTGTTCAACATCAGATGTGTGCACAAAGGGACTTAAAATTTATGGAGTTTTATGAGCTTGACACAATGTTCTTACATAGTAAGTGTCAATGTTTTTTTGCTGTTAGTTTTATTGTCTTTTTCCTGCTTATAAAAAGAATATTGCAAAGGTGAATAAAATAGGGATTGCTATAATCCTGCCCATGAAGTTCTATATTAAATTACATGTTAGAGCTTTGTCTAAGTGTAGCTGTTTACAGAGATTTTAAAAGGGTGTTACTTTGGTCAAATATCAGGCAGTTTGAAAAAAAATGGCCATACTTCTATGAACTGTTGGTGTTTGGCAATGACTATATATATATATA
>NW_008332087.1:213354-218932 GCF_000622305.1 Nannospalax galili
AGGGGATAAAGGGAGAGAAGGAATGAAGAGGAAAGGAAAATGCTGTATGAAGAGGGAACTTCTTATGTGAAAGACACCAGTATGGCCAAATAATTATTACAGGTGACATTTCATAAGACCTGCCAGTTGTGCCTGATGTTTATCAAAGTAATACTGCCAAATAGATAGCTATGTATCATCAGTTTTTATTTTGTTTAAATTTACAGAGTTAAGAATCTGGCAGGGTGGGGAAGGGTACTATGAATATGTCTCAGCAGTTAAGAGCATCTTTCAGAGGTCTTTGGTTCAGTTCAAAGCACCCACATAGTACATCTGTAACTAGAGTTTTGGGGGACTTGGTGCCCTCTTCTGGTCTCTGAGGACATTGCTCACACATGGTTCATCTACATACATTTAGGCAAAATACTCATACACATGAAATAAAAATGAATTTAAAAAGAATCTGTAGGGGCTGGAGGTGTAGCTCATTCGCAGAGTCCTTGCCTAGCTGGGGTTCTGTACTCAGTACTGCTCCTCCCCATCACCAAAGGTATTGCCATTATTTAGAAGTGGTTGTTACATTTAGCAGTTTTAGGCCAAAGTTCTTTATGATTGCTAAGAATCTCTGCTGCTCCTCTATCCCACTCCTTGTGCACATGCACATGACACATGTGTGCCAGCTTGTGGCGGGGGGCAATACATGTGTGCCAACTTACAAATGTTGCATTACCCCTTGTCCTGCTGGGGAATCTGGGCGGTTACTAGAGATACTCTTTCCTGTATATCCTTCTTAGGGTAGTTGAGATATGCATCTGTTCTAGGCTCCCTGGATTCTTAGATCATTTGATGCCTCATTTAAATGTTTTAAATTTTATGTTTCTTATAGAAAAGAGGACTCTTTTATCAGAAACATCCCCCTAGAACTCACCAATCTATAACTTAAATTGCCTTTGACCCTACTTTTGCAATAGCTACTGTGATAGAATTTCATGACTCCTAATAGATAGAAAGTGTAATGGAGTTCTGGGCAACATCTACCAGTCTTCCCACCCCCTGAACCCACCTTTAGTATGTCTGTATGGGTCAAGTTTACCTCAGTGTTAAAATATACCTTCTCTTTAAAACAACAGATAGGATTTACTCCTGAAAGCTAGGTAAGTCACTGTAAGCAGGTAGTGTTTTATTATGTCCACCTTACACTGGTGATTTGTGATACTGTTCAGTGAACCACAGTTAGGGAAAAATTTAGGTTGCCTACTTTTTTTCCCAGCCACCCAGGCAGGCAGGGGAGTGTCAAAGGGACAATGGTTGACAGCTGTAACTGCTAGTTTGTGACTGGGAGGACTAAGACCACCATACATTAGCAAAGAAGTACAAAACAGGGTCATTTGTAGTCACTCACTAGTGGGAACAAAACAGAACCTTAGGTTCAGAATCTGCATTCCTGTGTTACATAAATTATTCCTCTGAAAGAAGAATGATCCTTTCATTTTTCTTTGTTTTCTTTGCGATTATATAGTCCATTTTTCTCGATTTTGTACTGAGTTTTATTACTAAAAATAACTAGAATGCTTTTAAGAAGTCATTTCATCCTTCACCGAGATATGGTGTATAACTACTTCTTAAGTGATACATGAGGGTGTTTTAGTGCTTCTGAGACAAGTGAAGCATTCATTATTGCTTTTTTTCAACTGTTGTTTCCCTTGGACTTGTAGGATGTGGAGAACATCTCGTGCGTACAATACTCGCTAGAGAATGTTCACATGCTTTACAAGCTGAAGATGCTCACCAAGCTTTGTTGGAGACTATGCAAAACAAGTTTATCAGTAAGTATAACGTTACGAAAATGACACCATTCTGATATACAGAATTTCATTGAGCTATATACGTCATGAATCAGCTAAGCCTCTATACTTAGCTTAATCTTTGCCTGGCATAAAGTTAAACCTTTGCTTAGTATTGTTGGTAAACAGAAATTACATCATAGGAGCTACTACAACAAGAAATCAACTATTTAACTAATTTAGTGCCTAAGTTCTTAGTCATTGTGTAACATTAGAGAAACAAATAGTAGAATGAAATTCTGACAAAGAAGTTCAAAGGATAATATCCTATAAAAGATTTTGAAATGCAATTGAGTTCGTTTGATAAAGCCAGTGTTGTATGTAGCCTTCACTCAGTACTGCCATGTACATTGCACAAAATCAAGATGAAAAACTTCCTGGATACCTTTTGCCCAGACCTGTAAATGAATGTGCAGATCTGTGTGTGTGTGGGAGGAACAATTTTAGGGAAAAATTGGAGAAAAAATATCCTTCCCTCCTTCCTTCCTTCCTTCCTTCCTTCCCTCCCTCCCTCCCTCCCTCCCTCCCTCCCTCGCGCGCGTGTGTGTGTGTATCCCACATGTGTATGGGTGCCCTCAGAAGTCAGAAGAGTATCCCCTGGAGCTCTCCCTCCCTCCCTCCCTCCCTCCCTAGAAAGAGTGATGGATTTGAAAAGTGTTGGACTTAAATTTTAAGAGTGTAGATGTTGCACTCCTTTTCAGACACCATACAATGCATTAAGTGGGTGAACTCTAACAGAAAGAACTTCTTGCTATGATAAAGAATAGCTATAAGATGTAAGAATATAAGGGAACTGTTTGGTACCCTGGGGCTGAATGTGTTCATGGGTGGACACACTTAGATTTGAAATCTCATTGAAGATGTTGGTTTCACAGTCAGACTTTTCTAGAGCCGCACTAGGGTTAGTCTGGAATCAAACTTAAGTACTACGTCGTATTTCAGGGTTCAGATAGTGCAGTGGATGATCAACTCTAGTTGATCTGGTGGCTGGTGTGCAGTGGGAGCTGTGCCACTGAGGGTGAAGTTTTCAGACCACTCAGGTTGCAAAAAACATACAGAAGGAAGCTTGGTACATGACCCTCTGGGATACAGAAGCTTGCTGAGGGAGTACTGGTGGCACTTTTGGGCAGTCTGCTGAGTTCTAGTTTCCATGTTAACAGCTGTGGAAAGGTTATCATTAGGTCTATGCTGCAAGGTCCTAGATGGAACACTTTCTGTACCTGACCTGAGGCAGACTATTTCAGATATCTGTTTTAGTTACTTAATCTATTGATGTGATAAAACAACACGACCATGGCAAATTATAGAATGAAGAGTTTATTTGGCTTATAGTTCCAAAGAGATAAGAGTTCATCATGGTGGGGTCGCATGATTGTACTGCTTGTGTGTATGTAAGTGCACCTGTGTTGTGCAGTTCAGAGGCCAGAAGAAGGTTCCGGATCCCCTGGAACTGGGGTTCCAGATGGTTGTTATTCATCATGTGGGTGCTGGGAATTGAACTTTGGTCCTCTGCAAGAGCAGCCAGTGCCCTTAACCACTGAGCCCTCTCTCTAACCCTCCATGATGGACTCTTATCCCTCTGGAACCATAGACTGTAAGTTGCCTGGGTCATGATTTTTTTTTTTTTTTTTATCACAGCAACCAAAGAAAGTAAGTAGTACGGGGGGCATAGATCTCTTCTGTTCTCGAGTTCTCCAAATCTAGCTGGGAGTGTTTTGTTTCCTTTTTTCTCCCCACCCCTGTTAGCGCAGAAGAGGGGCAGAGACTCTTTAACAGAGACCACTCTTTTTCTTTAGTTTTACCATGAATTACACATCAGTTCCCCCTACCATTAGAATTCTTGTATGGGCTTTGCTAAGTATTTCTCTTAAAGCATTGTTTTTCCAATAATTCAGGTTTTACTCACCCCAAATACTTTTCACTCCAAAGCTGTCTCAATCTAGAATTTGCAGGAGCCCACTGAGAAGTTCAAAGGATGAGGCTCAATTCATCGATATTCACTGATAGAAAAAAAAAAAAAACCAAGGTTCATGGAATGGGAATAACACCTGAATTACTCAGAACCATAAGCATTGTCATGGTTAAAATTATCTTTCTCTGTTAGAAAAGAGAGTTTTCAGGCTCCAAAGAGAAAACAAGGAAAAACAGAATGAATAACTATAGAAAAAATTACTTCACTAGGAAGAGAGTTTGAACAGGTACTTTCTTAGATTCTTTATACTTTTGTTAATGAAGGCTTAGAGTAGATCCAACATTCTCCCAAGTCATCTAGATGGTGTTAATTGTCTGTACATTAATAAATGATGCTTGATGTCAGCATATGAGCTGAGAAATGGAATTATGAGTAGAACTCGAGGTCTAAAAATAGTGATTTTTTTTTCAGAAAAGATTATGTCCATGTCATGTCCTTAGATCTATCAAAATCAGACTTGGATCTTATTCTTTTGTTTCAGTAACTATTACTGAATCTTGTTTTTATGGAAAAGCAATTCTTGGCTTAATGACTCAATTTATATGATGTACTATTCGGTTGTATAGGTATGGTAGATATAGTCTCAGGACATTAATGGGAAGGAATATTAAGAAAACTAGAGGTTCATGACAAATCAACTTCCTAGAAGTCTTTTGATAAGTATCTAATTACAGCTCATGATTACTTCATATCTCTTGACTGACCTGAAGGAATTTATTGACTCTGAAGCCACAGAGTCACCAGTTAGTTCTACTTCTCCAAAGTTTGGGTCTAGGGACTCCCTAAACTCTACTCTTTTCTGGTGCTTTTTTTTTTTTTTTGTACTCTTCTTTTGTATAACTCTTTAAAGTTTTTCATAGAACTGGACTGTAGTATTTAATTGTGCTTTGGGGAATATTATTTAATACATATTGAATGCCATCTTAAAAATTCCTTATCAGCTGGGCGTGTTAGTGCACACCTTTAATACCAGCCTCAGGACGCAGAGGCAGGTGGATCTCTGTGAGTTCGAGGCCAGCCTGGTCTCCATGATGAATCCAGGACAGCTGGGACTATAGAGAGACCCTGTCTCAAAAAGAAAAAAAAATTCCTTATCAATTGAAAGGAGCAAGTGAATTGAGAACTCAGCTAACTGACTGCTTATTTAATAGTTAAAGAAACTTATTTTGTAAGAGTTCAGGGACTCATCCAGTGCTATCTCACTAGCCAGTGGGTATTTTGTTCTATAAATTTGTGTGAAATATAGAAGAACATTGTCCTAAGACTCAGGACACCTGGGTTCCACTGAATTCAGTGTCTCCCTCATTGGATATAGCAAGTTTTTGAAGGGTTTTATCTCTTTTGAGAGTAAGCTTTAAAATTCCTAGAGCATGCTAAATTCCCTTGATTCTCTGTTGGATTCAGTCCTTAAATGTAAAATTCTTTTTAGTCAGTTGATTGGGAAATGGGATTAGGAAATGAAAAGTTTCAGGAACCACTTGGGAAGCACATATGATATTTACGAAGTACTTGGAATGAGATAAATTATATTTACTAGAAGCCTGGACTAGGAGCAAGGAGACTGCATTCTTTCCTCCTTTAATGCACTGATGACATAATTAGTATTCTGTCTAAAGCAGACCATTCTCTTTGTTCTCTTTTTCTTCTTTGTAAAATGAGGATACTCATGGTCTCTAAAATCTTTCAAATTCTAAAATTTTATTTGATACTTGGGTTAGTTCATAGACCAATCTAAATTACTTCTAAAATGTGTAGCTATACATTGAATAATACATTATGTAAA
>NW_008332087.1:219030-237527 GCF_000622305.1 Nannospalax galili
TAAAATTTTATGATACTTGGGTTAGTTCATAGACCAATCTAAATTACTTCTAAAATGTGTAGCTATACATTGAATAATACATTATGTAAAATTATAAATTAAAACTTTTTAAACAGTGCTGTCAGGTTCAGATATTAAGTGATTTGGTTGAAATCCTTTCAGACAGTGATTGAAGTAAATGACCATGTTCCTGATTTTGTGGAAAGTATGATTTTTTTTTTTTGCTTTTTAAATGTTTGTTAACAATGCATATAGTATAAAAACAGTGTTGATTCTCATTGCATTGTAAATAGATAGATGGTGGATAGGTAAAAAATAGTTTATATGATAATCAAATTAAATCCTCCTTTCTATTCATCGAGATCTCATCCTTTTTGTCATAAAGAGCCATTGCTTAAAAGTTGATGTCTTTATCTGTCATTCTGTCTACTATCTGTGTCTACTATATCAACATTTAAAATAATTACATAGACGAGATGATAGTAAGCTTTTTACTTTCACATCTCCTTTTCTCCCCTCATTCCCCCCATCCTGATTTTATTTCTTAAGACAGGGTCTTATGTAGCCCAAGCTGGCCTTGAACTCCTAATCCTCTTGTTCAGCCTCTCAAATGTTGTGGTATAGGCTACTTAGCATATCTTTAAAATTTTTATTTATTATTTTTATTTTATGTGTGCAACTGTATTGCCTGCATGTATGTAAGTGCGCCCATGTCGTGAGTTCTTGTGGAGGTCAGAAGAGGTGTTGGATCCCCTGGAAATGGAGCTAAGGATCATTGTTAGCTGCTATGTGGGTGCCAGGAACCAAACCCAGGTCCTCTGCAGTTGCAGCCAGTGCTGTTATAATCATTGAGCCACCCCTCCAGTCCCCACTTAGCATATCTTGATGCTCTTTATATGTCGTACATCTAGATTAATCATTGAATATTTCATGATTCCACAATTTATTCATCTCTACTAAATTATCTGTAATCTTCTACCACATAATTTTATCATGCATTCTTATTCCATTTTCTCTATATTTTAGCATGTTATGTTTTTGTATATTTTGTGATTTCCCTACAGTTTGCATTATACATTTACAATTAATCTAACTCTATTGATAAATAATACTATATCAGAAATAGTGCAAGTACTTTACAGTAAAAAATACTTTGCTTATCTCCAATCCCTGAGTCATTTCTGGTTTCATTTCACCTATGCATCTTCATACAGAACCAAATACATTGTTGAAACTACTGTTTTCAATAAATTACTATATGACACATGATTTAAGAAAAGGAACAGTAATTTTTATTTTCCCTCACTTCTTTTTCCCTTTCTGTATGTAGGCTTGAGGTTTTGACTTATATAAATTTCCTTCTTTATGAAAAACAACTTTTCTTGCAAGGCAGATGAACTGGTTCAGCTTTTACATCACTGTGACCAAACACGTGAGAAAAGCAATTTAAAGGCAGAAAGATGTATTTTGGCTAATGGTTTCAGCAGGTTCAGTCCTTGGTTACATGGTTTCATGCACCTGGAGAAAATTCTGATGGAGAAGCTAGTACTGGAAGAGGACTGCTCACTTAATGGCTGACCAGAAAGCAGGGAAAGAACAGGCAGGACTCAGGGACAGCTTACCTCTTTGAATAGTTCCCACTGACCTATATTCCGGCTTGGCCCTGCCTCCTAAAGGTTCCACAACTTCCCAAGAAAGTGCCACCAGCTGGGGACTAAGTATATAACACATGAGGTATGGAGGATATTTCATATTTAACCATAATAGGCCGATCTTCCTGGCAACAAACTCTGTCCATTTTTTGATTGCCTGAAAGTCTTTTTATTTTTTTCTTCAGCTGTCAGTTTTTAACTTTTATTTATTTGTTTTTGAATTGTTTGTATATGTGTGTTTCTGCATAGGGGTTGCACCTGTGCCTGCAAGTAGCTGGGGAGTCTGGAAGAGGGCATTGGATTCCCTGGAATGGGAGGTACAGGTGGTTGTGAGCCTCCTGGCATGAGTGGAGGGAACAGACCTCAGGTTCTGTGCAAGAGCATTGTGCACTCTTAGCGACATAGTCATCTCTCTTCATCCTTCTCCTTCATTTTTGAAGTGAAGTGGAATCTAGGTGGATTTTTTTTCCCCTCTCCTCTCAACATTTTAAAATATTTCAGGCCTTTAATCTGAGCACTTAGTAGGCAGGTGAATCTTTTAGAGTTCAAGGCCAACCTCATCTACATAGGAAGGCTATTAAATAAATAAATAAATAAATAAATAAATAAAAACAAATATTTCTCCCATCTTTTTGACTTCTTGACTTTCTAAGGACAGTTCAGGCATGGTTTTTATTTTGCACCATTCTAGGTAAGGTAGCTTCTTTGGTTTATTTCAAGGTTTGTTTTTCTTTATCTTTTATTTTCTGGATGTAATATGGTACCTATAGTCTTTAGAATTTATCCTGCCTCATGTCCTCTGAGCTTTCTGGCTTAGTGGTTTGACGTCTGACAGTAATTTGGGAGAAATCTCAGTCAGTATTGGTTCAAATCTCTTTCCTTACTGCTTGATTCTCCCACAATTTTCAGATGTTATATTCTGTGTACCCTGTCCCTCATCTTTTTCTCTTTTCAGTTTTGGAAGTTGCTTTTGAGATATTCTAAAGGTTAGAAAATCCTTTCTTAGCTGTATCTAGACTATTGATGAGCTTTAGTTAATTCCAGATCCAACGAAGTTGACATCCAAGATTTGCTATCACACTACATAAAAAGACCTCATATAAATAGGCCTTTAAGATGGTGTAGAGGTATCATGTTGAGAGAAGTGTTTTATAATTCCATGATCAGGTTGGATATAATGGCCAGGGAGCGCTAGAGTAGTACTTTCTCTTCCAGTGGGTCCGTTAGGTTCAGATAGAACCCCACAGTTAAGTTCTGGTAAAAATGTTTCTCTAGAGGGGAGGACTACTAAAGAGAGAGCTTTTGAGGTGCACAGATGTCTATCTTATTCTCAGGTGATTTTGATTTACATTTGCTTGGCAATTATTGATGCTGAACATTTCTTCATACTCTGGTGGACCATGTATATATCTTTATTTTGAGAAATATCTATTTAGGTCTTTTTAAAACTCAGATTATTTTGTTAGGCCTGGTGGTACAGGCCTATCATCCTTTCTCCTTGGGCGACTGGGTCAGGAGGATCACAAGCTCAAGGACAGTTTGAACAATTTAGTGAGATCTTGTCTCTATATCAAAAGCAAAAAGAAGGATATAGATAGAACTCAGTGGTAGAGTACCTTCCTGGCATGTATGAGGCCCTTGGTTCAGGCTCAGGTTCCTCTGCTCTATTTAGAGCAGGCAGTTCTAGGATTTCGTTTTTCTCATGGATCTAAGATGGGTTGTTGATTTTTCAGTTTGTAATGTAATGGGTGTTATTGATAGTCAATTTGACTTGATTTAGGATCACCTCAGAGACAGATCTCTACTCTTGCTCATGAGGGATTATTGAAATTAAGGTCAGCTTCTGGGCATGCCTGTGAGGTATTATCTATGTTAGGTTCTTTGAGGTGGGATAGACCCATCCTAACTGTGGGTGGCACCGTTCCTTGGAGTCCTGGACTGAATAAAAAGAAGCGAGTTGAGCAAGTGTGTTCTACTTTCAGTTACCTGGCTGGTGAATGCACTGTGACCAGATTCCTCAAGCTCCTGCCTCTGTGGAGTCCTCACCAGGATAGACTGTACCCTCTAACTGACCACATAAACCCCTTATTCTTTAAGTTGCTTTTGTCAGGTGTTTAGCTCAGCAGTGTGGAAGATAAGTAATAAAATTCAGCCTTTCACTAGCTGGCACTCCCATGTGTCTTAGGTGCCAGGCTATCCTCTTCATGCTCTCATCCAATGATACTTACCAGACGTTTTTTAAATTATTTATTTAATAACCACATACTTAGAAGAAGCATTTCATTACATCCGCATTGACATTCAATAACAATTTTCTAAGCTAAGATGCATCTCTTTCAAAATTGGCTGTAAATTTTTAGGTTTACAATTGAATTATTACAGTTATACAATATTGTACTCAGTATAAACCCTATAAGACATAAAATTAAATGAGATTTTAACCTTTAAAAAAGATCTCCATTTCCTTATTAAAATACACAGTTTCATACAGAAAACTTCATTTTTAATGCAATTAATATTAAGATGTTTGCACATGCATTTCTAATCTCTATATATCAGATTATTACTAGTCACAGTCGGTTACTTTCTGAGGTTTTTGGCATCTGAGCATGGATATAAAGTCTGGTAGATTTCAATGGTAATGCTTTTCACATCTAATTATTTAAGGAGCAAATTTTTATGCTTTGAAGAATTATTATTTTTTTAATCATTATTTTTTTTTAATTTAGCTTTTAAAGGACACAAAAGTGTGACTAGAATGAGTCATTTTCATTTTGTCTTTTTCTGCTGTGTGAATTAGAAACTTCACACTAAATTTGCTTTTTCTGTTTTCCTGTGAATTACCTGTTTTCCCTCTTTTGAATACTTCCTTTTGATGTAATGTTTGGTGATTTTCTTTGAAATTACGTTACCTTTGTTAATAGCAAAATTAACTTAAATGAAATTTCTAAAAAGGCCTAGTTGTTAACATTTATATGGAATAAAACACAGAAACAAGAAACTCTTGATGTTTGCTCTCTATGATTCTTCACCAGTAAATAATAGGAGGCTTAAAATAAGTTTATTCTAGTGGGTTCAAAACATTTTTAATGAATTCTTCTCAGTCAATGAATTATTAAAATGCAGATTTTTTCCCCCTGTTTTTATTGTAATTTGGAAAAAACTCTGAAGCTATTTTAAATGTAGAGGCCCTTTCAGTCTATGTTTGGTGAAGAAGACTCTAGCAGGAGAAAACACAGAGTACGATTTAAAGGCATTTCAGAAACTGAGATAGCCCTTGTTTCCACTTGTGTTACCACAAGTGGCAGTTTGGTTTGACTTAATACAAAAAACATAAGAGAATAACCAGTCATACATTAATTAAAAAAAAAAAATGTGGCTGGGCGTGGTAGCGCACGCCTCTGATCCCAGCAGAGGCAGGCGGATCTCTGTTAGTTCAAGGACAGCCTGGTCTACATAGTGAGTTCTTTCTGTGAAAGCAAAGGCTACATTATCATTGCATATTTTAGTTTCCTATATGAACTCGTCAATGTTTTACGAGTTTGCTTTACGATTAGAAAAACTTAAAAATAATAGTATTTTCTTCTGTAGTGCATTTTTGGAAGACTTTCCCCATAGTCTGTGTACACATTTCTTATTTTAAAGCATCAAATTCTTTTCCTTATGTTGCTATTCAGAGTTTGGAGGATTTGTGAAAGAGCAATCTTTGTCTATCAGAAATCCAATGTTTCTTATTATAGACACTGATATTTAACGTGCTGTATCTATATGTTCAAACTGTGAAAATAAGAAAAATGATAAGCTAGGCATCCTTCCAGTGTGTAAGTTATGACCATTCTTGTGTCATTGACTTTTGGGGTCAATGACAGATAGGTCTCCCCTATCTGGCCTGGAACTCCTTATGTAAAACAGGCTTGCCTCTGCCTTTGACTGCTGGGATTAAAGGCATGCACCACCACACCCAGCTGGGGGTCATTTGACTTTTGTATTTTCTGAATTTTATTTTTTCTTTTTGCTTACCAAATGTTTGTTGCAATATATGAATGTACAAGTTCTTTGCTGACTTTTTTGTGAAATATAGATAAAGAAAACAGAACAGCATTCCTATCGGGGAACTCTGTTTCAGAAGAAAAAAGGCAAATGCACAGTAAATAAAGATTAAGATGCAAGAAGTACTCTGCGTATGTTTGGGGCATGCACAGATTCCTCTCCTGTGAGATAGAGATTATGGAATCATCTGGCTACAGATAATCAAAAAATGCTAGGCAGGTTATGAAATGTGAAAGTCACACTTTCTAATGAATGAAAATTTTCATTTAAAGTATTCGTTCGATGTGTAAAGCTCACTGGGGTTTGGCAGAAGTAAATCAAAATCTTTAAGGAATCTATTCTCAACTTAAAGAATTCCTTATATATAAATCCAGAATAAAGAATAATGTCACCATGAGAGACAGCAAGTATGTCAACAGAAGATTAAAAAAAAAAAAGATTTAAGCAGACTTTAGATGTTACCACTACTAGATAGAAAATGTGATATGTTTTAAACATTGATGTATTTAAATAAGTAGAGTCAGATTGGGGGGGGGAAATCTTGTCATGATGTTATTATCATGAAAAGTGGAACATGTACCTAGAATTTCTGTTCCTAGCTATGCTTATGTATACCAGAGGACGCATGCATGAATATTCATCGCACTGTTTTTGTCAACAGTGGAAGCAATTCTAATATTCATCAATAAGAGGGTGTGGGGGTGAAAATGAATACCTTGTAGCCACACATATCAGTGTGAGTGAGCCTTAAAATCATAACACTATAACTAAAAAATCAAGGATTATTTAATTATGCATTCAGATACAGTAACCCTATAAAAGAAATCAAGTTTTTAAGATATGTTTGGGGTAATGATCTCAAGAAAGGAGGACATAGGTTGTCTCTATACTATAGGCAGTGTTTAAAATTTCAACTTGCTTTGT
The DNA here is from genome assembly GCF_000622305.1 of Nannospalax galili. Classification (NCBI taxonomy): domain Eukaryota; kingdom Metazoa; phylum Chordata; class Mammalia; order Rodentia; family Spalacidae; genus Nannospalax; species Nannospalax galili. The sequence continues at coordinate 225,657 of NW_008332087.1, forward strand.
GAATTAGTGGATGTTTGGTCTGTTGAAATCCCTCATATATGGTGTGTTTTGTATTTTATTTCTGTTTTGTGAAAAATTCATAATTAAACACAATCTGAGAAAGAAGAATGATACAGGAAGGTGTTGTGTCTGGTGTACCATGCGCCTCTGGGAGGGAAATCTGCGTTCTCACAAACAGCAAGTGAGAAAGTTTAACTGGCAGGCAAAATCCATTCAGTGAAAAACAGAAAAGAAAGAAAAACCAAAACAAGTACATCAAATATAGTACATAGCCACATAGGTCTGGCAGTGTAGTCATATGCACGGGTGTGGGGTAGGTTGGAGGAAGAAGCCTTTGAAGACTGAGAAGCTAATCTAGTCCATGATAGCATGAGAAGCAGAACTAGATGGAAGAGGAGAATTGTGTTCTAAAGACTCACATGCATGATCTCCAAGGCTTGGTTTCTTATCAGATGTAACACATATAAGGAGAAAGGACGTGGTAGTACATACCAACAAGAAATTGTGACAATGTAATGTTTGAAATATTGAACCTATAGTGAGAATTAGATGGGTGTGTTGATTCTGTTGTTGTACAGGTCTTAATGACAGGTAATTTCATATATGAACTTTCATATATGAATTTCATATAAGAGCTTGTGATGCAAGTTGAGATTTGGGGGTTGTCCTCGTAATTTCTGGTATATTCCTTAGAATAGTCCTGTTAGGAGGCCAGATCTCATGTAATCTCCTCAAAGAACAGTTTCCTAATTTCCCTACTAGAACCTGCCTACTCTGGTTTGTTTCTTCCTTGCCCTCCTTGATATATTTGGTGTTTACATATTTATTACTATCTGTCTCCTGGCAGAGGGGTGTATAACCTCTATGAGGGCAGAGATTTGGATTGGTTTTGATTGTTATGTTTCCCCCATTACTAAATCCCTGGCAGCTAAATCAGAATGCAGAACATTTAAAAAGTTGTGCAATGAACGGTTGATAGTAGAGGTTTACCCTCTGGCCCATCTTGCCTGCCCTCCAGAATGTTGAGGTTTCATAACTGAGAATGAATTTCAGTAAGTGGGTAGAATTGGAACAACAGGGAAAAACTAAGATGAAAAATTTCTACAAGAATTTCAGTCATTTTAGAAATTAATGTGCTTGTATAATGACCTTCTAGAATGTTAGGAAGTTTATAGCAGGATTCTAAAGAGTTTTTTATTAGCATATATTAGTTATGCATACTAATTAATTTCATTATCATATTTTCATACTTACATATATTTTGATCATATTCAGGCCTGTTTCCCTATCTTGTCATCCTCCCATTCATGCTGATTCCCTTCTTTTTCCTGCTTTTTGCTTACCTCTTTCTGGGAAGTTGTGATGAGTTTTCAAATGCTTCTTAGAATGGACTGTGTTGTTGTGTTATTTTTAAATAGAGGCATAATTAATACCTAATTTAAAACAAGATGCCAAAAGCTTGTGTGGCAAGCTGGGGTGGGGGAGGTGAAAATAGAGTGATTATAGATAGGTAATACTCTGTAAATTGTTGAATGCCATGGAAATTGGAAAACTTTTCCCCTTTGGCTTGTGTTCATTGATTGAAAGTCACAGTATTGGGCTGAGGACGCTCACTGAAGCTCACTGCCCAGCCAGTCTAGCTACATCAGTAAGATTCAGGCTTCCTGAGAGGCTCTGTCCCAAAATCAAGCTGGAGAGATAAGACATCTGATGTCAGCCTCTGACCTACACACACACACACACACACACACACACACACACACACACAAACACACACACACACACAGGTACATGTGCACCCACATACATATGTGCACATACCCACACTAGCAAGTACATACACCACATACACTGAAAATAAAGTAAAAAGTAGATAAATTAAGAAAGAAAAAAAGATGTTTGTTGACTCAGGCAGCTTTGATTTAAAAATAATATCTACTTGTTAAATTAACACCTAAATTTGAGTAGAAGAAACGATCGGCACACTTTCCAGGGAACCCAGGGTGTTCTCTTCTTTGACATGGCTGATGAATTTTTATTTGGGGATAAAACTGAGTCTGTTCTGAGCTATTTGTCTGTTTTGTCTTCTTCCTCTTTTCTTCCAAATAAGAAAGAAGAAAAATATTTTCTATTGTATTAAATTACTAACAGAGTGGATCAGCAACTGACTTAACAAGGTGGACTCATCTCAGTCAGTAGAAATGGGCACCTGGCAGTAGGAGAAGAAATGTCTCTCAAAATAGAAGTTGATGTATTCTCTATGGCTTAGGTTTTCTATTTGCATAAGAACTATATCATTTCAAAACCTGGGAATCCCATATATCTCAGACACTAGGAACTTTTTACTCAGCAAAGGATGAATGTGCCAACAGCATTTGTGTTGTCTCTCACCCAGACATCTTCGGAACCAAACCAAAAGGCCATGTAAAATAAGCATCAAGGGGCTGGAGAGATGGCTCAGCAGTTAAGAGCACTGACTGCTTTTGCAGAGGACCCGGGTTCGATTCCCAGCACCCACATGGTGGCTATGAACCGTCCTTAACTCCAGTTCCAGGGGAATCCAAAGCCCTCTTCTGACCTCTGCGGCACTGCACAACATGGGTGCACTCACATACATGCAAGCAATACACTCATACACATAAAATAAAAATAATAAATAAAATATTAAAAAAAATAAGCATCAAATTTTGATAGGTAGAAATAATTTGGTTGGAAAGGAAATAATACCACAGTACTAACAAAGGAAAACCAAAGCAAACAGACAAACTCAAAACTGCAACAGTCACAGGTTACTTTTAAAAGTACTAGTTTTGTTGTTGGTACATTTTATTTCAAATGTAACTGCATTTGGAGACTGAGAACTTGACTGTAAAAGCTGGTGCAGTCACACAATTGAGAGTTGATGAATTAGCCATAATATGGATTGTGATTTTTCTGTTAAAAGATGCTTATGGAGTATTAGACTATAATAAAAACCAAGGAATTTGTTTCATCCAATGAGAAGGGAAAAAAAGGTCTTTGTTTGCATATTAGCAATTATTTTTTTTCTGCTTAGGGTACTAAGTGATCAAAAAGCTTCTTTTTTCTGTTCCTTTAGTTTGTGAGCATGTGGGAAAAAACACTAATATTAGTTACAGTAAACTCAGAACACATAATTATAACGCTGCAAGAAGGAAGGGAAAATTAAGTCATGTGATATTTAAGGCCAAGTTGTGTATTGATTGAGTTTGAATAAGGCCTATGTTATATTTAGTGAACTGAAGGAATAAATCAGTACACAACTATTGTAATACTCCAAATTATTTTTGTTTCTGTTGTTCCCCTCATTATAAACAAATTTTTTAAAGGACATCAGATATTTGAGAATAACTATAATTTTTGAGCTTGTGAAAAACCACACATTCATGAGAGAGGGATAGAATGCATGTAAACAGCATTATCTTAACCTTTGTAAATGTGGTAAAACCCAGATCATTCATTAACGTTAATTGTGGGTAGCCTATGCCAAGTGCTTCAGAGGCTTAAACATGCTGCTGATTTTCTGATATTTTACCTCATTTATGGGTTGATTTTTCAGTTTCAAATTGGGTAAATTCAGGGTATCTTTTAAATAGCAAGATTGGTTTGTATTTAGTCTGACCCTTATTTTTCTCCCTCTCTCTCTAAGTTTTTGAGACATGGTCTTCCTCTAGCCCCAGCTGGCCTAGAACGCGCTTTGTAGAGCAAAGCCTGGAGATGGTCCCATAGTGAAGCACAAATTGGGAATTCAAAAATATAAATTTAGTGATGTATGTGCCTATAACACACCTTTTGTCTCTTAAATAATGCTGCTGTGAACATGGTTGTACATATATCTCTCCAAGACTTTCAGGTCTTTTGAGTATAAACTCAGAATCATAATTGCTAGATCTTATAGCTTCTTTGAGATGTTGACACTGTCAGTAGCAGCTGTACAGTGCTTCCCATCTCTCCACATCCTTGTCAGTGCATTTTTTTCTTCTATAGTATCCATCCTAATGCATGTGAGGTGGTATATTGAGGTTTTGATTTGCATCTTCCTATTGCTTAATAATAATGCAGAGAATATTTTCATGTGCTTTGTTTACTTGTGTATCTTGTTTGTAGAATATCCATTCAAATCCTTTCTTATTTTTTGATTGAGTTGTTTGACTTTTTTTTTTTTTTAACTGTGGAGTTGTGGTTTTCTGTATATTCTGGGTATCAACCCATTGTTAGGTATATGATGTCCAACTGTCTTCTATTCCAAGATTTTTTCCTTTAATTAGTTAACTAATTTTGTTTTTTTGAGACAGGATCTCCCTGTAGCCCTAGCTACCTAGAACTCACTATGTAGACCAGGCTGGCCTCAATCTCTGCATGCTAGAATTAAAGGTGTGTGTCACCACACCTGGATACACACACACACACACACACACACACAACACACACACTAATTTGTTTTGAATTTTCTATGTTTTTGGTATCACATCTGAAGAATTTTGCCAAACCCAGTGTCATGTAGCCTTACCTTTTTTTTTTTTTGAATTTTTACAAAAACCGTTAAGAATTTCATACATGGATATAAGGTGTTTTGAGCAAATCCATGCCCACTCCCTCCCCTTCAACATTCCCCCCTCTGAAGAGGTAACCCTAAAATCTTTTAAGGAGTAGATACAAGCCTTATCTTTTCATCTAGGCTTTTTCATTTTAACTCTTTTTTTTGAGTTTCTGATCAATTTTAAATTGGGTTTTGAACGTGTTGTAAAATAAGAGCTAGCATCATTATTTTGCATATAGATATCTAGTTTTCCTACCACTACCTCATGAAAATGGTTGTGCTTTCCCCACTGATATGTCTTGATACCTTTGTCAAAAATCATTCAACCATATGTGTAAAAAAGTTTATTTCTGGGCCATCTTTTCTCCATTTGTCTTACTTTATGCCAGTATCAAATTGTTGCGATTTGAAGTCAGGAAGTGTGAACTTTCATATGTATTTTTCATTTTCAGGATTATTTTGGCAGTTTGGAGATTCCTTATAAAGTTTAGACTGAAGCTCTTTTCCTCTACCCCCGCCCCCAAAGTCATTGGAATTTTAAAACTATTTTATTATTTTTATTTTATGTGTTATGAGTGTTTTCCTACACGTAAGTGCACCCATGTAGTGCAATACCTGAAGAGGCCAGAAGAGGGTGGTCAGATCCCCTGGAATTGGAGTTTTCAGTGGTTGCTAGCCATGTGGATGCTGGGAATCAAACACAGGTCCTCTGGAAGAATAGCAAGTGTTCTTAACTGCTGAGCCATCTCTCCAGCCCCAACCGTTGGAATTTTTATAAAGATTTCATTACTTCTAGTTTGTTGAATCTGGGACTGAACTCTTATGTTGCCTAGATAATCATCAAATCAGCCACCTTCTTCATTGCCCTGTTGGCTATGGGCACAAACCTTGGTAAAACTACCATCTGTTTTTTCACTGTGATTAAGAAAATGAGGCTCTGGGCTAGAGAGGTGGCTCAGCAGTTAAGAACATTGGCTGCTCTTGCAGAGGACCTGGGTTCAGTTCCCACACCCACATGGCTGACAACCATCCATAACTCCAGTTCCAGGAGATATGACGCCCTCTTCTGATCTCTGTGGTCATTGCACAACATGGGTGTACTTACACACATGCAGGCAATATACTCACACACAAAATAAATAAAATAATAAATAAAATAATTTAAAAAAAGAAATAAGGCTCATGTCCTTCAAATCATCTTTAAAATTAATGTCAGTTTCTTATTCTGTCATTTAACAAACCATCTAAAGCTATGTTTTCCCATTTGGCAGTCACTAACTGTATATATCTACTAGTCAACTAAAATTAAGTTAAAAATTCAGATTATTAGGTCTAGTAGTGATATTTCAGGTACTCAATATGTGGCTAACAGACTGGATAGTACAGATTTAGGACACTTTTATTATTATAGTTCTGTTTGAACAATGCTGATCTTGAGCTTATTGATTAAGGATGCTACTCAATGAAATAAACATGTGTAGACTTTATATAGATGGGAAGGAAGGAAGGAGGGAGGGAGCAAGGGAGGGAGGAAGGAAGGAACGGAGGAAGAGTGAAATAGATTGATTTAACTTTGAGGTTTATTTCTTAGTGTTCACATTTTAAGTCTAGGATACTTTTACTCTGTAGGCTGATGTTGACTTTATAGATCAATTAATGTCTCAGGAAAGTTTACTTCTGTGACTATAATTTGCAATAAAACTATTCACCATCTAACAAAATTGAAGGTAATAGTTTGAAGATAAGGATTGTAGATCCTGAGAAATGAATTAGTGTTATAATATTGAACTTTAAACAAAAGAAAACTTAATTTTGGGAAGAAAATACACATAAATTCAGACGTGTTTTCTTTGTAAGAGTCACATTTTAAGAAGGAGCCACATAAACATAAAAACATGGCTTATAAGTTAAATCTTTTTAATTCATAAGAGCTGAGACTTTTCACTTCTCAGTTTATGTGTACAAATGAAAATATATCACATATTTGAAAATGGTCTTAAAAGAGGCAATATAACCAATAATTGTCACGAGTCATACTTTATCACCTCCACATACCCTTCTTTTATTCTTTTAACCTTATCAGAGTATTTGTGCCACACAGTATGGGCTAGTTTGTTCAGTAGTCGATTCTCTCCCCCTACACATGCTTTAAAAAATATTTTATTTTATTATTTTAAATATTTTATATGTATGCATATATTGCCTGCATGTAGGTAAGTGCACCTGTGTCGTGCACACACTTTTAAAAAACCCTACTGGCAATTTTACACAGGCCTTGTGCATGTGTATGCTAGACAGTCAGCCTGCCAGTGCCCTATATCCCCAGCAATTCTCTCTTTTTCTCTTGCATTCGTCTATTAGATAGACTGTAAAAAGTAAATACTCCTGTGCTAAGACTCCCTGGCAGCAGTATAAGGAGTCAGGCCATTGAGACATAATCTTCCTGAGGCTTTCTTTAGGAACTTGTTTTCTATATCAAAAGGGCATCATCCCATCCACCTTCTTCCAGTCCTAAATGTGAATTGTCATGCCTGGAACAGCAACCAGGTACAGCCATAATGGAATAGATAGGCAAATTGCAAAAATCATGGGCTTGATACCTTGTACCTGCTCCTGCAAATGCAAAATCACTTAGCACCAGAGTACTTACTTATGTGAAAACAAATTAGATTTGGTGCTGGAGAGATGGCTCAGCAGTTAAGAGCACTGACTGCTCTTGAAGAGGACCCAGGTTCAGTTCCCAGCACCCACATGGTGGCTAACAACTGTCCGTAACTCCAGGGGATCCAACACCCTCTTCTGGATATTGCATGTTACGGGTGCACTTACATACAGGCGGGCAATACACACATAAAAAAGTAAAAATGATAAAATATTTTTAAAAATCAAATTTCTTTAAATCATAATAGGCCTGATTTCCTTTAGTTGTTGCTAAATATATTCCAAAATAGTTTCTTATATATTCTCAGTCAATACATGTGAATGAAGGAAGGGTGTGTTGAAATCTAGTCTACTATTAATCTCGTTATACAGATGTTCCTTGACTTATAATACAGTTACTCCCAATAAAACCATCATAAGTTGAAAACATCATCAGTTGAAAGTGCATTGTAGAGACCTAAGAAACTAGCCATCCTAGCTTAGCAACACTGAACATTGGAGAATATTGGTTGTTTAGTCTGGTGAGCATGTGGCTGACTAGAAGAATACTTCTTGAGGAAGTATTGTTCTACTTTTTACCCAGGGAAACCATGAAAGTTAAAATTATTCATTTATTCTAGTAATCCTACACAATTAAAAAGTATTTCTTACTTTTCAATAATTTTTGAAGTATACTGTTTCCACTCATCTTTTTAGTATTTAAGTGGTTGGAAAACTCAAAGCTAAAGGTTATGTATCAGCCTCATGACCTTTATCTAGTTGGTCAAGGAGACTAAGCCCACAACCTATGTCTTCTAATTCCTAGAATGCACAAACAAGTGTGTGTTTGTGTTTATTTCTGTGTATGTTAATATTCTCCCATATTTTTGATTATCAGAGCCCTTTTAATAGGGAATAAACATTCAGACCCCCATTTGGTTGGGGTTGTCCTAGTCTTTCTAGGCCAGTCAGAATCCTTAACCATGATGACTAGTCCAAGATGAGCATACTGACCAGGTTAAGCCAGTCAGCATTCCTCCTTGGACTTTTCTGCTATATGTATGTGAAACAAGCATGCTCCTTTCTGCTTGGATTGTCAGTATTAGGAGTTGGCTTAGGGGTTCTTAGCACTGGAAGTCAACTATGGCTGATACTAGATGAAATCCCAAGAATTCCTAAATATCTAAGACAGGAAAATGATAATTTATTTTGAATAGGATTAAGACCTGTCTTGATTCACATATTGTTCATTTTGTATGGAATAGCACATATTGTTTATTCTGCATCCTGAATTGAAGTTTTCTGTTCATCTCTGACTCTTGAAATAATGTATATAAATGCAACAAAATTTAATTAAAGCAATTGGCTATTTATTTTAGCAAGGTAAATTTTATCTTTATCAGGGTTGTAGCATGAGAGAAAGACATCTCATATGACAGTCAGTCTCTGAATAAGTCTCCGTTCTGCTCCTTGCTGGCTTTGAAAGGATCGCTCCTTAAATGCTACATATGTAATGTTGTTTTGAGGAATGAATGGGGATCATGGAAAGGGAGAAAAGAAGAAAGGGAAAGGTGAAGGGGGAGAATACAAAATACATGATCTACATGTATAAAAATAGTGTTCTCAAACGCAGTGCTATGTGCAAAGGATATGTGCCAATATAAAGCAAAGTGTTACATAGAATAGTTTGGCGATTTTCTGTCTTTAAATACTGCTCTTTAAAAGACACAAACTAGGGATATATTTTCTCCTTATTAAATAATTGGACTTCCAGAGATTTTTGAATAACTGCTCCATAATGTCTTAGTTAACCTTCCTCCCTCCTCTTCTTTCCTCCTCATCTGCTATCCTTAGAATATTTCTCTTGCCTCTCTTTCGGCAATTCTTGGGACCGCTGGTGCTGAGTCTAGAGAAAATCCAGGACCTTATGAAGTCCTGGAAGTGAATTCTTAAGAGCAGCAGAAGGAGCATCAAGTCCCTAACTACTGATGAGGAGGAGATGATGTCTGATGACTGATCTTAGCTCTCTATGGAGGTGATGTTGACCTCACAAGGAGAGGTCAGATAACTAGGGAAGGGAGGAAATTAAAAAAAAACCAAAAACCCTAATTTGAATGGCTATGGCAAAAGAAGTAGAAGAAAGCCAATACAAACAATTTTTTTTGAGAAATCTTTCATTTAAAAGGAAAAAAAGGGGCCTAGCAAGATGGCTCAAGGGGTTTAAAAAAAAAAAACTTTTCCTGTAAGCCTGATGCTCTTGGTGGAGAGTACTAACTTCCAAAAGTTGTCCCTGACCTTCCTCCCCCCATATACACAAAGTCACATAGTTCATGGCAATACACACTTGTGCACGCTCACACACTAATAAATAATATTTTAAGAAAATTTCAAGATTAAAATGAAGTAACAGTTGGAGATGAGAGTGGTTTTTGTGGTCTGTACAGGAGACAGTGTTTATTTTTCTGTATAGGAATAATCAGAGCAAATGAACCAGGAAGGAGAGAGCCAGGGTGGGGAGTTGAGATTGAATAAAGATCCTTGAGTAAGCAAGAAGGTGTGGGTCTAGAGAACGGGGAACTGTTGATTTTGGAGGAGCATGACCCTTTGGGTTTTGGGACTGGAAGAGAAGACAGAGGCCATATGCACAAATCAAAATGTGGGGGATTGTGGAAATTTCTCTGATTCTGTTTTTCACAGGGAAAGATAGCTGCAGAGTTATGATCCAGAAAAGATGACTGAAAATTTGATGAAAAAGTATGGGTCAGTTACTTGAGAAATGGATGATGATTGCCAGGAAGTTTAAGGACTCAAACTGAAGCTAGTGACTATGAATTTAAAGTGAGAGTAGCTAATACAGTGATGTGATTTCCTCCTGCCAAGTTCAACTGTGGGTGAAGACATAGAGTAGAAGTTTAATTAAGGTGGAGTTTTGCCAGGTGTCCTACTTTCCTTTCTGTTGCTATGATTACACACTCAGATCAAAAGCAACTTTGGAAAGAAAGGGCTTATTCAGCTTATACTTTTAGGTCATGAGCTATCAATGAGGGAAGTTAGGGCAGGAACTCAAAAACCTGCAGGTAAGAAACATGGAGGAACACTGCTTACTGACTTGTTCTCTGGCTTCCTTGTGCTTAGCTAGCATATATATATATACACACACACACACATCTCAGGACTTCCTGCCCCAGGAATGGTGCCTCCCACAGTGGCTAGACCATCCTACATTAATCAAAGGATCCCTCACAGACATACCCACAGACCATTTCCTCAATTGAGTCTCTTCCTCTCTGATGACTCTAGGCTGTGTCAAGTTACTGTTAAGACTTAACAGGATATCAGTTGAGCATTATAGAGCAAGAACAAGCAAATATATCTGCTGGTTTCTTCAGAGAGTTAAGTCTAGTGTGCCATGTTTCTGTTCACTTAAGCACCAAAAGCAGATCGAGAAGAGTAAAAGACAAGTTGAAGAATTTGGAATTTGTATATTAAAGGATGTAAACTAGAAAGTTAATGGTTAGTGAGAGGTCCACAAGTAAAAAGTTTATGGAAGATATAAACATTTTTGGTAAATCACAGACTAAGATGCAATTAAGAAGCATGTGATTGATATTGAGTAGAGGACAAGACTCTTGGTAGAGAAGAGGCCAGGAAATTGAGAGGCCAGGGAGTTGGTAGTATAACCTCCCTGTACTTGGAACACTAGGAATCATGGTAGAATGGGTACCAGGATAGTAAGCAGCACAGAAGTCTTTAAGAAGTGATGAGTGGTATACTCTGGGGACCATAGGTAAACTGTCACCAGACACGTATAATGGCACGAATTGCCAACCTGGTTGAGAGTTGGCAGCCTGAGTAAGAGTAGGAAGACACTGCCCCTTCCAGGTACAACATGAGTATTTTATTATTTCAATTAAATGCATTTTCATTACCATAAATTTGAAACCTTGATATGTAACCTTACTAAATTAAGAAACACTGTCATAATTAAAATAAGAAAGATTGTCAGGGCATATGATACGTGCCTTTAGTCCCAACGCTAGGAAAGCAGACAGGTGAATTTCTGTGAGATCAAGGCCCCCTGGTCTACATAGTGAGCTCCAGGCCAGCTGGGGCTACAGGGGGACCCTATAGCAAAAAGACGAGAGGGGAGGGGCTGACCATTAACTGACAAGAGAATGCAATTATCATCAGTTACAGTCTTGAGATGCAGCCTAACTGCATCTTGTGTAAAGAAAGTGAGTGCTTCTTTTTGGTAGCGTGCTTATTGACACATGAAGGTAGCTATAGAAATGATAACTTTGAATTATTGGCTCTCCTTTTTTCCCTTTTTGGAATGTTCACAGCTCATTCACATGTGTGTTTAGATGATGCTGTTAAAATTTGCTCTAAAATATGGGTACTGTTTTTGAGTCAACTGCTATTTTGAATATTAATCTTTTTTATTAAAGAGATTTTATGTACCACCACTGACTGAAACTGTATTTTGTTGTCTCTTAATGGCAATACAATAATTGGAAATTTACAAAGGAAACCTCTCTCAAATTTAGAACTTTGTGAATCTTAGTGATGCTTCACTTGGTCTCTATATTAGACAATTCTGTGGGCATAGGGCCTTATTTTGTCCTTTAATCATTAGTCCTTGTTGGGATAAAGATTTCAAACATATTATCCTT
>NW_008332087.1:237625-254205 GCF_000622305.1 Nannospalax galili
GAATTCTCAGAATTTAATATGAGATATTTTAACATTTGTCTCAACTTATTAATATAACAACTCCTGTTATCAAATAATGAATTTCTGTAAATCTGGATAAACTTGCTGGTCTGTAAGTTGAGTTCCCAAAATTCTTAAGAGTAGTATTTTGCCAGATGTAGTAGCCCATGCCTTTAATCCCAGGTGAATTACAGTGAGTTCAAGGCCAGCCTGGTCTACATAGTGAGTTCCATTCCATCTGGGGCTACAGGGAGACCCTGTCTCAAAAAGACAAAAAAAAAAAAAAAAAAAAGAAAAAAGAAAAAAGAAAAAAAAGGAGTGGTATTTCATTATTATCTCAGAGGTTTATGACTAGTTACAAAATTATGAGGATTTTATATAGTCATGTATGTGTATGTATATACATAAAAACTGTAGTACATTTTTCTTCATGCAAATTTACATTCATTTAAACCTTTAAGTAGATCTACCATAGGATTTTATGGTTCTACATTTTTCATAAAAAAATTCTATAAAGTAAAAACTAAGAGACTGGGGTTTGTATCTCAGCACCTATGTAATAAGCCAGGTATCCCCACAAATACCTACTCCAAGGGATCTAACACTTTGTCTGGTCTCTGTCCACTATTTTATTTACACATACATGTGTAAATATAACAATTCTTTAAAAATTTTTATTGGTATTTTATGTATATGAGTATATTGTCTGTATGCATGTATGTATACCTGTGTCATGCAGTGTCCACGGAAGTCAGAATAGGCTGTTGGGTCCCCTGGAACTGGAGTTATGAACAGTTATTAGCCTCCATGTGGGTGCTGGGAATTGAACCTGGGTCCTCTGCAAAAGCAGCCAGTACTCTTAACCTCTGAGCCATCTCTCTCCAGCCCCTAGATCTTGTTTTTGTTTGTTTGTGGGGGGTTTTTGGTCTTTTTGAGACAGGGTCTCTCTGTAGCCCCATCTGGCCTGGAACTTGGCTGGCCTTGAACTCACAGAGATCCACCTGCTGGGATTAAAGGCATGTACCGCCATGCCTTGCCAGCCCCCAGATCTTTAAAAAAAGAAAAAATTTAAGGGGACTGGAGAGAAGGCTTAGTGATTAAGAACACTAGCTGTTCTTACAGAAGACCCGGGTTCAGATCCCAGCACCTACATGATAGCTAACAGCTGTCTGTAACTCCAGTTCCAGGGGATCCAATGCCTTCTCCTCACCTCCATGGGCATTGCCCAACACAGGTGCACTTACATATATGCAGGCAATAGGCAATACATGCATACACATAAAATAAAAATAATAAATAAAAAATATTTTTAAATTATTTATTTAATAACTACATACTTAGAAGAAGCATTTCATTACATCAGCATGGCATATAACTTTGTGTTTTATTTCCACTGATGTCATGTTAATTATAATAGAGGCACTTTACTAATACAAATGTAAAAAAAGAATAATTTTCATTTGCCTTTGCTGTCTTTCTAGATTTTAACATTTTAAAAAATGTTTTCATTTTAATTCATGGCTGTCATTTTTCCCTATCAGTTAGTCTGAAGAAGAAATTTATGATTTAATTTTGTAGTTGCTTCTTTTCATTGTATTTATTAGACATAGTAAAATGTTTTCTATAGCCCAAGGCCTCTAGGCATGTATAATATGTACAAAATATGCTATTAAATCAGAGTAGCTAAAATTCCACGAAAGAGGTAAAAAAAGAAGTTCAGGGAGAGAGAGAGAGAGAGAGAGAGAGAGAGAGAGAGAGAGAGATCCTGCCCAGTGCTTTAAGATAACAGATTCAAGCTTTGCTGACTTAGGATGGGGAGGGAATTCTAGAGATAATCAAGACCCTGATAGACTGGCAAGGAGGAGGGAAGGAATTCAGAGCCTCAGATTGAAAAAGGAATTCCACAGGAAGCAGTCAGCCTTACCTGTCTGAATCTTCAGTTGGATTGCTTCTTGACCTACTGATACCCTAAACAGCATGTACTGCATGATATATTTAGCCATAGAGGGAGAAATATTGCCCCATTAGGCACACTCACATGTTTAATTGGGCCAAAGGGAAAGGAGGCAGTCTAGGGGACATAGAAGTGCCTCCATACCCCCTAAGAAACTCTCACCTAGACCTCCACAGAAAACTCCATGACCATCTTTCTGTCCCTTCTCTTAACTTACTCTCAATCCATCTGTTCTATGTAGAGCAGCCCTTTCCAGTTTCTTCTCTAAAGGCTTTGTTCTTAAAATATGAAACAAATGTTCTCATTCTTTGGTGGCTCTCTACTAAGAAAAAGACAAAAATTCAGGCAAGTACCTCATGGTCTATGTGATATGATGCCACAGTCCTCTCTACCCTTATGACTCTTGCAGTTTTTCCACCTACTCTTCCACAGTGAACCCTGTGCCTTAGGAGGAGGGATGTGATGTCCCATTTAGGACTGGCCTAGTATCCCTTCAAGTTCTTGTGCAAAGATTGGTAGGTGCTCTCCTAGGTATTTAAATTGCATTATTGAGCATTTCAACTTTGTTTGCCAAGTCTACATACAGAAATGGTGGCTAAGTTGTGAAACAAAAAGCATTACTCATGAATACTGGGAGGCACCCCAATCACACTGCAAATAGCAAAGGTTTTTAGCATACATGGAATCTAGAATATAATAAGCAGAGCCTCTGTCCCCTCAAAATTTTTTTAAATGCTTTACATGTTTTAAATACTGAATCACTGAAGTCTTTCATATACCTATGACTGGTAGAGCTAAAGCTTTTCCAATCTGGGTGTTTTCACCTTACTTATAGGCAAGTTGACATGCAACCTATCTTGGAAATTAGGTTTTTTTTTTCTTTTTAATAACATTGTTTTGTTTGCTTTGCTCTGTTTTGTGGTACCAGGATGAAGGTTGATAAACATGAATTTTTATTTGTTTTAGGAATGTTGTGAATGGTGATAAACAGGATTAGATGAATAGAAAGTCTAAGAACTAAATAAAAAACTCTTATATTGCATCCATTCTACAATTGTATATATTTGATCAAAAGCATAAGAACATCTGCGAGTATCAAGGATATAAATGTCTATATAGGCTTTATTAGGGAAATTTTATCAGCATGTATCTTGAATCTTAGGTGGAAATTACAAATAATTTAATGAAGTTATGTCCAGTTAAAAGTTTCAATGAAAACAAAAGGCAGAGTTATTAAAGAATTCCATGTTTTAAACAGCTACATAAAAGCAAAAATAAAATCATTTCAAATAGTGAAAATGAGAAGAAATTGGTTAGTCAAATGGATTATGCTGTGAAACTGTTAAGTAAATTCATATAGTATCTATGTAGGATAGTTTTATCATTTTAATAGTTTACGGGTTTAGTACATATGAAATTTTACGGGTTTAGTACATATGAAATTTTAATATGTGATAAAAATACATTTTAAGTCTGTAGACAAGCGTGAATTTTTCAACAAAATTGTATTATGCAATTGGCTGACCGTTAAGGAGGGATAACTACCACAGGATCTAGTCCTCAATAATGTTTACTTCAAAATTAATTCCAGAAGGGCTAAAGTTTTAAATTAAAAACTACAGTTGTAAAAGCACTAGTAGAAAACATAGGCAAAATATTTTCATAATTTTCCATTAAAGAAGACTTTTCCCATAAAACTCATAACCTGAAGCCTTAAAGGAGAAGTGTTGATGAATTGACCTCACAGCATCAAAAGTTTCTCTATTACCAAAAAAAGGGCCAAAACAGGGAATCATAGATAAAATCAGAGTAGCTAATAAACATAAAACTATTTTCAGTAAGGCCAAAACCTTACTGACAATATATCAAGTATAGCACATTAGAAAGAAAAAAAAGCCAAACAGATGAAAGAAAGCATTTAATTTGGGATTATGTCTGATTGCTCTGGTAGAACTGTATCTACAAGGATTTAACAAAATGAGGGCTTTGCTTTTCTTACAGTCCAGACTTTCTGACTGATAGTGGCTATCAAGAGCTTCAACGTGGTTTCTTCTTGGCTCTCTTTAGCAGGTGATTTCATTCTTCATGCCCACAAGGCGCTATTCTACTTTAAGGCAGTACATCTGAGGCAAGTAGCAGCTGCCAATAAAATGCATGCAAGATAAGTCTACCCTTTAACAGCATTGGCTAGAAACTGCCACAGAGACCGGTAATTTGCCTGATCTCACTCATGGAATCTAAGAAAGATGGTCTCATAGACGTTATGAGTGGAATAAAGATTGTCAGAGACTGGGGCATATAAGGGGATGTGCTGGCCAGTTCTTTATTAATAGAACAAATCCTGAGCCCGTGATCAGTTGGCACTGTTGATTTTGGACCTGGACCTGCAGCCCAGCAGCACATACAGTGAAGTAACTACTCACATACAGGTGTGAAACAGGAAGAAGAGATTGGAGTCCCACAGTTCCCTTTCAGGACATGTTGAAGATTACCTGCTATGCCTCACCTCTTAAGGTTTCCACCACCTCCTTGTAGCACCAAGCTAGAGAGCTTGACCAATGGGCCTTTGGGGGAACATTTAAAATCCAAACCATAGCAGGAAGGCAGAAGAAAGGGAGGAGAGGGAAAGATTGGGCACTAAGAGTTAAATAAGAGTAAGGTTTGGTGTGCTATTTGACTGTGGATAATAATAATCTACTGCATATCTCACAAAGCTAGAAAAAGGATTTTTAATGTTTTTAGCCACAAAGAAATGGTAAACATTTCAACAGATAGATATGTTTAATCTTACTCGAACCTCTTAGATATGTGCATTTTTCTATGTCAATTAAAAATAAAATGAAAAGCTAGGTGTGGTGGTGCATACCTTTAGTCCCAGTACTCGGGAGGCAGAGGCAGGGGAATCTCTTTGAGTTCAAGGCCAGCCTGGACTACATAGTGAGTTCCAGGCTAGCTGTACAGGGAGACCCTGTCTCAAAAAGACCAAAAATAAAATAATAAATAAATAAATAAATAAATAAAATAATAAAATAAAATAAATAAAATAAAATCCTAAAAATAAATAAAATAATCAGTGAAAGCAGTTACTGCAGAAGTGTGAGGATGCAAATCTGGATCCCCAGAACCCATGTCAAGCTGGGTGCAATAGCTTGTATCTGTAATCCCATGGTGAGATAGGACGCAGAGGCAGCAGAAGAGCTCCAAGGCTATCTGCTGTATTTGTAGTTTCTGGTCTACACAGCAGTGGACAAGCAAAGAACACCTCCCTGGCTTAATAGCTGCTGAGGAGTTTGGCGAGTTGCAATGGTTAATCTTGATTGTCAACTTGATAGGATTTAGATCACCATGGAACAGATCTTTGGGAATGTCTGTGAGGGATTTTCCAGATTACATTAATTTAGGTAGAAAGACCTGTCTTAAGTGTGGTTGGTATCATTTCATGGGCTGGGGTCCTGGACTGAGTAAAAGGTAGAAGTGAACTGAGCACAAGCATTTATCACTTTCTGTTTCCTGACTTCAGATGCAATGTGACCAGTTGCCTCAGGCTCCTGCTGCCATGACTTCCCCCAAGATGAGCTGTACCCTGGAACTGCAAACTCTACCTTTGTGTCTTTATGTTGCTTTTGTTAGGTGTTTTGTAGCAGCAATAAGACAAGTAACTAATACAGAAGTTAGGCTTATTTCTGCCCACGACAAAGTTAGAGGTTCATCTATGATGAAAAAAGGGAAGGAATGATTTCAGTAATCAATGTGTATGCCACAGATGTAAAAGCAACTCATAGATAAATGAAATGATTAGCTGGACTTAGTGATACAGGCCTGCATCTTACCTAGTTGAAAGGCTAGCTCAGGAGAATAACAAGTTCAAGGCCAGCCCAAGCAACTTAGTGAGACCCTGTCTCAAAAGTAAAAGACAAAAGGGCTAAGGATGCCATTCAGTGATACAGTACTTTCCAGCATACATGAAGACTAGGTTCTTTTTTTCAGTCAAGGTCTCATTATATAGCTCTGGCTGGCCTGGAACTTGCTATGTAGACCAAGCAGGCCTCAAACTTACAGAGATCTGTTTGCCTTCTGAGTGCTGGGATTTAAGGTATATGGTACTATGTCCACCCAGAGTTAGTTATACAGAATATACAAAAATGAATATCCACCAAATATGAAAAACTAATTTTTTAAAAACTTAAATTTTAAATTTATTTTATGTGTATGCGTGTATTGCCTGCATGTAGGTAAGTGCACCCATGTTGTACAATGCCTGCAGAGGACAGAAGAGGCTGTCGGATCCCCTGGGACTGGAGTTACAGACAGTTGTTAGCTACCATATGTGTGTTGGGATTCGAACCCGGGTCTTCTGCAAGAACAAGTGTTCTTAACCGCTGAGCCATCTCTTCAGCCCCGAAAAAATGATTTTAATAAATGCATTCGTCTATGGTTTCTTGTATATCAACAGCAGGTTTCATCTACACAACCCCGCCTGCTCCCACTGAGAACACTACACCTTCTACCTCCACACTCCTAGAGATGAAGGTCTGGCAGCTGGAACCAGGGGAAGACTAGTGTTCTCCAGATCATGGGTTATGGGGACAGTAGAAATGAAAGAGGAATCAGTTTTGGGACTAGGGCTGGGAACCCAGGTCCATTTGGCTTTGCTCTCCTGAGTCATCCTACTACAACCAAATGTTGTAAATAGCATCTTAGAGGTTTAAAAATATATCAGTTCAGTCCTCATAACAGTCCTAAAGGGTATCTTTCACTACCCATAATTTATAATTGAGGAGACTGAAGCATGGGATTTAAACAATATGTATTTTCTTACTTAAGAATTTATAGCTGCTACCTAAAAACTAAAGCATGTTTTTCTCAGTCAGGTTTTTTTTCTTATATAACAATAATGATCTAAATACTTCTTCTTAAAAAAATTTAAATGTCATATAGTTATATCACTAAGTATATACCAAAGCCAAGCAACTCTGATAGCAGTTTCCCTGGTGTACTAGGCACCTAGCCCCCTTTCAGAGCATCCATACTATAGCAATACAGGCAGGAGTTGGAATGGGGAAGGCATGAGAGTAAGTAGAAAGTATTTTGCTAGCTACTGTATGGTTGAATCAGGCTGAGAGTTATGCTGCTGTTCCTCCTCTTCTTCCTCATCCTCCTCTTCTTCCTCGTCCTCCTCCTCCTCCTCCTCCTCCTCCACTTTTTTTTTTTTTTTATGAAAGTGCAGTGATGTTTTTAATGTCAGGAAATGGCAATTCCTTCAAGACAAAGCATAATTTCTAAGCATGTCTCTTCACATACAAGCTGGCTTTGGGTGCCAACAGCTGATATATTTTTGACCACTTCAAAAATGTCATGTCATAGAACAGCAACAGAAAATTAATTGCCTATTTTTATCGCTGTTCTCTAATTCATACTGTACTTTTATTCACTTCATTTGGCACCTACTTCTTGACTGATCTTATACCTTCCTCTTTGTTCTTTATTTATCCATGTCACATTATCCTGTGTAGCTAGTAATTGATTTTGAGTGATCATGGAGACTGTCCCACAGACACCCCCAGTGCTCAGCCTTCTCTTTTTAGATGGTTCTGAGGATCACTGTGCTTTCTGTAAACACATTTCTTTTTTCTAATTTTGATTATTTAAATTAATTAACTTAAAAATTTATTCTTTGAAACTGTCATACATGTATACAATGAAATATGATCATATCCACTCAGATTTCTTGTTCACTATTGTGCTGGTTATTTTTAACTATCAACTTGGCACAACCTAGAATTACCTGGGGACAGAATCTTTCTTTTGAAAAAGACATATGTTTTCATAATATTTGTATAAATGTTTTGTGTGCATGTATATGCACCACTTGTGTGTTTGGTGTGCAGGCTCAAAGATGGTATCAGATCCTCTGGAAATGGAGTTATAAATGGTTGTGAACCAAGAAAGAGAGACTTAATGAGGAATCATCTACCCAGGTTGATATATGGACATGTCTGTGGGGGATTATCTTGTTCACTGATTAATGTAAGACAACCCAGCCTGTTCTGGGTAGCACCATTCCCTAGGCAAGAGGTCCAATAAGACCAGAGGAAGCTAGCTAAGAGCAAGCAAGCAGCAATCCATGCATACATTCTGTCTCTGCACTTGACTGTGCATGTGATGCTTTAAGTTCCTACCCTGACTTCCCCACATTAATAGACTGCAACCTAGAATTATAAATCAAATAAACTCTTTGTTTGGTGGTTCCCATGCCTTTAGATATCCATCCATTTCTTTTAGGTTTTCAAATTTAGTAGCATATAGGTTTTTAAAGTATTCCCTTATAATGTTCTGTATCTTTCTGGTGTGTGTTGTGATGTTTCCCCTTTCATCTCTGATTTTGTTGATTTGGAGGTGCTCTTTCTTTCTTTTGGGTAACTGGGCTAGCGGTCTGTCGATCTTGTTTGTCTTTTCAAAGAACCAGCTCTTGGAATTGTTGATTCTTTGTATTGTTTCCTTTGTTTCGATTTCATTCATTTCTGCCCTGATTTTTATTATTTCTTTTTGTCTGCTGGGTTTGGGTTTCGTTTGCTGTTGCTTTTCAAGTGTGTCGAGTCCTGGGGACCGCACTGAGGAGCTGGGTTGGTCTGGATGCAAAAGATCAGGAAGAGGAAAGGTCAGCCCCAGTATCCCAGAAGAGGCTGGTGGGTGTTACAGGCCCAGGGAAGCAGAGGGAGTTGAAGGTGGGGTCAAGCCCAGAGTGCTCCTATGGATATGAGAAGGAACTGGGTTGGTCTGGATGCAAAGGATCAGGAAGCAGTGGTGGTTCCCCAGGTGTCTGGGGCACCAAGACAAGGAATGGGACAGGATCCAGGCTAGGAGGAGAGAGCAGGCGGGGAGATGGGAGGGTGAATGCGGCTGCGGGAGTCAAGGCTGCGGGAGTCAGTCAAGGCATGGAGGGCGCGATCGACTTACCCTGGAGAGAGGCCTGCGGGTTGGAGAGAGGGCATCTTTCTTTTCTTTTTGAGACAGGGTGTCACTATGCAGCCCTGGCTGGCCTAGACCTTGCTATGTATACCAGGCTGGCTTCAAACTCACAGAGATTTGCCTCTACCTCCCAAGGGCTGGAATTAGAGGTGTATACCACCACTCCTGGAAAAAAAAAATAGATGACCATAGTTTGATCACCACTGGTCTAGGATTCTTTCACAATCCATCAGTCACCTTCATTTCATCTCTGCCCTGTACCTCTAACTTCAGTGGAGATTGAAGCCTTCGATTTCTGATCCTTTTTCAGTTTTATAGATAAACTAGATGATTTCTAGTAGGTTCCTTCCACTCTGAGTTTTCTCTACTTCTAAAAACTTGGATTTTAGCTTACATAGTCTTCAAGACAAGTGACTACTTGTCTGTGTTCTCTTCTCCATACATCTGCTTTTTTAATATCCTGTTTGGGTCTGTTTTTTTCTTTTCTTCCTTTTCCCTTCAGTATTTAATGGGATTTGAGGAGGGAGTGGAGATAAATATGTGTATTTAATCTACTAAATTTAACCGGAAGTTTCCCCCAATATCCAATTTGGTGAATTTTTATTTTTAATACTTTCTTTGGTAGTTCTTGGGTTAATATTGCATTTGTTCTCCATGTGCTCACTTGCTATGCCACATGTTCGAAGATGTTCTTGGTGAAGAAAAATGAGGTATTTTAAAATATAATGTTCCAGAAGTGCTCACACTATTCAGTGTGTAAAGATCTCAAGGACACTGGCCTATTTCTAACCACCATACTCTTATAATAGAAAGAGCGTTTCACCCTTACTTGTATAAACTATCAGGAGCATTTTTAAATGTTTGTAAAAAACTTTGTGGCTTATTGTTTAAAATTGAACTTAAGGTAGTAAATCAAAGCTTTTGGTGGTATTCCTCTGGCAGTAGCGAGAGCCTGATGCGGGATCCCTAAGAGCTGATCAAAGGGTGATGTCGAACATTTTTTTGTGTGTAGTTGTTTGGTCCTTTAATCTGATGGTGTTTCCAGTTCCATTCTGAATACAGGACTCTGCTCTCCATCTCCCACTCATGTCATCTTGGCAGCTTCTGGCACTGTCTTTGCCAAATGGCCCCTGTTCAGACATTAGCCTGTCTTTGCCATCAAGTCTGTATGAGGTATGAACAGTCATGATTGTCAGAAAATGGGCATCTTTCAAGTTCTTATTCATACTGTGTTTTTGTTCTACTAATTAAATGGAAATTGGAAATGAAAAACATTCATTGAAAATTGACTGCCAGTCCTTTCTGCCTAGGTTCACCTTTCCTTGCCAGTGAAGATGGCGTGCTTGGTGGAGTGATTGTTCTCCGGTCATGCAGATGTTCTGTGGAGTCTGACTCCTCCCAAAATAAGCAAACACTTCTGGGTAAGCTGAACATCCATCTTGTGAGGGTTTCTTTCCTCATTTTGTTTTCAAGACATGAAAAGGCTGATGTCCTTGAGACATTAAGTCAATATTTTAAGCTATGGCAGCTGGGAGTATGCTATTGAATTCTCACCATCACTTTCCCACTGCTCTTTTGCTATAGACAAATTTGTAAAAGATCAGTATTTATTTTTAAGGATATTCTTAGAGCATATTTTTAAGTGGTCTTTAGTAGAGTTCTATTTGAAGAACACTATACTATGTCTCGTTCCCCTGCCTTACTCCACAGAGCATTAGAGGTGACCCATATCACCATGCATAGTAAAATGAAAGCAAGCTTCTTCCTGTTTCCCTTCAAAAGGATTGGACCATGTGAAGAGTCTCTGGCCTAGAACTTAGTCCTGGCTTATTAGCTTTGTTACCTTCTTGTATCCATCTTATGTCCCCTGCTTCTTCCTCATCTGTAAAATGAGACATTTGCCACATCCTCCTCATAAAGCTGTTGTGTTTTTGCAGATGTCCATCCAAATGTGTGATCCTGTGTCTAGCCAAGCGTGCTAGTAGGGATGAAACCAGTCACCTTACTTTTGCTAAGGCACAGACTAGTGGGATTGGCACTGTCTACAGTATGCTTTTTACTAATCTTTTCATGGGGATGGACACTTCTAAAAATCTGTGTAGCAGGGATCCCAGATGTGTCGTTAACTTTTATCAGTTTTTAAAATAAAAGACATGGTAGGATACAGTAGTCTAAACAAGTGATTAGTTTACTGTTTGTATAAGGTAAAGGTCTATATGTGCTAAAATAAAAAAGAAAATATGTATCTTTTACTGTTATTTTAATGTTCTCTGTTTATTTTTGTAACCCAGGCTAACTTCAAATTTTCTATCCTTGTATCTCAACCTCTCCATTGCTGGGATTACAGGTGTATCCTACCATGTCTGACTTTTATTTTTGATTGGCATATAATTACACAGGCTTGTGGAGTACAGTGTGGTATTTCAATTCCTCTATACAATATATAGTGATCAGATCTGGCCAATTAGCACTTCAATTTTTATTTCTGTGTATAGAGTACATCTGAAATCTTTTGAAATACACAGTGACTATATTCACTCTGCTCTACGGCAGAACTTGTCCCTGCCATCTAACTGCAGCACTGGGTCCACTGACCAACTTTTCCCTGTCCCCAACCAAACCCCTCTCCCTAGTCTCAGAGAGTGTTGTTCTATTCTCACCTTGTATGCTATCAACTTTCTCAGATTCTGCATATTTCATGCTCCCTAAGTTTACTCTTTTATTGAGGGGACACACACACGCACGCACGCACGCACACACGCACGCACGCACACACATTCCTCTGGTTACTCCTGGATATACAACATAGATGACAGCTACCTAACTCAATGGGAAGCATTCCCATACCACTCCCCAAGCTGACCCACAGTGTGTTCCAGTATCATTTTCAACTTACCTTTATCTTAACTCATCCCCAGTGTCCCAAGTCTAGCCATTCCATGTGGGATCTTCCAAAGGGATATGCTTTATCTCAGTAGCTACTCCCTACTGTTACATTTGCCTGGGAATGCCCTGGCCCAGCAACCTTCTGTTTTTAAGATACAGGTCAAATGTGAATCCTCTTGGAATTCTCTGGAAACCTTTTCTCCAAAGGAACCATGCAATTGACATCCTTGTAGCAGTTACCTGGACAGCCCTGATCAGTCATTACAATGCTTTCCTTTCTTCTTAGGCCAGCAACTCTCTCTCTCTCTCACTCTCTCTCTGTATGTGTGTGTGTGAATGTGATGCCTGCATGTATGTAAGTGCACCTGTGTCATGTAATGCCTGCAGAGGTCAGAAGAGGACGTTGGATCCCCTGAAACTGGAGTTACACATGGTTGTTAGCCTCCACATGGGTGCTGGGAATTGAACCTGGGTCTTCTGCAAGAACAGACAGTGCTTTTAATCTCTGAGGCATCTTTCCAGCCCAGATTTGAAATATCTTTTAATGCATAGACAATTCATTTTTTCTAAGACTCAACCCATACATTATGAGGGATTGGAGTCATTGTGTCATTGAAATTTTTACCCATGTCCGTAATAGGCTCTTAGTAATTTTTAGATAAATAAATTAGGTGCTAAATGAAGTTTTCTTATGTTAGAACTCTTTGTGTGTGTGTGTGTGTGTGTGTGTGTGTGTGTGTGTGTGTGTGGTATTTCTCTACACAGAACTATTTTTGGTGAGTGTTCATAGACTGCACACATTGAAGTGTTTAGAATTTGAGATGTGAGCCTGAGGATGATTAAAATTAGCCGCTGATGAGCGTGCCCAGAATAGCTCTGCTCTGTGTTTTTTTTTTGTGTGAGCGCTTTGTGTGTGTGTGTGTGTGTGTGTGTGTGTGTGTGTGTGTGTGTGTGTGTCTGTGTGTGTCTGTGTGTAGATCAAAAAACAACCTCAGGTGTTGGTCCCCACCTTACACCTTGCTTGAAACGGGGTTTCCTTGTTCACTCCTGTGTACTCAGGCTCGCTCACCCATGAGTTTCTGGGAATCCACCTGTCTCTGCCTTCCATCTCCCCTCAGAGGTGCACTGACATTGCAGATGCTTGTGCTACTGTGTCCGCTTTTATGTGGGTTCTGGGGTTCCAAATTCAGGTTGTCAGACTTGCACAGCAAGCACTTTACCCACTGAGCCATCTGCGTAGCCTCAGAAGTTAACACTCTTCCAAAAAAAATGAAATGTCAAGTAAAATATCCTCGTTGTTCTAAAAACAAAAACATAGGCTGGAAGGTTGGAAATTTGGATAATGAGTATTCAGGAATAGGATTTAGAGACGGTTTAAATGGCTCCCTGAAAATAGCCTCTGCACCCAGCCTTATATAAGCACAATGTGGACATGAACATGTTTGTAACATTTTGCCTGCCACATCCTACTCCCCAGATCAAGAGATGCTGACAAAGCCCAACCTACAAATTGTAGATTTAACACAAAGCAAATTCTGTCCCTGGATGAAACAGCTGAAAAGAATTAATTTTCTCCCCACTTTTAGAGGGGGAAAAGCCAGTATATTTGTACCTGCTAAAGTATAATTGCACATGTTTTCCAGGCCTTACAGAAGTCCTTTCTTGAGGCTGCTGGACATAGTATGGTTAAGAAGTATGCAAACAAAGGTACATCAGGCCCTCCAGTGGAAACAGTGAATGTGTTGATATTTTAAGCTTGTGATGGAGATAATTAGAATACGTGCAGCTATTTAGCATGAACAATCAATCCTGCTGTGGGACATCTCCTTTGTGTCCTATATCTCATGTCTTGACTGGAGACTATGACTCCCTTGAAGTGGTCAGTAGGAGCAATAAGTCTAGGAGTCAGTGTGAAGCAGGCTCCATACATTTCAGGAAAAGGTTAACAATCTAGGATAGTTGTTTAAGGGCTTCTGAGAATAAAAAGTGTATATATTTTGCTAGTGACCTTTGGTCCAAGGTTGTGTTGGCGCCCTCCATATTTAACAGGTTTCTAGGCTCACAGTTCACTCAGCCTGATTATCTCATGAGCACACATGGTAACTGTTACTTTGTCATTGAGTTAATCCCACCTTATTCAGAATAACTTTAGGTTCTTTTCTATCTAGCAATGTGTTTATGTTGCTGACAATTAAGTTTTGGCTGTTATATGCCTCCATTTCTCTAGCTACCCTTTACCCACCCTTCTGTTTTTCATCTTTTACTATGAAATGTCTCATATATTTTTAAAAGAAGGACCTAGTAAATTTGTAAATTGTAAGGTATGATAATAAAATGAACACCTGTGGACCTGACACCCCGCTCAAGAAATTGCCCATTACCCATATCTTTGAAGCCCTCCACATGGGCCTCTGACCTTACTGCCTTCCTTCCCTTGACTTTTATTTCATGGTTATTTTTTTATTTTCTTTAAACTGTTTTCATATTTCTTTGTGTCCAAAGGGTATATTGTTCAGTATTGCTTGATTTTGAAGTTTTGTGAGAATTTGTAGTCTCTTTGATAATTACCTGAAAGAATAATATGTTCCTTTATTGTTTTCAGCTTAACTCTTATCAAACTGTTCCACAGTTCTCAATTAAACCTTAAATGTTAGGCTGGAGAAATGTTAGGGCTGGAGAGATGGCTCGGTGGTTAAGAGCATTGACTTCTTGTAGAGGACCTGGGTTTAATTCCCATCACCCACATGGCAGCTAACGACTGTCCCAAATTTCAGTTCCAGGGGATCTGATGCCTTTTTCTGACCTCTGCAGGCATTCCACGACACAGGTACACTTACATGCAGGCAATATAATCATACACACAAAATAAAAATAATAAATACGTGGTGGCACACACCTTTAATCCCAGCACTCGGAGGCAGAGGCAGGCGGATCTTTGTGAGTTCAAGGCCAGCCTGGACTACATAGTAAGTTCCAGGACAGCTGGGACTACAGGCAGACCCTGTCTCAAAAAGACCAAAAACAAAGAAAAGAAATGTGATGCCTCCCCTGCCCTCCACCACAGAACATGTTGTTGTTGTTGCTGCTCCTGTCACCAAAACATGCTGTGGTTTAAAAAAATAAATGCTCCATTGACTTGATGCTTCCTGGAACATTAAAAAGATAAAAGGTCATTTTACTATAACTTTTAAAATTACAACTGCCTTTTTGGTTTTATGGCATTGAACATATATACTGCAAAAGAGCTTCCTTCTCAGGCACCAACAACATCGCTTCTGCCACTGTGAGCACTTTTGTCCAGGCATCTCTGAGGGACTCACATGGTCATGAAACTAACCGGCAAAGAGAAAGCAGAGTAGCTTTTAGGCTAATAGAGGTGGAGAGGCCCGTGGATGTTTGTCTGATGTTACCGATTTACCTCAAAACTGGAATTAAAATTTTACTCTCCAAGAAGATCCAGTAAGCTTCTGTAATAGGAAACTCCCTTCTTTAGTGCCTCAGAAGGGGTTTGGAGGTGTTCTGTCTACACTGCTGTTTCCAAAGATAGCTTGACATTTTAATTATTATTTAAGGATAAGATAGAACTACACAGATAAAGTAGCTTAAATGTCAAGGGAATAAGGTAGGTATGGTATTTAAACTTCAGTAATTAAAAGCACCATTAATGAACTGAGTAGTGCTTTGAGGTTAGTATTTTTGGAAATAGTTTTTTTCATAATCTGCTTTGTTTATAACAGAATATTTCTTCCCTTAAATGTCACTCATAGTCTTTAAAAACTGGAAATAGATTTTTTTTGCCTTTAATTTTCTTCCCTATCATGAGAAGTATAGTTCTAGCTATTATCTAACCAGAAGTTTGTTAATTTATTTGCTTGGCTACAACATTTTTCATCTAAAATACAAAGATTTATGAGTAGAATTCTAGTGATTATGTAATTTCTTTCAGTTATTAGTTGTTGTAGTGGTTCTTCTAAAACCCAGGAAACCATTTTGGCAAATTTTATAGCCAATTTTGATCTGTTTAAAGGGTAATAAGTAGTATCTGAGCATGAGATAAATCCTAAAAGAAAAAGCAAATTGCTGAATGAATAAAGCAATGTTTCAGTAAACTTTGTTTTACTTATTGGCTTTGTGTTAAGTAGAGAATTTCCAGGTCTCAGCCAGTGGCCCTATACTTCTAGCAGTTTTGAATACAATAAATGATCAAACAGGAATAAAATTGAAATGTCTTTAAGGGCTTGTATTACTATTTGACAGACATCCCTCTAATTTTAGTAGGCATCTTTTTTACTCTTTAAAAAAACTAAATGCACCTTGGAGAGAGAGAGAGTGATTATTTCCTCAGCTTAGTATAACTGGGATTCTATGGAACTCAGTATCAATTGCTCCCAAGACAGTTCAGTGGTGAAAGATTTACAGGGAAGTATGCCAACTCAGCTACCTCATGGCCACAATGAGGCATGCCTTGTATGAATCTCAAAGATTCTGTGTCAAAACAATGAAGCATTTGTGTATGTGTGTGTGTGTGTGTGAGTGATTATTTCCTCAGCTTAGTATAACTGGGATTCTATGGAACTCAGTATCAATTGCTCCCAAGACAGTTCAGTGGTGAAAGATTTACAGGGAAGTATGCCAACTCAGCTACCTCATGGCCACAATGAGGCATGCCTTGTATGAATCTCAAAGATTCTGTGTCAAAACAATGAAGCATTTGTGTATGTGTGTGTATGTGTATGTGTGTATGTGTGTGTATGTGTGTGTGTATGTGTGT
>NW_008332087.1:256957-284471 GCF_000622305.1 Nannospalax galili
AAAACTAAATGCACCTTGGAGAGAGAGAGAGTGATTATTTCCTCAGCTTAGTATAACTGGGATTCTATGGAACTCAGTATCAATTGCTCCCAAGACAGTTCAGTGGTGAAAGATTTACAGGGAAGTATGCCAACTCAGCTACCTCATGGCCACAATGAGGCATGCCTTGTATGAATCTCAAAGATTCTGTGTCAAAACAATGAAGCATTTGTGTATGTGTGTGTGTGTGTGTGTTTGTGTGTATGTGTATTAAATATAAACCACATACTGGGTTAAGAAGAACTTAACAACCAGGAGCAAAAATTTATAGAGATATGAAGAAGCTGTTTATTTACAATTCCTCATTCTTCCCATTTAAAAATTATTTTATTCTTTATTCAATAAGGAGAAACTTAAACAGTGTAGGGTAGGCTACACTGGGGTAGGCCATTCAACCTAAGACTAAGAGCAGCAGCTGCCAAATCCGAGATGGTTCTGATTTGAGAGTTCTGTTTTCTTTGCAAGAAAGTCTGGGATATGAAGCCAAACAGAGAGGTTTTAAATGGGTGTGGGAGCCAAGGCAGCTGGGGGTTATTAACAACAATAAAAAGACAATATATATTTTTTAATCATTTTTTAAATTTTTAATAACTACATGGTTAGAAGAAGCATTTCACTACAGCTTTAACATACTCAATAACACACTCCAGAGCAAGAGTACATCTCTTTCACAAGTGGGTGCAAAATTAATACAGTCATACAATATTGAACTGAGTATAAACCCTGTAAGACATAAAATTGAATAAGTTTTCAACCCTTAAAAAAGATCTCCATTTCATTTTAAAATATACTCTTTCTTACAGAAAGACATTGTTTTTGCTAATTACATTGTGATGTTGGTGCATGCGTCTCTAATCTGTATGTATCTGATTATTGCTAATCATAATGGGTTGCACTTGCATCCTTGGCACCTGTATATGTCTATAAAGTCATCAGGTAGATTTCAGTGGTAATGTTTATCACCTCTACTAATTAGCATGATGTAAATTTCCATGCTTCCTCCTCAAATATAATACATTTTTAAAAATTTGTTGATTGTGTGTGTGTGTGTATGTATGTATCATACAGAACATTCTAAACCATCTTATTCAACTATACACCCACTTCCCAGATGGCACCCTCCCATAGCCTCCCTCCCCCCACTAGAGCCCTTATACTCTGATATCCCTGCTACTGTCTGCTGTGTTGTGGGCACCCCTAGCCATTCCCCACTACTTGCCCTTCTGGTTAATCCAGTCAGCCTATCTAGAGGTCTTTGTTTTAGGAGGGCCAGCTGTTCCTCATCTAGCAGCAATCAGTTGTTAATATTCCTTTAGATAAGATTGGGACAATATATGTTTTTAAATGGCATGGCTGAGCACTTCTTTCTGGTCAGAAAAGAGAATTCATTTAGATAGAAAAACTTGCTTGCAACCTGGTAAGAAAATTTTGTTTTGCTAAACTTAATTTAAACATGATGGCATGTGGATGATATTGAAAGAGAAAGAGGTATCCTGGAGAAGTATCATACAAAGATAACTTATAGCTCTAATATTAAACAGTAAAGGTGGTGACTTAAATGACATGAGGAGGCCAAGCCTTATGTTGGGGCTCAGAGCTGGTTCATAAAGCAGAAAGTTAGCAGACTCAAGTAGAGCCTTCCTGAACATTATATCCAAGGGTGAATCTACTTGTTTCAAAGTATTAAACACACAGCTCCTTTCAGATGTCCCTGTTCTGCCATTAACCTAACATTTTTGAAGAGCACATGTGTAGCTAGGTCATCCCCACCTAACTCTGGCACTGAAACAATATCACAGTATGACCCATTTCTTCATCATACTATGACATGAGATGCTGAGAAGTCACCTGGTGGAGAAAGGTCCTCCCAAATCCATGTCCACTTTTTACTTGTTAAACTTATTTGGAACTTACTTTACTGAGTTTGTAATGTTTTCTGGTGGGAATTTTTCCATAGTGTAGGTATTTCTAGGAGCCTCACAACTCCCTGGGCTTTGGCCTCCTGAAAAACAAGGCATATTGAATCAGCATTTAAGTTGTAAACTACCACTGACTGGTACCAAAGGAAAATAGTCATCACCAAAAGGCCAGGAGCATCTCTAAATGGAAGTAAGCTTGAGTCTGATGACACCAAAGACAACTGTAGCCAGCACTTTCACAAGCTTTGACATGTTACTCCAGCCCTGTATATTGTCAGAGTTCACAATCCCCTTCATGTAATAATTACACATGCAAAATTCTGATACTATGAAGTAATGTCTCCAAGGTATCTATATAGCTAAAGTAAATTTTGATAGTTTCTAACATGGAGCCATAGACTTCAGGATAACAGTAATGGTAAAAAATGCTACACATTTACAAAAATTCTTTTTTTCTATGCAAGCATATGTTAACAATATATTAGTTTTTGCTTTTCTATTTTATTTTTTGATTATCAGAAAATAAAAAGGAACTTATCAGAGTTCCTTATGACTTTTTCTTATATTATTAGTTTTGGTTGACCTTTCTCTTAACCCCCATTTCTTCCCTATCTCCTTGCCACTTAACCTTTCTGCCTCCAGTATCCTTTCCTAACACTTTGATACCAACTTGTTCTTCTCCTCTCCTCCAACACTGTGAAAAATCCTTTTTTCCCCCTCTCATGGGCATCTTTTTAGTTTCCTGGACTCTGTAACATTGATTTTGCATGTATGCAAAAGTTAGAAGATAGTGTCTCCTTATGGGAGAGAACATGGTAGGTAGTTACCTTTTTGAGCCCGAGCTACTTCACTTAATATACTTTCCAGTTGTGTCCTTTAAATAATCTGTTTTTCTTTACAGACGAATAAAATTCCATTGTATATATGTAACACATTTTCATTATACAGTCATCAGTTGATGGACATTTAGGTGAATTCTATTTCCTGACTATTGTAAATATGTTATCAAGAAACGTAGATTTGCAAGTATCTTGGTGGATATTTGCCCAGGCATGGAATAGCTAGGTCATATGGTGAGGGGGATTTAGGATAGAGTTCAATGATAGTTTACCCTAGTTCAGTCTTCAACACACACATGCACGTACACACACACACACACACACACACACAATTTAATTTTAGCTAGGTCATCTAGAAGTTCTATTTTTAGTGTTTTTTTCTCTTTTTTTTTGAGAAATTGCCACACTGATTTCCATAATGACTATATCAGTTTGCAGCCTCACCAACAGTGAATAAGGGCTCTCCTTTCTCCACACCCTTACCAACTTTTGTTTTCTTGATGATTCTGATGGAATATGATGGAATCTCAAAGTACTTGTAATTTGCTTTTCCCTGATTGCTGATGGTACAATGTGGAACAGCCATTTGTATTCCTTGGAGAGAACTCTCCAGTTCCTTAGCCCAATCCTTGATTAGATTGTTTCTTTGTTTACTTTAAAGGTTTTTTTTTTCTTTTGTTTAGTTCTTTGTATATTCTAGATCCTAGTCCTCTGTTGGATACACAGTTAACAAAGATTTTTCTCCCATTCTGAAGGCTGCCTCTTCACTCAACTATTTCTTTTGTTGTACAGAAACATTTAAATTTCATGAGGCCCCATTTGTCAGTGAGGGTCTCATTGAGCAACTTGTGAGCAACTAGAGTCCTCTTCAGAAAATCCTTACCTATGCCTAAATCTTGAGGTATACTCCCTACTCTTTCCTATTTCAGGTCTTATATTAAGGTTTCTGATCCATGTGGAGTTAATTTTTTTTCTTTATTTAGAATATTTTATTTTATGTGTATGAATGTATTGCCTGCATGTATGTGAGTACACCCGTGTCGTGCAATGCCACAGAGGTCCGAAGAGGGCATCAGATTCCCCTGGAACTGGAGCTAAAGATGGTTTGTAGCTGCCATGTGAGTGCTAGGAGTTGAACCCAGGCCCTCAGCAAGAGTAGTCAGTGTTCTTAACCTCTGAGCTATCTCTCCAACTCCCCATCTGGAGTTAATTTTTATGCAGTGTGGGAGATAAGAATCTAGTCATTCTTCTACTGTTCACTCCCTGGACTAAGAGAGACTGTTTATGGAGCCCACCTGTCTCCTTTAGTGCTATAGATAACTCATCTGCCTGCCTGAGCAAATAATCTTCAGAAAAGAGACCCTCAAGGACACCAGACCCTGGCACAGAGTTAGTTAACTCTTGCAGCTGTGTACAGCAGAGTTCCTATATAAGACCAGCCTGCTCCTCCGGTGCACAGATAATCATTCCCTAAGGAACCCCTTTGCCGAGCTTCCTGAATCCAGGGAGCACATTCCTTGCCTGTTGCAGGTCTGGCTCTGACTCTTATTTCTAAACTTTAAACTCCTTCCTTTTTCTGCCCTCCTAAATCTAACAGAGTCCGAAAGGATGGGGGAGGCATGGCAGGAAGTGGCTGGTACAGAAAGCTGAAAGCTCACCTCTCTCCTCTCTCCTCTCTCTCTCTCTCTCTCTCTCTCTCTCTCTCTCACACACACACACACACACACATACACACACACACACACACAGCAAAGAGAGGGAAACTGCAAGTGGGGCAAGGTTATGAACTCTCAAAGGCTACCCCCTTCCTTTAGCAAGGCTGCACCTCTTAAAGGTTCCTACTGACCAAGCATTAAAAAAAACATGAGCTTATTGGGGATGTTTCTCATGGAAACCACCAGAGCTTCCATATGGAGAGAGAGAGAGAGAGAGAGAGAGAGAGAGAGAGAGAGAGAGAATCAATGGCTGGTATCTTTACTTGATTGTAGTCCACCTTTATTTTTTGAGAGTCTTACTGAATGTGAATGAAATGACATCAATTTGTCTAGCCCAGCAAGCTCCAGGCATTTGCCTGTTTCCAACCCCCTGACCTTTGAAGACTAGGGTTATCAGCACAGGTTGCCATGCCTGAATTTTTATGTGGATTCTTGGGATCCAAATTCAAGTCCTGCTTGTGCTGTAGGTACTTTACCAATCGAATCATTGCCCTAGACCTATTCCATGTGTTGTTTAAGATTTTGTTTTTGGAGCCAGCAATGTGTATCAGCAGGTAAAGGTTCCTGTTACCAAGCCTGATGACCTGAGTTCAATCCCCATGACCCGTATGGTAGAAGGAGAGAACCAACTTTCACAAGTTGTCTTCTGACCTCCACATGAATGCCCTCCTCCCCAGATAAGCTAATTTTTTAAAATTGTTTTTTCAGGGGCAGGGAAATGGCTCCGTGAATAAAATGCTTGCCTTGCAAGCATGAGGACCAGAGTTCATACCCCTGGAGCCCATATGTAAATGTAAGGTGGCTATGGTAGCCCACCTGTAGCCACAGAACTTAGGAAGCAGAGATGAGATCCTAGAAGCGAGCTGGCTAACTAGAATAGATGAATTGGTGCACTTAGGTTTCAAGTGAGAGATCCTGCCTCAATATATAAAGTGTAAAGTGATCGAGGAAGACACTCTTAATCTCTGACCTCCACACACATGAGCACACACACCTAAACACACATATAAAATTATAATCCCATGCATGTGCATGTACACACACACACACACACACACGCACACACGCACACGCACACACAAGTTTTTATCTTTTCTGTGAAGATTGGGATTTTGATAGGGATTGCGTTGAATCTGTAGATTGCTTTTACCGAAAGGATGGCCATTTTCACAGTATTAGTTCTTCTAATCCAGGAGCATGAGAGGTCTTTCTCTCTTCTAGTGTCTTCAGTTTCCTTCTTGAGTATCTTAACGATTTTGTTGTAGAGATCTTTCACTTCCTTGCTTAGGTTTATTACAGGTATTCCGAGGTAGTTTTTGTCTGTCTGGTTGGTTTTAGGATGGGTTCTTTGAGTGTTGATTTGTTTTTGAGACAGGGTCTCCCTGTAGCCCCAGATAGCCTGGAACTCACAGAGATCCTTTTGCCTCTGCCTTCGGAGTACTGGGATTAAGGGTGTACACCATCACACCCTGCTTATTCCAAAGTTTTTGTTGTTATTTTGTTGTTTTTTTTTATTTGCTTATCATTTATTTATTTTATTCATTTTGAAGCTGTTGTGAATAGGATTGTTTCTCTGGTTCTAGTGTGTTTGCTATTGGTATATAGGAAGACTACTGATTTTTACATGTTTTGAATCCTACCACATTGCTGAAAGTGTGTATCAGCTCTAAGAGTTTTCTAGTGAAGGCTTTAGGATACTTTCACTTCTTTTCCTATTTGTATCCCCTTTGTTTCTTTTTTCATTTCTTTTTAGTGTTATTGTTTCAGCTAATACTTCAAGCACTATATCCAGTGGGAGTAGAGAGAGTACACAGCAATTTCTTGCTCATAAACACTTTCAGTTTTTCTCCATTTACTATGATGTTGACTGTAGAATTCTCATATGTAGTCTATTTTTTTTTTCAGACGTGAACTTCTATTACAAAAACTCAGGAGGCATTTGGAGGGCAGCAGTTCTGAAGGCAGATTCAGCTGAACCCACCCCAAATATCCCAGTGAATGTGGATGGCATTTGTCCTGGGGAGGCTATGAAGAGCTGTACAGGCCTTCCCCTTGACACTCATCATTGACAGGACATACCCTGTACCATCTGTCCTCCCTCCTCCAGAGGATGAAAGGTTATTAGGCAGGGTCACTTCTGAGGTTGGCTCCTATACAGAACCTCTGGCTGACTACAAGCTTTGGAGGAAGCTATCTGCACCCTAACCCCCACCTTCAAGGGACTTGAGAAGCCGTGCCCACAGATTTTGGCAGATTTTACCAATGTTCCCCTTAGGGTGATTGGGCCATCAGGCCAGGGTCAATAGCCCTTCATTCCACTGCTCCCCAAACCCTTCACAGTTCAGATCACTGCAACTGTGCCACTGTGGGACATTTTTAAAAATGGAAAACACATCATAGAAAATAAAGTAGAACAATCCTTATACACATCAACTTTCCAGCTTTGGACCCTTTGTTTTTCTGTCTTTTTCTTCTGAGATAGTCTCATTATGTAGCCTGGAACTTGTGATCCTCTTGTCTTGCCCTTCGGAGTGCTGGGATGACTCATGTGCTGCCGTACCTGCTCCCTTTGTGCCTCTTCTATCCTCTTTCCATATTTTGTTTCAGAAGGCCCAGAAGCCTGAGATTCCTGAGGGTTGACCAGAGTGGCCTCTCATATGCAGAGCTCATTGATGATCTGTGAATGGGCTAAGGGGCTGGATGGTTGGAAGAATGCTGTACCTGACTATAGGTGCCACTTTCCTAGGGACCGTGTCTTGTGCAAATTCACCCACGTTCCCATGTTCTTTGGCACAGCTGCTAGGGGCTGGCCCACTGTCTCCCCATCCTGGGATGGATTGTGGGAGGGAGCTCGAGTCTCCTGGTACTCCAGTTCAGTGCATAGTACACTTCACAGCCAGTCTAAGACCTCAGCAAGCCAAGGCCAAGGCAGCACAGCAGTGCATATGCAGCTTTCCCAAGGTCATGGCTGGATAGTTTAGAGCAAGGAATGGTGATTTGGCTGGCCTGCGCTGCTCAGTGTCAGTGCTTTCTGCTGGTAGGAAGCAAGCCTACAGGAAATCCTTATTCACATACAGACCCAGGTCTGCAAGGACACTGCTGATGGATGTCCTGCTGGGACATAGAAGAATATTAGCGGTTTTCTTAACATAGTGGAAATTCTTTGTGCCACAGGGGCCTCCAGGGTAAGGACATTTGATTTTTTGTTTATTTTGTTTTCTGAGACAGGGTTTGTTTTCTGAGACAGGGTAGCCTAGGTTGGCCTTGAATTTGCAGCAGTTTAAATTCATGGAGTCCACTTAGTGCTTCCAGTATGTGCATAGGTTAGGGACATCTACTGGAACATGGGGAGCCTATCAAGGGCCACATCATTGAAGAGACCTGACTCTCCCTCTGCCAGCAGATATCAACTGCTAATAGCTCCTCAGCTAAGGGTGGAACTTCATGAACCCCTTCCCCATCCATGCTAGGTTTTTTTTTTTTTTTGGCTTGGTCATGTGCCGGTCTTGTGTGTGAAGTCACAGCTGCTGTCAGTTTTTATATGGAACTGCTGTGTCATGTCAGGGGATACTGTTTTGCCACAGTTCTCTACCCTTGTGATTCTTGCAGTTTTTCCACCTACTCTTACATGGAGGAGGGATGTGATGTCCCATTTAGGACTGAGCACTTCACAGTCTCATTTTTGCATGCTGATCAGTTGTGGATCTCTCTATTAATCAACATTTATGTCAAAAAAGTTTGTTTGATGAGGATTGAAAGATGCACTTATCTATGGATATAACTATAAATACTTAGGGGGCAATTTAATACTATGTCCATTTAGCAGAATAATAGTAGTAGATTCTCTCCTAGGGCCCATGACCCATCTACTGTCACTTTTTTTTGGCCCAGTTAATGGTACCAGGCTTGAATTCTGTCTTGTGGAATGGGCCTTAAATCTGATAAAAAAAAGTAGTTGGTTACTTCCATAACACTGTTCTTGAATTCTGTCTGCAATTATTTTGAGAACTCTTGAGTGTGTGTTCATTAAGTCTATGTTTAACAGAAGAATTGGTCTGTAATTTTGTGGGGATTTGTGTGTTTTTTTGGTTGGTTGTTGTTATGTCTATCTCATTTTGGTATCAGGATTTGTTGGTTAGTTTTTGTCAGCTTGACACAAACTAGAGACACCTGGAGGAATTCTTTCATCAGATTGACCTGTGACCATGTCTGTGAAGCATTTTCTTAATTGATAATAGATAAAGGAGGGCCCAGCCCAGCATGGATAGTCTGGGCTGTTAAAGAGGGTACTGAGCAAGCCATTAAGCAGTGTTTCTTCATGATCCCTGCTTCAGTTTCTGCCTCCAGGTTCCTGTCCTGGCTTCCCTCAATGATGAACTGTCACTTGAAGTATAAGATGCAAGTTGTTTTTTGTTAGTGTTTTATCATAGCAATAGAAAGCCACCTAAAATACAGGGAATACCAGATTTATAAAATAAGTTTGGGATTATTCCTTTTTTTTTTTTTTGTCTTTTTGAGACAGGGCCTCTTTGTAGCCCCAGCTGTCCTGGAACTCACTATGTAGACCAGGCTGGCCTCGAACTCACAAAGATCCGCCTGCTTCTGCCTCCCAAGTGCTGGGATTAAAGGTGTGTGCCACACGCCCAGCTGTCCTTTTCTATTTTTTAATTTTAATTTTAATTTTATGTGTATGAGTGTCTTGCCTACATGTATGTTAATACACCCATGTCATTCAATGCCTGCAGAGGTGAGAAGAGGACATCAGATCCCTTGGAACTGGAGTTACAAGTGGTTGTTAGTTGCCGTGTGGATTCTGGGAACCAAACCCGGGTCCTCTGCAAGAGCAGCCAGTGCTTTTAAAATGCTGAGCCATTTCTCGAGCCCCTCCTTTTCTATTTTAAGGAATAGTTTTCAGAAGGATTGGTGTTAGTTCTTTAAAGATGTGGTAGAATTCTGCAGTGAATCCACCTCAGCCCAGACTTTTTTAGTTGTGAGTTTTTTGATGTATCAGTCTGACTGCTTGCTTAAACTGTTTTTCTCCTCTTGGTTTTTGTTATGGTTGATCACATGCATCTAGAAATTCATCTATTTCTTTTAGCTTTTCTGATTTAGTGGCATACATTTTTAAGGTATGTTCTTAAAATTTTCTGAATTTCACTGGTATTGATTATGTCTCCCTTTTCACCTCTGATTTTATTGAGTTGTTCTTTTTGTTAGTTTGGTTAAGGTATTGTCTATCTTGTTTATCTTTTCAAAGAACCAACTCTTTATTTCATTGATTGATGGCGTTTTCTCTGTTTCTATTTCTTTAATTTTTGTCCTGATCTCATTTCTTTTTATGTCAATTGCTTTTTGGTTTGGCTTGTTCTTATTTTTCTAAGGCCATAAAGTGCGCCATTAAGTTATTTATTTGGGACCTCTATGATTTTTTTAAAGAAATATAGGCACTTATATCTATAACTTACTTCTTACGACTGCTTTCACTGTGTTCCATAGTATTTGCTATGCTGTGTCTTCATTTTCATTCAGTTCTAGGAATATTTTAATTTCTTGATTTCTTCAGTGATGTATATAATTGAGTAGTATATTGTTAAATCTTCATGAATTGATTTATAGCTATATTCTTTTAGAATATAGGAAGTTATTTCTCTGAAAGCTTGCAGGCCAACTAGCCTGGCATATACAGGAAAGAAATCAGAGGAAACCCTGCCTCAAACAAGGTAGAAAGTGAGCTGGGTACAGTGGCACACACCTTTAATCCTAGCACTTGGGAGACAGAGGCAGGTGGATCTCTGTGAGATGGAGTTCAGTCTAATCTACATAGTGAGTTCTAGGTCAGCTGGGGCTACAGGGAGACCCTGTCTAAAGAAAAAAAAAGAAAGAAGGAAGAAACCAAGGTAGAAAGCGAAGTCTCTGGCACCCGAGTTTGTTCTCTGATCTGTGCAAATACAGAGAAAGGTGAAATGTTTTTTTAAAAATCATAATTTTAAAAAACTAAGTATATTTTTATCCTCAGCTTTCATGTTTGTAGTGACTGTATTTTCCTGGGTTTGTTGTTGTGGTGGTTTGAATGACAATGTTCCCCATAGGCTCCAAGTATTTGGACATTTTGTACCCATTTGGTGTTGCTGTTTTAGGTGGTCTTAGGTGTGGTCATGCTGGAGGAAGCATGTCACTAGGGGCAGGCTTAGAGAGTTCTTAAGCCTTGTCAGATCTCTAGTCACTCTCTGTTTCCTGTGCCTGTTTGAAGATGTGAGCCTCTGCTTTCTGCTCCTACTTCAGCCACCTCTGCCACCCCACCATGATGGACTCCTATTCCTTTGGAACTGGAAGCTAAATAAACTTTTCCTTTTATAAGTTCCCTTGGTCATGGCGTTTCTATCACAGCAACAGAAAAGTAACTAATATAATTGTTTTTGTTTTGCGTGTCTCTTGTGGGGGGTAGTCTGATTCCTGAGCAATTACCACCTTAATATATGGAGGGGAAAAAAAAATCACAATTTTAGCCGTGCCTGAATGTTGTTTTTGAATAAAATTCACTATCACTACTCTATGGGGAACTTCACTAAGATTTGAGGCTCAACTAGATAGGCAGCTTAGAATATCCCAGACCTTCCTTGCTCTGGACTTGAAGATTTTTAAAGTTCAGAGCTAATGTATATGGAAGAGAAAAACATCTGTTTGGGTTTTTTTTTGTTGTTGTTGTTGTTGTTGGTCTTTTTGAGACAGGGATTCCTTGTAGCCCAAGCTGGCCTGGAACTCACTTTATAGACCAGGCTGGCCTCAAACTCACAGAGATCCATCTGCCTCTGCCTCCCAGAGTGCTGGGACTAAAGGTGTGTGCCACCCTGCTCAGCAGAAAAAAACATCTGTTGAAGTGACTTACTTCATTGTGTGATGCTGTTTTCCTGTCCTTGGCAACTGAGTTTCTGCTGAGCAGTTTGGCAGGTTGATCATTAATTAATGGTGAGGGAATGAGCCATGTATCTGAGGAACCCCATTTTACCCTGTACTTCCCCACATGTCTGGCAAAGCCTTCAGAGTCTAGGACCACTCATCCCACAGTTGTGTCTTAACTCATACATCTTTGAGCATAATTAGCTCAGATATAAATGGATGAGTGGTCAGAGACACAAAGAGTTGGTGTGGAGCAATGTAGTTTTATTATCAGTCACTTTTGAGAAATTTTTGTTGGAAAAAATACATAAAGGCTTAAAAACCACCTAAAAAAACTTAGACTCTTGAAAGCATGCACTCAAAGTTCATGGCATTTTGTGCATATTCCTATCTGTGTCAGTTTTGGTTTTGTAATATTTAATTTAGATGTGGTTTGTTACTTATGGGAAAGTTTTAAGAAAAGTACAGCAGACACCTATAGGTTCCTTTTCTCATGCTCACCTATTTCAGATTCCCTATTTGTTTTTCATCCTTATTCCTTTTTCCCCTTCCTATACTCAAAGACACACTTTTTCCTGAAATATTTCAGAGGAGATACCAGGCTCCTTTACTCCTAGTTTTTCAGTATGTATTTGAGAACAAGGACATTCTTCTAAGAAACCACAGTACAAATATCAAAAGCAAAGCATTGAATACTGACATAATTACTCCTACTTAACTATTTCAAATGCCAGCATCTGTCTCAGTAGTGTCCGTTGTACCATCTTCTTACTCTGTCCAGAATTTGGTCCAGGATGGCATGCTGCATTTAGTGTTATGTGCCCTTTTAAACAGAAACTACTTCTCCCAATTTCCTTTGTGATTTTATTTTATTTTTACTTTTTGACAAGTTCGAAGAATTCAAATGAGTTATTTAATAGAGAGAGTGTCACTACATCAAGCTATTTAGTGTTTCCTCATTCAGTTTTGGTTATGCATTTAAGTGATGTTTGTCAATGCTGATGTAATAAGATATAAGACTCACAGTTTTTATTTGTGCCTTAGTTGTTGAAAATAGCTTTTATCATTTAGTTAAATTGCAATTTATACTTTATTTTTAATAAGAATTCTATAGAGAAACCTTAAGATTGTAAATAGCATATCCCTCTTCAAATCATCCACTAGTTTTAGCAAAGATAATTTTCAAACAGTTATTTTTTTCTGTTTTTCTCTTTTTATTTTCTCGGTTGTGTTTGTTTTTAGATGATTTTATACATGTATATAATTCATTCTGATTCTTCTCTCTACCCACCCTTTTTTCTCCCTCACATCACTGCCACCGCGCCCCCCCCCATCCTCCCTACAAATACCTTTCCTAGATTCATGTCTTGTTTAGTTTGGTTTGTTTTTGTCTGGTCTGGTCTGGCCTGGTCCAGTCCAGTCTGGTCCGGTCTGGTCTGGTCCACCCACTGAGTTTACCCAGAGCCCTCTGTATCCATCAGTTCGTAGCTCTTCATTGGAACCTGGTGGGCTAACTAGTGAGCAGACAACTACAAGCAATGACTCCCCCTCTTTCAGAATCGGTCAGTAGCCAGTAGTTCAACAGTAAGAGGTAGGTCCCCTTGAGTCCCTGCCCCATCCATGCCCGACTGTTGATGGGCCCGTATTTGTGTAGATCCAGTGCAGGCAGCCATAGCTGGGATGAGTTTGTGCTTGCAGTTGTGTCTTGCCCAGGAAATGGGGTTTTGCATCCCTTTTCCCTATCTTCCAGCTCCTACATTCTTTGTGCCCCCTTCTTCCACAGTGTTCTCTGAGCCTCAGAGGGGATGGTATTAACATCTTGTTCAAGAGTACAACTTAAACATTTAATTAATTAATTAATTTTCTATGTGTATATGTATGTAGGTGTGACATATATGAGAGTCATTTCTCTCTTTCCATCTTGAATTTTGGATATTGAACTCAGGTTTTCAGGCTTGAGCCACAAGTGCTTTTAACTGCTCGGTCATCTCAATGGCACTTTAAGGTGTATTCATTAGTTGATTCTCCATTGCAAGAAGGAAGAGCTTTTCTCTCTGTCATTCACTTATTTTTATCAGTATGAGATCTTTGATTCTTAATTTGTTCAGTAGTTATAATTACTCTCACTTTCTTTGTTGACTACAGATTTGGCCACTAAGAGGTCTTTAAGCTGACCTCTTTGGGGGGGCATTTTCTTTCTTTCTGGCACAAGATAGTCCAGATCCATTTGTATTTCCTCTCTCCCAGCTGGAGCATCTACATTTTTTCAAGGAATGCTTACTCTTTTTTCCTGAAGAATGACATTTAGAAACAGTGTGTGTGTGTGTGTGTGTGTGTGTGTGTGTGTGTGTGTAAAGAAACTATGTCATAGAATATATATTTACTAAATCATTGTATGCGGTGTGTATGTTTGTTTAATGTTACAAGTTTCAAACAGAAGAGCATTTATTTTATATGCAATAATCATAAGTTTTGACAAGAAAGAAATACATTTTTCATTTCACAGTAAACGGCGTTGCACAGTTTTGAGTACTAAATCATCTTGACATTTATGAAGGAGCAAATGGAAAGTGGGGAACTGAGTGTGTTAAATATAAAGCTATCTTTAACTGTTCTATTAAAAAAGCAAAGATTTATTTTCCGTCTGTGATGTGAATGTGCCTACTTGTGTTCTTTTTCACACAGTGGAATTTCTGTGGAGCCACACTACGGAGAGCATGTGTGTTGGATATATGTCAGCCCAGGATGGTAAAGCCAAGGTAAGTGGGAAAATCTGGGTCATAACCTGAAAACCTTGTAACCATTGCATGAGCTTCTAACAAGCTATGTTGAAACATGAATTTTTTTCTACCTCTTGAACAGTGGCTCTATGATCTTATATAGATCACATTAAAAAACAACAACAACAAATAAAACCAGTTAACCATTCCAAAGAAAATCAGATCTTTTTGTTGTTCCCGTTTGCCCTTTTTGAATACCTGGGAAAAAAGGAAACTGGAAATTGGTAAGAGAAAGTGAGAAAAAGCTGATGAGTTGACCCAGATGGATGATTCCTCAAGGAGTGTTGAAAAGAAAGGAAACTGAAGCACTGTAAAATTTACCCCTTGTATGTATCTCTGTACTTGTGATTAAGGAGTAGCTGGTATGCTTGTACATATGATCCAGCTCATACTCTGGGGTCATCTAGAGTGCCTTGTCATAGTGTTAAAGGGCTCTGCTTCTGTCTGCCACACGATGCCCCAGAAGCTACAGCAGTCCTACCGTTATCCAGGCATCAGTTCTGGAGTTGCTTGGGCTCCTTGGACCAGTGATGCTTAATCTTGGGATTAAAGTACATAATTTTTGGATTTATTTTTATGTTAGCCTCATGTTCCTCTTCATAAAACCTTTAGGAACAGCTGTGGCATATGACATTCACTTGATATTAAAGCTATGAAATTTGACAGCGTCTTTTTTAAAGGAAATTATTTATCTTACATATTTGGAAATAGCAAGTAAAGAAAATTCTGATTTATATTGTCTGATATGCATTGAGCCATTGACAAATAGAAAATAAATGTACTAGAGTATACAGCGATACATCATCATGACAGTTTGGTCAACAACAGACTGTATATATGACAGTGGTCCTACAAGATTATAGTGCCTAGTGACATCATACATGTGATCAGTGATGAAACTGCCTAACAACGCATTTCTCAGAATGTAGCTCCATTGTTAGGTAACATGTCACAGTAGTTGATCCCCCATTTCACAAAAATGATGTACTGTATATTATCTAGTAAGTCAGTAAATTCACAGATAATCTGTGAATGTAGTATATAGGAGCATTTTCATCAGCAAAGGATTGACTTATATTTGTGAAATGTTACTTAGCTCTCCTCCCCTTTATCTTTAACTGATAAAACTTTTATTTCTTATCAGTAGACCTGTTTCATAAGAGAATTCATAGATTGCTTTGTTTCATAATCTGTACAAAAGAGAATTATAATTACACATTGTAAAAGTGATTTTCAAGTTTAGATGAGCACTAATAGAATTTTTCATGGTAATTAAAACATTTGGTATATATGTTGTCTAGTAGGGCATCCACTAGCTACATGGTAAAGTCACTGAGTTATTTGAAATGTGGTTATTGTGACTGAAGAATCAAATCTTAATTTTAATAGCCACATGTGGCTACTTATATTGAGCAGTATAGGTTTATGAAAGGGTGACTAAAAATAGTTATTCAAATAATATTTTCAGAACATTCTTTTTTGAGTATGATAAAACAGTTTCTAAACATGAAACAAGCCTGATAAGCCACAAGAATCCTTGTGTAAATAAAAATCATTTGTAGCTCTTTAAGCTCCTCTACCACTTTGTGTGTTCACCCTGAACTAAGATCA
Source organism: Nannospalax galili (assembly GCF_000622305.1). NCBI lineage: Eukaryota > Metazoa > Chordata > Mammalia > Rodentia > Spalacidae > Nannospalax > Nannospalax galili. The sequence continues at coordinate 272,758 of NW_008332087.1, forward strand.
TAGTTTAATGAAAGACCATGATGAGGTAGGCTTCAGGACTCAGGCCATTCTGTTGGGGGCAGGGTCCCTATAGAGTCCCTTGGGTTGAGATGTTTTTGTTTTCTCTGCTGGTGGCCCATAGAAAACACCCTGCTGTTTAGCCTTTAGTATGGGTAGTAAAGAAAGTACATGGTGGGGCTAGAGAGGTAGATCAGTGGTTAAGAGCACTGGCTGTTCTTGCAGAGGACTTGGGTTTGATTCCCAGCACCCACACAGCAGCTAACAACCATTTTTAACTCTAGATTCAGGGAATCCCACTCCCTCTTCTGGCTTTCACAGGCATTGCATGACACAGGTACACTTACATATATACAGGCAAAACATTCATACACATAAAATGTTTTTAAAAAGGAAAAAGAAAATGAAGAGACCTGCATTGAATACAGAGCAGTTTGGCCTCCAGTTGTGGTGTTTGACATGTGGTGATTGTGGTTTTCATGTGGTTGGTAAATCACCAGCTGGTAGTCTTGATTGGGCCAGCACATACAGCTGTTCCTCTTGCCTCACTTGTAAAGTATGTTTTTTACCCCCCCCTTTTTTTTTTACAGAGAGTTAATCCCTCTTCCTTTCTTCTTCCTTTGAACCTGTGTCTATAAATGTTTTCCAGAAAAAGAAAACAAAACAATAAAACACCAAGGCTTTGGTTGCTGGGTTCAGTGATTAAAACAACAACAAAACAACTCTTTTGTCATAATTGCTGGAATTTTATTGTGTGGCAAGTAAGGCAAAGTTATAGATGAGAATCTGGGCTTAAGAGAAAGAGGGCTGTAGCAGCAGTTGTGTCCTTTTAGGAGTGCAAACCTTTGGCCTACCTGGGTGACTGTACCTAGGGCTCCTGGCTTCCCTGAAGAGTTGTATGATGGCCTAACTACTCACTATGATGACAGGTTTGTGAAGTATTTTTTCCATAATATAGAGAGGTATCATAGCAAGATGAGTACAAAGCAGCTTTTAAAAACTTTTTTTAAGAAAAACAAACTCTTACTTTCCAAAAATTGCCATCTTTCTCTTGTTACCAAACTTGGAAACTGAAAAGGCATTTGAACATTTTATATAAGCGAACTATGCTTAATTCAAATTAAAGCCTTGAATTAAAGCTCAGAAAAGTATTTAATCCTTGTGATCAGGATCAGACTCCATATATAATTTTGCAAGTTTCACTTTCGTTGCTGAAAGAATGTTTTTTGTTTTGGTTTTCATTTTCTTTGTCTTTTCTTCCCTCCCTCCCCTTCTCCACCTCTTTTGTTTTGTTGTTTTGTTTTGTTTTGTTTTGTTTTGTTTTGAGACAGGGTCTCTCAGTAGCCCCAGATGACCTGGAACTCTCTATGTAGACTAGACTAACCTCACCTGCCTCTGCCTCTGCCTCCCAAGTGCTGGGATTAAAGGTGCATGCCACCATGCCCTGCATGAAAGATTTTTTTTTTTTTTGTCTTTTTGAGACAGGGTTTCCTTGTAGCACCAGCTGGCCTGGAACTCACTATGTAGACCAGGCTGGCCTTGAACTTACAAGAGATCCGCCTGCCTCTGCCTCTCAAGTGCTGGGATTAAAGGCATGTGCCACCACACCCAGCAAAAGGATATTTTTTTTTAAAGTTGTCTTATAATTATACCAATTAATTTCTACCCTCCTTCTGTAACATAATGTAAATGGGCTTTCTTTTTATGGAACAAAGTTGGAGCATTGATAGTAGTTGGATTTAAAAATCATATTGCCCACTTCCTAAAGTGACTGCAGGCAGCTAATGAGCAGTTTTTCATAAACACCCAGTGTATATAGACTACTGCAATGAAACATGTTTAAACTGGCATGGACCTGACTCAAATATAAAACCCCCACCCTATGTGAATTAGGTTTCTTTTATATTTAGAGGTCACTTCTAATAACAACAGTATAAATACTGTTATAAAAAATAAAAAATTTATCCTTGCAGAAAAACAGGCTATTTTATGGTTTTTCTCTGTCTCTCTAGAGATTTATCATTGTAGAAAAAATTGTAACTGCATAATGCAGAAACTAGGCAACACCTTAACCATATGAGCAGAACTAATACCATTAGTGAGGAGCAGATGGACAGTGTATATGCCTCTAGATGTGATAACCTGAGAAGGGCACAGTGTCACATGTGTGGTATTCCATCTGGACGTGCATAACTTGAGCCTGATTACAAGGAAACAAAACAAATCGGACAAATCACAAATGTTGAGAAGAAGGAAAATGTTGATGCCTTTAAAGAAGCACCAGCTTGAACAATACTAAAGAGATGTTGCCTCTAAGTGTTCTGGTGGGCCTTGGTGTGGGGTCTGTATGGAAGCCCAAAATGCTATATATACATTATACGTCAATTTGAAAGCTTAGAATATGGTTTCTAGGGAAATATCCTTAATTTTAGGAAACACAGACTAAGACATCTAAGCATATGGGCATATATATGTATATGTGTATCTACATAATCTTAATAGTTCAGAAAAATTATGTGACTGATATGTGGATACTAAATTAGAAAGTGAGTGGAACAAAATGTTGACATATAAACCTTGGTAAATGATGCATGGGCATTACTTAAACTATTCTGTCATTTAAAAAATAATTTTAAAGTAACAAGTTTCAAAGTAAGTCACTTATATATTATGACAGATTTTATTATTTGTGGGATTTGCATTGAAATTATGTAGTTCAAAAATAATCACCCTTGGTTTTTTTATAACCAATTCTGCACTGGATGAATGGTTACATTCTTCCAAATACTGCCTTTCTCTTTGAGTTCCTCACTGGATTGACCAAAAATGTTCAAATAATAACACATTTCTTAAAGATAATTTGTGAGCTCTTTCTATAGTAGTAAATATTGTTTTTTGGATGAGCCTCTGAGAGCTGAGCCTTTTTCATTATCACAGTGCCTCACATTATCCAGCTTTTAGTTTTAAAGTTTTAGTTACATAGCAAATGCTTGTTTGTAATATCCTCCCTAATATCCTCACTACCAAAGTGCCTCACATTTTCCTGGAACATTGTCCAGCTTTTCATTTTAAGGTTTTAGTTACTTAGTAGATTCTTATGTGTAATTCCTCTTCCTTATATGTCACACCATGTTCCTACTTTGACACATGGTAATGAAACAGGACAAATGTTCCCTGTGCCATTATTTCCTTGGATTAGGCAATGGTTTCTTGAATATAACCCCAAAAGCACAAGCAACAAACAAGAAAATAAATCGATATTAAAAACTTTATGCTTCAAATAATACCATCAAGGAGGTAATAGCTAACCCACAGAATAGGGAAGCATATTTGCAACTAATATAATAGGTAAGGGACTTATATTACTTCAGAATATATTTTAAATTCTCATAATTAAATAAGATGTAAAATAGACAATGCATTTAAACATATATTTCTCCAGTGAAGATACACAAGCAGCAAATAATTATATGAAAAATGCTCAGCATTACTATTCTTTAGGAAAATTAAAATCAAAACAACAGTTAGATTTCACTTCTCATCTAACATAATGTCTATAGGAAAAAAAGAAAGAATGGTAAGTGTTAAGATGTGAAGAAAACAGAACCTTCATATATTGTTGGTGAGATATAAAAATGATATGTTCTAATTTGCCTTCCCTGTTTCTGTGGTAAAACACTGACCAGAAGCAACTTGGGGATGAAAGGGCTTATTTCAGCTTACATCCATCATTGAAGGACGTCAAGGTAGGAAGTCAAGGTAGGAGCTTGAAGCAGAAACTAAGGAGATAATGCTGCTTATTGGTGCTGTCTCTTTATTGCATTCATTTGGCTTTCTTAAGCAGCCCTGACCCACCTGCCTAGAATGGTTGCTCACAGTGGGCTTGGACCCTCCTATATAAATTAACAATCAAGAAAATGCCCTACAGACATCCATACAGACCAGTCTAATGGAGGCAATTTTTTAATTGAGTCCCTTTTCCCATGCATGTCAAGTTGACAACCATGGTTAGCTATCACATGGTGTATTCCTTATAAACAGTCTGGTAATTCCTCAAAAAGTTAAACATAGTATTGCCACATTACCTAGCATTTCCTTTCTTAAGTGTCTGCTGAAGAAAATTTAAAAGAGATGTTTACACAAAACATATTCATAGTTATTTAGAGCATAGTTATTTATATATATACTTATATATAGTTATATATACATAGTTATATATATTCATAGTTATTTAGAGCATATTTAGAGCATATTCATAACAAATAAAAAGTAGGAACAACTCAGTGCCCACCAGCTAATGGGAGGGTGAAGAAATGAAGTTCTGAATCATAGTCAGGATGAACCTTGAAAACATTATGCTAACTAAAAATAGTCAGACATAAAAGGCTAAACATTATATGATTTCACTTGTATCAAATGTCTAGAATTGGAAAACTCATAGAGACCAAATACAGATTCGTGGTTGCAAGGAGTTAAGGGGAGGAAGAGTCAGGAGTTACTTCTAATGGATATGAGGTTCTTTTTGAGACAAAATGTTCTGGAATTAGAATGTTGTACAGGTTTGCAAGCATACTACAAACCCCTGGATTGGACATTTGTTTAAAATGGTGGATTTAATGGTATATGAGGTTTTCAATAAAGCTGTAAAATATCAACCAATGTAATTTACTGTATTACCAAAATAAAAAACAAGAAATATATGTTCATCTTGATAACACATGATTATTTCATTGTCCACTCATTATAAAACCCTTAAATTTTCAAATATTGGGAGAACTTCCTTAGTCTGATAAAGACAACCTACCAAAAATCTATAGCTAAAAATCATAGTAATCAGGGAAACATAGAGCACTTTGTGATGCCAAGACTAGGCCAAGAGGATGTCCGCGCTTGTCATTCTCTTTACTTCTGTTCACTATTTTGCTGAAAACTCCAACCAACATAGTAAAGTAAATAAAAGAAACCAGACACAAAGGTTGGGAAGGAAGTCTTAAAAACTGTGGTTAGTTATTTTCACATGCTAGGGAATGAATATAACACATGTTCTAGAGCTGTTCCCTTAAAACTACAAAATCTTGTTCAGAGAAATCAAAATCAAGAAATATATCTCATTCTTGGATTGAAAATTGAATACTGTCAAGATGATCATTCTTTCCAAATTTGTCCATGTATTTAAAGCCATCCCGATCAAAATTCCAACATTTTTTTAAGTTAAAAATTAAAAAGTAGTTGGGGTTTTCATCTGGAAGCCTCACACCCATGGAATGTGGGCAGCACAAATTAGACATAGTGGATTATTTTTTACAGGAAAAAAAAGGGAAGGACATGGAGTTGGGAGTTAGGTTGGATGGAGCTGGAAGGAATAGGGATGAATATGATCAAAATACATTGTATGTATGTATGAAATTCTTGGTTAATAAAAATCTTTTAAAATCTATTGTCTGGAAATTCAAAGAGTCTAAAACTTAAAAGTGAGATCAAAGTTGGAAGACTTACCCTACCAGAAACAGTCCTGAACTCTGTATCAAAACTTTGAGAGCAGCAGGAATACTACCTCAATCCCCTGTGGTTTCACAGCATTGTAGGGAAGGAGGTTACTAGATTTGTTGATAAGTCAAGGTTGGCCAGACATTATCTCAAAAATACAGATGGGGGATTGGACAGATTGCTCAGCAGTTAAGAGCACTGGCTGCTCTTGTAGAGGACCCGGGTTTCATTCCCAGCACCCACATGGTGGCTAACAACCATCTGTAACTCCAGATACAGGGGATCTGACAACATCTTCTGATCTCCGTGGACATTGCATGACACAGGTGCACTTAGATATATGCACTTACATATGCTCATACACATAAAATAAAAATTAAATATATTTAAAATACAGGTGGAAAGCTGGGTGTGGTGGTGCATACCTTTAATCCCAGCACTTGGGAGGCAGAAGCAGGAGGATCTCTGTGAGTTCAAGGCCAGCCTGGTCGACACAGCGAGTTCAAGGTCAGCTGGGGCTACAGGGAGACCCTGTCTCAAAAAGACCAAAAAAAAAAAATACAGGTGGAAACCTGTGTCTAAAGAAAAAAAGGGGGCTATCCATTGTGAGGGTACAGAATAATCAGAATACGCAGTATGGATTCTGTGTGTTGCCAGAGGAAAGATTGTGTTTAAAATACTTCCAAAAAGAATGCCTGCCTCTGCTGCCTCAGGACCACTTGGAGCCCTGCCCACTTCCTCCAGCTAACAGTGCTCACTTCCATGATGATCCTAGCCCTAGCCAGGTGAGTTCATGTGGAACTTGCTCATCTTCCCCCAGATAACAAAACTCACCCTTGCTGCATTGCCCACTCCTGCCACAGCTGCAATTCTACCACAATTGCCTGAAGACCCTGAGAAGTGTACACCTCCCACAGGTAACATCAGTCACTCCCTCTGCAACCCCTGCCCCTGTCACCTAAAGACCACCCTCAAAATTGTGTGAGCCAGACTAACTACATAGATTTTTTTTCTGTCCTCAAAAGCTTCACCTACTCCTAACAGAGCTTGAACAGCTCTGTTACCCCATTTACACACCAACACTGAGTGAGCCCCAAAGCTGAACCTTAAACACCTATCAGCAGCACAAAACCTCACAAGTTGGGATAACAGGAAACAGGCATCCAAATGCCTGTTCACTCAACAATAGTAGATAGATACCCAGAACAAAAGCCATTACCAGTGCCAGATGCCTAGGTTCCATTGCAAAAACACAAGCAACATTAAAAACAAAGACAATGCATCTCCTCCAAAAATCGGGGCCTCCATCTTAATGTTCCCTAAGGAAATCAACTAGATGACACACAAGACAATGTTTTCAAAATAGCAATTATAAATACATTAAGGGACCTCAAAGAGGATATGAATAAATACTGGGTTGAGAAAACATACAGTTGAGTTAAAGAAGGGAAACCATTTAAGATATGAAAATAAAATCTAATAAAGGGCTAGAATTTCTGTAGAAAACCAAAATCAAAATAAAATTTGAAATGAAAAATTCAGTAACTCAAAAAGTTTAGTGGAAAACCTCACTAATATATTGAATGGATTGAGTGGAAGAGAGACTATCAGGTAAAGAAATTAGGTTACTCCAAAGAAAATGATAAATATTTAAAAAGCAAAACAAAACAAAAACAAACAGTGGGAACATATGAAAAGACAAACCTACAAATCATAGGCACTGAAGAAGAAACCCAAATCAAAAGCACAGAAAATGTTTTCAACAAAATAATAGAACTACTCAAATCTGAGGAAAGAGAGGCCTAATAAAGTGCAAGAGGCACACAGAACACCAAATACACAGTACCATAAATGAAAGTCCCTATATCATACAGTAGTAAAAATACTAAATGTAAAAGTGGGCATGGTGGTATGCTCCTTTAATCCCAGCACTCGGGAGACAGAGGCAGGGGGATCTCTGTGAGTTAAAGACTAGCCTGGTCCACATAGTTCCAGGCTAGCTGGGACTACAGAGAGACACTGTCCCCAAAAGACCCCCCCCAAAAAAAAGAAAGAAAAAATTATTAAATGTACAGAACAAAGAAAGGATTTTTTTAAGTTCCAAGAGGGAAAGACCAAGTCAAATATAAAGGCAGGCCCATTAGATTTACAGTGGGAACTTTAAAAACCAGAGGGGCTTGGACACATGGTGCTGAAAGAATACCGATGTCAGCTCAGACTATTATACCTAGCAAAACTGAGTCATAATTGAAAGAGAAGGAAAAATTTTCCATGATAAAGGCAGGTATAAGGAATTCATGACCACCAAGCCAGCTCTACAGAGGAAACTGGAAGGAATACTTCAGACTAAGAAGGGAGAATCATATTTAAGAAGTGACAACAAAAAAATAGCAACATTAGCTCAGTGATTAAATATAGAAAGACCAGAAAACACCACAAATAATTTTGAATGTCAGTGATCTCAGCTCCCAAGTTAAAAGACACAGATTAGCTGACTGGATTAAAAAAAAAAAAAAAAAGATCCATCATTTGGCTGCTTCCAAGAAACATACCTCACACCAAAGGAAGAAATCACTTTAGAGTGAATGGATGGGAAAAGCTATTTCAAGCAGATGGAACCAGGAGGTGCTATTCTAATATCCAACTAAGTGGAATCAAGACCAAAACTGATCAGATTGGTTTGTAAATCGATTTTGTAACCTGCCACTTTTCCAAAAGTGTTGATTATTTCGAGAAGTTTTCTGGTACAATTTTTGGGATCTCTTATGTATAATATCACATCATCTGCAAATAGGGATAACTTGACCTCTTCTTTTCCAATTCGTACTCTTAATTTCCTTCTATCCTAGCAAGAGTTTCAAGTATTAGTATTGTAGAGGAGTGGAGATAGTGGACAGCCTTGTCTGGTTCCTGATTTTAATGGGAATGCTTCCAGTATTTCTCCATTTAGAAAGATGTTGGCTGTGGGTTTGTTATATATAGCTTTAATTATGTTGAGGTATGTTCCCTCCAGTCCAATTTGCTCTAGGACTTTGAACATAAATGCATATTGGATTTTGTCTAAGGCCTTCTCTGCATCTTTTGAGAGGACAAATATGTGGTTCTTGTCTTAGAGCCCATTTATATGATTTATGACATTTATTGACTTAACGTATATTGAACCATCCCTACATCTCTGGGATAACGCTGACTTGATCATGGTGGATGATCTTTTTGATGTGTGTCTGTATGACTGTCACAGAGTTACTAATGACTCCCATAACACAGTGAAAACAACCAACCTTCCAAGAAAGATTCCTCTACCCTCCTATCAAAAAGCTCTAGAATGTTGGTCTAAACTTTTTCACACCTTCTGGAACAGTCTAGTCCGCACCATTTCATATAGGCAATCTTTTGTTCTTCCCTTTGTCCCATTTTTAGAAAACCTAATGCTGTTTGCATTTTTCTAATCTCTACTTACATCATTCCATCTTAGTCGAAGGGGCTCACAAGTCTCTTCCAGTTCTCTCTGTGTTTGCATGCCTTTGCTTGTATCTGTGTCTGTGCCATTTTGTGCTGTCTGCGTGTCCCTTATAGATCAGATGGTATAGAAACAATTGGTTCCCAATTAATGTTCATCACTGAGAATTTAAACATGAGGTATCTATAGCATTATTTGTAGTAGCCCTAAATTAATTGGCTTGACAAATTGTTTCCTCTATGCAGTATGGCTCAGTTGTGTATCTTTTGGTAAACTGGGCTAGCGGTCTGTCAATCTTTTTTATCTTTTCAGATACCAGCTCTTGGATTCGTTGATTCTTTGTATTGTTTTCTTTGTTTCGATTTCATTAATTTCTGCCCTGATTTTTGTTATTTCTTCTTGTTTGCTGGGTTTGGGTTTCATTTGTTGTTGCTTTTCAAGTGTGTTGAGTTGCAATGTTAAGTCATTTATTTGTGTTCTTTCCGATTTTTTGATGTAGGCACTTAGAACCATAAAATTCCCTCTAAGGATAGCTTTCAGCATTACCCAGAGGTTTTGTAGTGTTGTATTGTCCTTTTCATTTAGTTCCAGGAATACTTTTATTTCTTTCTTAATTTCTTTTTTGACCTATTCATCATTTAGGAGTGTGTTGTTTAATCTCCATGTGTTCATGAGGTGATTAGGGCTTCTTCTGGTGTTGATTGTAAACTTTATTGCATTGTGGTCTTATAGAATGCATGGAATTATTTCAATCTTTTTGTATCTGTTGAGGTTTTTTTTGTTCCCCAGTATATGATCGATTTTGGAGAAGGTTCCATGGGGTGCTGAGTAGAAAGTATGTCTTTTGGTGCTTGGGTGGAATACTCAGTAGATATCTGTTAAGTCCATTTGATATATGGTATTGTGTAATTCAGATGTCTCTCTTTTAACTCTCTTCCCTGTTCACCTATCTACTGGAGACAGTGGGTATTAAAGTCCCCTACTGTGATGAGTTGGGATCCAGAGTTTGGTGAATATATGTTCATGTATGTAATATCTTCTTGGTTTATTGCTCCTTTTATTAGAATGAAGTGGCCCTCCTTATCTCTTCTGATTAGTTTTAGTTTAAAGACTATTTTGTCAGATACTAGAATTGCAATGCCGGCTTTTTTCTTAGTGCCATTTACTTGCTATATTTTTTCCCATCCTTTCACCTTAAGGTAGTGCCTGTCCTTGAAAGTGAGATGAGTTTCTTGCAGACAACAAAAAGATGGGGTTTGTTTCTTAATCCATTCACCTAGTCTGTGTCTTTTGACTGGGGAGTTCAGTCCATTAATATTTAAAGTTATTAATGAAAGATGAGTATTGAATACTGTCCTTTTTATTTCTGTTTACATTCTTGATATAGCTGTACTTTTCCACAATTATACCTTCATTGAATTTCTTTCCACAACCCCTTGGGTATAGTTCTTTTCTTCAGCTCTTTGTATTGCTTCCAGAAGTCTCTGAAGTCCTGGTTTTGTGGACATGAATAACTTCAGCCTATTTATGTCATGGAGAGTTTTTCTTTCTCCTTCGACTATAATAGACTTTTTGGCTGGGTATAGTAATCTGGGTTGGCATCTGTGGTCATTTAAAACTGGGAATACTTTGGTCCTGGCTTTCATAGTTTGCACTGAAAAGTCAGTTGTAATCCTAATGGGTTTTGCTTTCTATGTGACTTGTTGTTTCTCTTTTGCAGTTTTTAGTATTGTCTCTTTGTTTTGTATGTTTAGTGTTACTATAATGTGCCGTGGAGAGTTTTTTTTCTGGTCCTGTCTGTTTGGTGTCCTATATGCTGCTTGTATTTGTATGGGCGTGTCTTTCTTTAATTTTGGGAAATTTTCTTCCATGATTTTGTTGAAGGTTTGGTCCATGCCATTGTCTTGGGATTCTTCTCCTTCCTGTATGCCTATGATTCGTAAGTTTGGTCTTTTTATGGTGTCACACAATTCCTGCATATTCCATTCTTGTGCTTTCTTAAATTTTTCATTATCTTTGCTTGAGTGGTCTAGTTCATCCACTTTGCCTTCCAGTCTTGATACTCTGTTTTCCATTTCATTCATCCTATTGTCGAGACTTTCTCCTGTCCTTTCTAATTGGCTTACTGAGTGTTTAACTTCCTTCTTCATTTCAGCCTGAGTATTCTTCAATATTTCTAACTCTTCTGAATTCATTCAGAAGTTTATCCCTATCTTCCTTCAGTTGTTTGATTTTGTGTGTGTGTTCTTTAAATTCACTGAATTCTTTTATCATGTTTATAACTGTTCTTTTGAGTTCCATGTTCTACATTATCTCTAGGGTGTTCTCATTGTACTCTTCTAGAGGACTATTGGTATTTGGTGGGGACTACATTATTTTGTTTTTTCATGTTATTATTTTTTCCTTGTGATTTTGACTTGTGAATTTCTTTTGTAGTTTCTGATTCTTGTGTGAGACTCAGGCCTTCAAGTTTAGGTCTGCGTCTTTTTGTGAACTTTATGTGTCTTTGTGGTGTACTTTTTGGGTATGAAAAGCTGGTTCGTCTAAGCTTCCGGTTCTCTCCTTTGATTTCATATTGGAGTGGCCGGATTGCTTTTGTCTTCAGGAGTTCTCACAGAGGCCCAAGTCAGATGAGGGTCAGATGCTTTCAGCCTTTCTCCTAAGGTCTGGATCCCTTCAGGAAAGATTTTGGCCTCAGGAATTTGGGGGTTGGACTGGCCTGGGAGCCAGGCCCAGGAAAGATGCTGGTCTAGGGCAGCTGGTGGCAGTC
>NW_008332087.1:284494-294799 GCF_000622305.1 Nannospalax galili
GGGAAGCAGCCTAAAGGGCTCCTGGGGACTGCACTGAGGAGCTGGGTTGGTCTGGATGCAAAGGATCAGGAAGAGGAAAGGTCAGACCTGGTGTTCAGGAAAGTGGCTGGAGGGTCATGCAGGTCCAGGGAAGTAAAGGGAGGTGAGGGCGTGGCTAGGCCCATAGTGCTCCTGGGGACATGAGAAGGAACTGAGTTGGTCTGGATGCAAAGGGTCAGGAAGCAGTGGTGATTCCCCAGGTGTCTGGGGCGCCAAGACAAGAAATGGGACAGGACCCAGGCTAGCAGGTGAGACAGGTGTGGGAGATGGGAGGGTGAATGAGGCTGGGAGAGTCAAGGTACGGAGGGCGCAATCAACTTACCCCCGAGAGAGGCCTGTGGGTCGTGCAGGCCCAGGGAAGCAGAGGGAGGTGAGGCTGGTGCCGGGCCTGGAGTGCTCCCAGGAGAGAGGCCTGCAGGTCAGAAAGAGTACTTTCTGATTTTTTAATGTAGGTGTTTAGAGCTATGAATTTTTCTCTTAGGAGTGCTTTTGATGTGTCCCAGAGGATTTATGTTGTTATCATTTTCATTTAGTTTCAGGAATGCTTTTCTTTGTTTCTTGATTTCTTCTTTGACTCATTCACCATTCAGGAGTGTGTTATTTAATCTCCATGAATTTGTATAGTTATTACAGCCTCTTTTGCTGTTGATTTTAAATTTTATTGCCTTGTGGTCTGATAGACTACGTGGAATTATTCAGTATTTGGTATTCGTTGGTTTGTTTTATGCCTCTGAATGTTGTCCAATTTAGAGAAACTTCCATGGGTGTTGAATAGAATGTGTATTCTTTAGTGCTTGGATGGAATATTCTGTAGATGTCTATTAGGTTCATTTGATGTATGGTATCACTTAATTCAGATGTTTCTCTGTTTATTTCTTGCCAGATTACTTGTCTATTGGAGAAAGTGGAATATTGAAGTCACTTACTGTTACTGAGTTGTAATTAATCTGTGCCTTGAAGTCCAGTAATATTGTTTTTATGAAACTGTGTGCAGTATTGTTTGGTACATATATATTCATGATTGTTCTGTTTTCTTGGTCAAATTTGGGGTAGATAGAAATGTTCCATGTGTAATATTTTCTTTATGTCTTGTTTTTATCGGTATAAAAATTGTTGTAAGTCTTATAATCCTTTGCTATCATGTATGCATTTTGCTGTATGTAACTTATGCATCTGTCTTTTGAAAATATGAATAAAAACTATTAGGAAGACTAGTGTGCCACTGTTTTCCAAGGTCCAGAGAATGATCTATGAGAGCCTTGGTTTTTGTTCTGAATGAGTGAATTAAGTATATAACAAGCAAAAGAATCATTAGTAAGTAGCAGATAGAGGATAAACAGCAGGTAAATGACAGAACCTCACTGAGTACTGTAAACATCCAGCAGAGATTGCTAGAGTAGCCCAACTGAGAGAGCAAACAAAAGGTAAAAAGGTAACATCTTCAAGGCTGGGCTTATAAACATCCCACAAAAGTAGACTGGGGAAGCCCTTTTGAAGGAGTCATCTGGAGTTCCTGTTTAGGTAAAGCAGAACATCCCCTCAGGTGAGGCTTCCAAGTAAAAGAACAAATAGGGTAAATTGATAACATCCTCAGAAACCAACTGAGGAAGCCCTAAAACAGTCATGCTGGAGTTCCCAGTTGAAAGTCTCAGGCAGGGCAGAGCAGTCTCTCCATGGATGAGCCTCCACCTTTCCTTTCCCATTACAGTCATTTAAAAAAAAAAAAATTATGTGTATGTATTGCCTGCATGTAGGTCAGTGCACCTGTGTTGTGCAGTGCCTGCAGAGGTCAGAAGATGCTGTCAGATCCCCTGGGACTGGAGTTATGGATAGTTGCTAGCTGCCATGTGGGTGCTGGGATTTGAATCCGGGTCTTCTGCAAGAACAACCAGTGTTCTTAACCATGAAGCGATCTCTCCAGCCCCCTGTTACAGGCATTTTATATCATGGGATAAACAACAATAATCTCTGTTGGAAATAGTTTACTTTCTAGATTTTCCCAAGGGGACAATCCTTTTAATGCTCATAGCTGTTTGCTCTTTTTCCCTCTTCCTCTTATACAGACAGCCTGACTCAGGGCAGGTGACTTTGGAGGACACTAGACACTGGGTCTGAAGTGGGAGAGTGCTTACTTCCAGAGTTGGCTTCTCAATGAGCTTATATAGCACATGATTTACCCATATAATGTACATTATGGCTACAATGCCCTGCTCCCCAGTTCCTTATTTTTTTATATTTTGTTTATTATTTTTTTATTTTATGTGTATGAATGTATTGAATGCATGTGTGTTAGTGCACCTGTGTTGTACAGTGCTCGTGGAGGTCAGAAGAAGGTGTCAGAGCCCCTGGAACTGGAGTTATAAGCGGTTATTAGCTTCCATGTGGGTCCTGGGAATCGAACCTGGGTCCTCTGTAAGAACAGTCAGTGCTCTTAACCACTGAGCCATTGCTTAGCCACCCCCCCCCCAGTTCCATATTTTAAAGAGGGTATAAGACTGATACTTTGATAGCATTCTGATACTTAGTTGAAAAATATAAGTGAAATATATGTAATAAATACATTAATTAGAATGAATTGTGGCAGTAATAGTGTAAAGGAGGTGGAGGTTGTGGAGAATCACTTAGGGCTATCATACTGCACAGCTCCAGACCCCATGTACACTATAATTCTGTTCCCAAGAGTACATTTACATTGACTGTCATTAGTTATACCTTTTGAATTTTCACCCTGTTCCCCTAGTGGAGATGGTAGAGTGGCTTTGGAAATTTAACTAACTTTTTAAAATGAACTGATAAGTAAATTCAGAAATTTCAAAACAGGGGAAAAATATTGGCAGCTAGAAGGATAGACACCCACACCAAACCTGCAGCTCAGACCAGTGAAGTGGTGATGGAGTCCTTTCAGCAAGCTGACTAGAGGCAGTAAGACCAGCTGGACAGTACCATAGCCTTTTTAAAGTATTTTTATTTATTATTTTCTTTTTATGTGTACGAATGTATTGCCTGCATGTGTGTAAATCCACGCATGTGCAATACCTGTGGAACTTAAGAGAGGGTGTCGGATCCTCTGGAACTTAAAATTACAGATGGTTGTTAGCCACCATGTGGGTGCTGGGATTCGAACCCAGGTCCTCTGCAAGAGTAGCCAGTGCTCTTAACTGCTGAGCCATCTCTCCAGCCCTAGGGGTTTTTTTTGTTGTTGTTGTTGTTGTTGTTGTTGTTTTTAATGAAACACAAGATTCTCGGGGCAGCAAGATGGGTCAGCTGGTAAAGGCACTTGCTGCCAAAGCTGACAACCTGAATTCAATTCCTTGGAGCCACAAGATGGAAGGAGAAAAGCAACTTTTTTTTTTTTTTTATTTGAGACAGGGTTTCCCTGTAGCCCTAGCTGGCCTGTAACTTACTGTGTAGACCAGGCTGGCCTTGAATTCACAGAGCTCCGCCTGCCTTTGCCTCCCAAGTGCTGGGATTAAAGATATGTGTCACCATGCCCAGCTTGAGAAAGCAACCTTCTGCAAGTTGTCTTTTGACCTCCACACGCATGCCCCACCAACATACATACAAATAAATACATAGAGTAATGAATAAATAAAGTAATAAAAAGATTCATATTTTGTGTTCCTATTAAGTTCACCTAATTAAATAATTTGGTGAGCCTACAACAGACAGGCAGCCTTTGTGGTGTTTCTACCCAGCATTGAATAGAGAAGCACCTTTTGGGTATTGTGAATACGCATTTGTGTGTGTGTGTGTGTGTGTGTGACTATCATACATGAATATGGTCTTTCTGTTATTTCCATCCTTCTCAGTCCCTCTCCAACTCCTCCCATGCCCCCTTTCCCTGTTTCTTGTCATCTTCTTTGGTTATTGTTACATAGATGTCAGTCCATTTAGTGTGCTCCTGTGCACCTGTGTTTAGGGCTCCCCACTTGGAATTAGATAACCTCTCAGGGAGCTAGTCCTTGAAGAAAATTGATTATCCCTCCCTCAGCATCCATGAATCCATTGATAGCCTGTGGCTCTTCATCTTGATCCTTGACATTTCCCCCATCCACCTTGGTATGTCAAATATTTTTGTCATTATATGAATATGTATATCTTAAAAGAGACTTCAGTTCCATGAGAGTAGCTGGTGACATTTAGTCAGTGAATGGATTTTTTTGGACCATATGAGTCTATTAGTACTTACTATGTTTACTGTACCATATTTTGGATTTAGGTTTATCAAAAGCTGCCTAGTTTCAATTTGGGCTTAACCTAAACCAAATTTAGCTGCATTTGATGATGTGGTGTTGATATCACCCAGCAACTGAAGGCATCTGATTCCTGGCAAGAAGCTAGGTAGCTGCCTCAGGATGGTAGGTTAGATGCAACCAAATACCTATGTACTAAGAAAACACCCCAGACAA
The DNA here is from genome assembly GCF_000622305.1 of Nannospalax galili. Lineage (NCBI taxonomy): Eukaryota > Metazoa > Chordata > Mammalia > Rodentia > Spalacidae > Nannospalax > Nannospalax galili. Next base: position 288,943 of record NW_008332087.1, read on the forward strand.
CTACTGTGTCAGGCAGTAGTGCCAGGGAAAAGTAATTAATTAGTGATTCTGCTTGTATCTTTTAAATTGATCCAGAATTTCAAATATAGAAAATTGTGTTTCTTACCCAGTTATGCTAGGGCTGCCAGTAGGATCCCATTGGGTCTATTTAGAAAGTCCATTAGACAAATAGAAAATTGCAGAATCTGATACATGAAAAACAAACTGAGACAGAACTTTCCTTAACCTTAAGTTAATTTCTAAGTGTAGTTGGTCATTAGTCTTATACCATCAGTTTCTTCAAAATGATTCTTCTGACTTTTCTCCAAAGCAATAAATAGAATAACCACAAAGAGGGAATTCACTATGTTGGCAAGAGGATAAATCTTGGAGACATGAAACATTTGTTCAAGTGAATTTCATTTTAATCTCAGTTTATAGTTAGATCTGTGAATGATAAATGACTACTACCTGAACTTAACAGATTTTCCATGTTCATTGAAGTAAATAAGTTGTTTAAATATTTTTATTTATTTTTATTTTATCTGTATGAGTATTATGCTGCATGTGTGTAGGTGCACCTGTGTTGTGCAGTGCCTGCAGAGGACAGAAGAGGGTGTTAGATACCGTGGAACTGGAGTTTCAGATAGTTGTTGGCTGCTGTGTGGGTACTGGGACTCGAATCCAGGTCCTCTGGAAGAACAGCAAATGTTCTTAACTCCTGAGCTATTTCTCCAGCCCAGTAAATAAAATTTTTTGGTTATAACAGCATGAAAACCTTCATTTTTCTTCCTTTACATGCTAACATACTTATCAATCACAGCTGAAAACTTAACATAAATTATATATTTCCTGTCTAGTACCCCACATTTTCAGTAGATATATGTCTGCTGTTTTCCCACAAGTTACATAATCACAGCATGTAAATGAGACATGTGTATTTGAGCATGATTAACTTAATGGCCCATAGTGAGAAAATATTGTGGAGGCATTTTGTGCTGGATAGCTTTGGTGTCAACTTAACAGACCTGGCTTGAGGGAGCCTCAATTGGGGAATTGCCTTCATTGGACTGGCCTGTGGTGGGCCAGTTGAGTGATGTGGGAGGGGCCCAGCCCACTGTGGGTGGTGCCACCCCTGGGCAGGTGGGCTTATGTTGCATAAGAAAGCAGGCTGAGCATGGGCCAGGGGAGCAAGCCAGTAAGCAGCATTCCTCTGTGGCCTGTGCTCCAGTTCCTGCTTCCAGGTTCCTGCCCTGAGTTCCTACGTTGAGCTCCTGGATGAACTGTGACCTGAGAAATGTACCTAAATAAGCCCTTTCCTCCCCAAGCTGGTATTGGTCAGAGTATTTTGTCACAGAAATGGAGAAACAAACTAGGACATATTTCCTCTGAATTTAGTTTCCTTCTTGGCGGGAGGAGGGAAATTTGTAAGACTCAGGAAGTAAAAGCAACTAAAGCACAAGACCCAGGAAGTTCTGGAAACTAATATTCCCAAGACTCTTCCCCAAACTTGTGAAAACAGTAAGCAGTTCCTGGGGAGAGGAGGCTTTCCTCCGTTTTACTCCCTGGAACTCCTTCCTTGGTGATGCAGCTGGTTTGGGGTCACCTGTGGTCCTGTAAGTACCCCAATAAAGTCACTGGTTCACTAAGCTAGACTAGGGTAGAATTGTTTCTTTAGTCTGTTGTCAGTTCCCTATCGGAGGCAAATAGGTGTTTGTTTCTGTCTCACCAAGAAAAATCACACAATGGGGAGTAATGAATACATAGTGATTTTTTTTCTTTCTTTTGATTATAAAGCAATAGACAAATGATGAACTTTTTTTCTTATTTTTTTAGATCTCATGACAAAAACCCTATAATCTTGTCCATGTCATTCTTACTTTGTGTTAACTTTTTAACTTAAAATAAGGTATTGGCTTCTGCAGTTGCAAATATTCAGTATCCTCCATTGATTCTGTGTTGTAACAACTTTTATTAGAACTTCAAGTCAGAATGGCTATTTGGACACAACATTATTGTCTTTACTATCCTTTCTTCCTGGTAGCATCTAGATTTGAGATCGAAAACTGAGTTAACCAAATCAGCCTTTTAATTCCTTAAAGAAAACTCAAAACATCAGATTTTACATATAAATTTAGACATTTCAAATTTTATATAAAATATACTTTTTTTCCCTCCTAATTTTCAAGAGCAGAAGATTTGGTGATATTGATAATAACTTCGTGTATGGTAACAATTGGTTGGAGCCACATGATAGCTACTCTGTTTGGTGAGGCCTGGGCACCTTGACTTGGTCTGTTTCACAGATATTTAAGAGTGATCTTGGTTGGAGATTTTGAGCCCTAAATCAAGACTGTCTGTTACCAATATTATTTTTCAAAAAAATATAGTTCGTGATTGAGAAAAGGAAGGAAATGGGAAGGTAGACCAAGGGCAGGGAAAGAGTGGAATATGGTCAAAGAACATGATGTATTTGAAAGAAGTTATCTCTAAGAAACAAAATACCATGTGCAATGAACATATTCGAAAAAAGCAGATTTTTTTTTTTTTTTTTGAGACAGGGTCTTAGCCCCAGCTGGTCTGGACCACTCAATGTAGAACAGGCTGGCCTCTATCTCACAGAGATCTGCCTGCTTCTGCATCCTGAATGCTGGAATTAAAGGCGTGCACCATCACTCTTGGCTAAAAACCCCAGATTTTAAAAATATTTTATTTATTACTTTTGCTTTCTGTTAATGAGTGTTTTGACTGTATGTATGTAAGTTTCCCCATGTCCTGCATTGCTTGCAAAGGTCCAAAGAAGGTTTTGGATTCTCATGGAACTGGAGTTACAGATGATTGTTAGCCACCATGTGGGTGCTGAGATTCGAACCTAGGTCCTGCAAGAGCAGCCAGTGTTCTTAACTGCTGAGCCATCTCTCCAGCTCCAAAACCCACATTTTTCAAAAAGGAAGCAACTGATAACATGAAGTATACAAGACTTCCTATCAGACTATATTTGTTAGTGCTGGTAGAGTCATCCTGGGCAGGAAAGTGTTTTTGTGTCCTGAGGGTATAGCTATTCATATTAACAGCATTTTGGGTCAGTGATAGACCACAAAGGATGGTGATCCCATGAAATTACAATGGAGCTAGGGGAAAAAAGTTTCTGTTTTAGAAATCTTCAACTTAGAGTATCTGTTCTGTTTAATTCTAAGGGTTAGATGAATTCCTTTATGTTAGCTAAATATATGACTTTTATGTCCCACTTGTAAAGCAGTACTATAAATTGGTGAAAACTTAACATTTTCATATTAGCTATGATTGAGCTCCTTTCTCTATTTATGCTCCTTTCATATATTCCTGGATTCAGTAAGTGGTAGGTACTGACAGTTTACTTTATGCTCTTGAGCTGTCATCACTGTGGTGCTGTACATGTTTGGACTATACTGTCTGCTGCAGTGCTGAAGGGGTAAAAAGAAACTAAATTTGGGACCAGAGAGATGGCTCAGCAGTTAAGAGCACTGGCTGTTTTTACAGAGGACCTGGGTTCAATTCCCAGCACCCACATGGCAGCTAACAACTGTCTGTTACTCCTCTTCCAGGGGAATCTGATGCCCTCTTCTGACCTCCATGGGCATTGCATGACATGTGCGTACCTACCTACATGCAGGCAATACACTCATACACATAAAATAAAAATAACAAATAAAATATTGTTTAAAAAAAGAAACTTAAATTTATGATGAGGATTATATTAAGACTTTGCTATTGGGAAATACTCAAAGAACTTGGAAACAGTTTTTGCTTAACTTGAAATAGAAAAGTGATATCTTTTTTTTTCCTCCCAATAAACCTTATTCTTATTACTTCATGTTTTACTTCTCTGTATTGTAGTGCTGAGAAACAATCCCAGAGCCTCATGCATGCTAGGCACTACACCACTGGGCAACATCCCCACCCCTTATAAAAAACCAGCTAAAGAAAACAGGCTAATGTATACATAAAAGCAAAGCAGTAACAAAAGTTAACAGTAAATTAGAATCACTCTGGATATCATTTCTGTTAGCATTTTCCTCCTAACCACTTTCTTTTTATAGGTTGTTCTCCTGAGTTTATGGCAATATCCCCTATCTTAAATATGCCATTTGCCACAGAATCTGATTTCTTCCATTTATGGCTCTTCTGGATATTAAGTTTTGAACAGTTAGAACTTACTAACTACATTGTTCTATTAAAATATTTATGATATGTATTTTAAGGACAAAAATAAAAGATGTTGGCAAGATAGTTTTTAATATCCAGTAATAACCCTAATAGACCCTGAATAAAACATCTCAAATTCTACAACTTTCCAAAGGCCATGGGCAGACAGCTTGGTAGACCTGTTCGACATGATGGCTTCTCAAACAGAAGCAGTCCCTATTGGTAACAATTCATATTTTAGCTAAGGGAAAAATATTTAGGGAAAATAAGATTTTCACTATCAGAGATAATAAAAATGCATTTCTTTTTAACCCCATTACCCAGCATAGTGTGTCAAGGATTTGTTATGGTGGCCAGCAATGATTGACTGGGAGGAAGTTTTAATTATTTTGAGATTTTTGCTTTTTAAAATATCAGTTTCCTTGGGAGAGGTTTTTATAAAAACACAGTATTTTGTATATTCACACGCTTTCCTGGGACTATAATAGTGAGCAGTGCAAATAAAAATCCATATACTTGTAGACTTGCGTGCTGATAGACTGCACAATAAGCAAAAAAGATAAAGCATGTATTGTACAAGGAGACATGAGGCTGAGGAAGGTTTAGATGAGTTAGGAGGTCTCACAAAGTAATCTCATTCAAAAAAAGTCTTGGAAGACTTATGGAAGCGAAGTGAGAACTTTCCAGGCATAGGGAACAACAAATACAAAGACCTCCAAGTAGGAATGTGCCTTGTAGCTGGCCCTTTTAAAGATAGTAGGTCTGAGGGTGGGCCTTTGGATTTGGCCTTGGATGTCATTGCTTATCTTGATAAGGGTAGTTTTAATAGAGTGTTCAATATAAAAACTTCATTATAAAAGTTTGAAGAAAGAAAGGAAAGAACAAATTTGAGGTAACAGATATAGGCAACTTTTACAAAGAACTTTGCTATAAATAGGAGTAAAGAAGCAGTAGTTAATGTAATTTTTTAAGAGTCCATACGTAGCTGGGCATGGTGGTGCACGCCTTTAATCCCAGCACTTGGGAGGCAGAGGCAGGCGGATCTCTGTGGGTTCAAGGCCAGCCTGGTCTACAAACTGAGTTCCGGGACAGCTGGGGCTACAGAGAGGCCCTGTCTCAAAAAGACCAAAAAAAAAAAAAAAAAAAAAAAAGTCCATATATATAGCTAAAGGCTACATAACAAAAAAGTGCCAGACAGGAGATACTTCCTTTGAGTTATTGGCCAGAGTGGCCCAAAAGACTCCCAGACAGTAACCCAGCATAAAACTGGGAAAATGAACAGCACACCCCAATCTTATCTAAAGGAATATTGACAACTGATTGCTGCTAGATGAGGAACAGCTGACCTTCCTAAAACAAGGCTCTCTAGATAGGTGGACTAGATTCAGCAGACAGACAAGCACTGGGGAATGGTTGGGGGTGCCGACAACACAGTGGACAGTAACAGGGATGACAGAGTCTATGGGCTCCAGTGTATGGGAGAGGGGAGGCTATGGGAGGGTGCCATTTGGGAAGTGGATATATAGATGAATAAGATTGTGTGGGATATTCTGTATGATATACACACACAAAAATATCAACAGATTTTAAAAAAGACCTATTTGCGGAGGAAGCATAAAAATTTACTTCATGTAAAATAGAGGTAATAAATATTACCAGTGAAATCTACCTGATGACTTTATATCCATACTCA
>NW_008332087.1:294939-385539 GCF_000622305.1 Nannospalax galili
AAAAACTCATTCAATTTTATGTCTTACAGGGTTTATACAGAGTTCTGTATTGTATAACTATATTGTTTCAACTGTGAACCTAAAAATTTACAGCCACTTTTGAAAGAGATGTATCCTTGCTCTGGAATGTGTTACTGAATATGTTAAAGCTGTAATGAAATGCTTTTTCTAATCATGTGGCTATTAAATTTAAAAAAATTTAAAAAAAAACAGTAGTAATTAACGGGGAGGTAGATATAGAAAAATTATTATTACCTCTTCTTCCAGTCCACCCATATATTTCACTTCATGACATAAGCAAATACTTTATTGATATTTTCTACAAAATGAATGGAAGTAAAACACTGACATTTTATGATTGAAGAGGTGAGGCAGAATCAGCAAAAGAAACTGAGGTTCCGTTTTGGACTGGAATAAAATAAAAAAGGACAGTCTATGTCCATTTCAGGTGTAGCTGATATCCCTTGACACTTGGGGTGAACTAACTTAGAGTTGCACAGATTTATTAATTGTAAGTGTGTGAATACTTTTGTGTCTATGTGCCTGACTATCTCTAAGAAGAGTGGAGGGAGTCACCAGCAAGTGTGAAGGATTTCCTTGGCATTTGCTCATGCCATTTTTCAGAGAATGATTCCAGGGGTCCAGCAGAACCAACTTTGGAAATGTTGTCTAGGTCTCTGCTTCCTCATAGTTACCAGAGTCTGGTCATTAAGTCAGGAAGTATGCAGGGTATGATAGCACATGCCTGTAATCCCAGCACTCTAGAGGCAAACACAGGAGGGTCATAAGTTCTGGGCCAGCCTGGTCTACATAACACACACATACATAAACACACACATACATAAGCAAAAATAACAACAGAGTCAGAAGTGGATGATTTCATAAGGACTTTTCTTCAAAGAGTTTATTGGTGATTTTTAGTTTTATCTGCTCAAATTCTTCACTGACAGATTGAGATTCTCAGGAAATATTCTATATACAAATAATAGTTTCACTCCTTATGGTAGTCTAAACATTAGCCTTTCATTTGTTTTCAAATTCGAATAGCTCTTTTCAAGCTATAACAAAATCTGTTATCTGGCAACCTACCAACCAGAGGACTGTAACTGACATTTTGAGCTTTTACCTACTAGAAAGTTTCGAGATACTGAAACTTCCCCACAGGTTATTCAAGAACAGAATTCAGGGTTGCTGCCTTTACTAGGGAAATAATGGGCCAGAATCTCCCTTGAAAACCCAGGAAAAACCTCCAGTATCTGTGCAGGGGTGGGCTCATTTGTACCTCAGCTCTCTTCTCTGCACCTCCTGTTCCCCACAGAAGTGCCTGAGATGTTAATTCTGTGTGTCTCCTCCCTTCCTTTTCCCCTCCCTTCCCTCCTTCCCTCCCTTCCGTCCCTCCCTTCCTCCTTCCCTCCCTCTCTCCCTCTCTCCGTATTAGGGGGTAGAGTGAGGACATCCTCAAATGAATCTACAGTAGTAAAGAAAGTAAGAAAAGGACATAGACTAGTTAATTATGATTTATTTTGTGTGTATGAATGTATTACCTGCATGTATATAAGTGCACCTGTGTCTTGCAGTGCCCATGGAGGACAGAAGAGGATGTCAGGTCCCCTGGAACTGGAGCTACGGACAGTTGTTAACTACCATGTGGGTGCTGGGATTCAAACTTGGGTCCTCTGCAAGAGCAGCCAGAGCTTAGCTACTGAACTGTCTCTCTAGCTCCTTAATTATGATTTTTGTTGCTACATTTAACACTAAATCACTCTTCCACATAATTTTAAAAAATAACAGAAAATGAGAAGAGAGGAAAAAATAATCCAGTCCTGATCCTGAGTGAATCCTGGAATACAGAGAACTGCTCAACACTCACTACAATTAAGACTGTGTAACTATGATTTGTTTTCATGCAACTGTGATTGTGCATAATGCATGGAATGTCATATACTGATCTTTTAGAATTTAATAGTTTATAGCTAGAGAGATGGCTCAGTGGTTAAGAGCATTGACTGCTCTTGCAGAGGACCCAAGTTTGATTCCCAGCACCCACATGGTGACTATGAACTATCCTTAGCTCCAGTTCCAGGGGAATCTGAAGCCCTCTCCTGACCTCCGGAGCATTGCATGACACGGGTCCACTCACATACATGCAGGCAATACACTCATACACATAAAAATAATAAAATAGTTTAAATAAAAAAAATTTAATGGTTCATTTAAAATGCATTTCTCTTAGGCCTGGCAAAGTAACTTAGGTAAAGGCACTTGCCACCAAGTCTTAGGACCTGAGTTGTCCTCTGGCCTCCATATCCATGCTGTGGCATGTACACTCACACACCCACAATAAATAAGTCTAATAATTTTTTCTGTAAATCAGAGTAAAACATAAAACATCTGTGTAGTCACATTACTTATCATCAACATGGTGTCAGGCAGTATTTCTTCATAGTCTGTATAATAAGCCTACTGATATATATTATTGTATATCTCATCTAAGAGAGCCAGGGACGGGCTTTGTACTATGGCTATGGAAGTCCCAAGTCTGAGGGAAGACTGTAAAAGAAACATTGTGGAAGAGAGGGCAGAAAGATTATAAGAGGCAGAGGTGGTGGCTGAATACAAGGAAACCATGTTTTCAAGATACAACAGTACAGTTGTACACATGAACCCATAGCACTTGTGATAGCATACACAAGAACTGGTCAAGCCAGAAAAAATTCCAGCATGGATCAGGAAAATGAGTAGGAAGCCCCTGCCCTAGCTAAGGATCTGTTGGCCATTGATAGCTAGTTGGAGAGCTAGAGAGTCTGTTTTCTTTAAGGGTTTGATGCCAGGTAGGTTTACCAGACTCCAGTGGATAAAACCATGCCCAAGAGCATTTGAGGAACACAAATTAGACTGGATAGGCCTTAAAAAATAATAAAGGACATGAAGTTTGGGGGGGGGTTAGTAGTAAGGTGGGGCAGAGATGGGGAGGGAGTCTGAATATGATCAAAATACACAATATGAAATGCTCAAATAATCAAAGTATTTATAAAAGAAAACAAAGCCAGGTGTGGTACCACACGTCTTTAATCCCAACACCCAGGAGGCAGAGGCAGGCAGGTCTCTGTGAGATCAAGGCCAGCCTAGTCTACAAAGCAAGTTCCAGGCCAGCTGTGACTATTGGAAGATCCTTCTTTTTTTAAAAAAAAGAAAAGCCAAAACAAAACCAATGAAACAAAGCAGAAAACAAAACAAAACAAAACAAAACAAAAAACCCAAAAAGATGAAGAAGAAAATCTGTAAGAATACTGCATCCAGAGAACTGGGTGTATCCAGTCTGTCAGCAGCTCACACCTAGTTCTTTGAGTCTCAGAGTTATTCTAAGCTTGGTTGTTAAAAGTCGTGGCAGTAGCTTTTCTAAGGAGGCCCTGTTTCACGCTGAAAAACTGCTTCATCATAAGCCACTGCAGTGAAAGGTGTGTTTCCAACAGAGTTAGATTTAGAATCCTTTGGGCTGAGGCATAGTGGGAGTAGAGAGCCCTAAATTTGGAGTCCAGACACATTCATTCATGTCTATTTTCCCACTTCCTCTCTGACCATAAGCAAACCACAGAACCATTCTGGCTTGCTCATTTTTTTTTTTTAACCTGAAAAAAATTAGGTATAATATATATCTTTTTACCAGTAGAAATATTTGAGATTTCAGTGATACAAAAACACCATGGAAAATACAGCATTATGTAAATCTAGGGACTTGTTTTTATTAAGATTTCACAAGGAACTGGTTGCTACATCCTACAAAGATAAATTGCCCAGAGCAAAGCCCATGTGTGCTTCATTCCTCTGTCTGTTGAGAATGTAGAGTAAGTATTTGCTAAATGGTTGAGAGCTTTTTATCACCTTTAGCAAAAGTGAATATTCATGATAAATCTCCTTGTGAATGGAGGGCTAATAGTTATTACTATAGGGGTTGCCACATTTTGTAGGCTGCCTCATGGGGTTTTTAAAATAAATTTGGGAGGGAACTCTTGTGGTGATGTTGCCTCTGACTGAGGTGTAGTGTCAACACACATAGTAAAAGAAGAAAGCAGAGCGACTGTGGGACAAGAACAACATACTGTTCTCATCAGATGAAATTTAATCTTATTCTAAGGTTCTGTGGACATGATATTTATATGTGAGAACAATAGAACTTTTTACCCTCTGTGTAGCCCTGCTTCAGTGCTAACAGTGAAATTTACCATAATGCTGTCTTTGTGTTTTGTCCACATTTGCTCATGGATCTTTTATGGCATCAATGCTCTAAATGAGGTAGGAACAACACACAGCCAAATTACTAACATATGGCATTAATTCCTCATTTTTTTGATATTTCTGATTTGTTAGGTTGAGCTTGGGAATAATGTCTTCAGATTACTCCAGCCTATTTATTCCTTGTAGTTTAAAACAAAGATGGAATAAAAAATACTCATTCCTTTAAAATTCATTAACAGTGTATATAAGCTAAAGAAAGTTGGCATCCGAGGATATTAAAACCCTAAGAGTGCTGTAGAGATCATCACCCAGTCCTTGTTTTGCATCACATGGTATCACACAGACTGAACAAGTGGATACCTATATCTTTCAGCCTATAGCTAATGTGTTTTTATTTTGTAAAATATACATATAATTTCAGACCATATTAAGAAGGCTCATGTGAAACTGTCAGCTAGTAGAGTACATCTGCTTTCAGCATGTGGTCTGAAATCCAAACTATTTTTAGTTAACTACATTCCAGGATTTAATGCCACACACAAAGAATGCTCAGAATATACTTATTCACAAGTTGTGTCTCCTTGAAAGACAGCTCTTAATTAAAGCGATGGGCAGGAACTTATAGGAAACCAATGGGGGTGGCAGTGTCTCCTGATTCAGTTCATTAAGAGAAAGACAAAAAAATAAAGCCTTTAGTAGAGGCATGCCAATAAAAGCTAACCAGACATGCTTCCCTAAGCCTTCTTTCTGGAGTTGCTTGTTTAATGTCTATCATATTTATGCCAGTAAAAGAATACTGAGAGTGACTTGTTACCGAGTCTGGTAAGGACTGACTATATTGGGGCTGTAGAGATGGCTAAGTAAATAAAGGTGCTTGGCACATGAGTTCCATCCCTAAAACCTGTGTAAAGGTAGGAGGAGAGACCTGACTGCATAAAGTTGTCCTCTGGCCACCACATGTGCATTGTGGTTAAGCCCCTGCCCCACAAGTAAAAAAATTTTTAATTCTTTTTTTATTTGATTATGTTAAAGATGCAAGGTATGCCAGCTCACACAACAACCTCAAAGAACCAAATTCATGTTACCTAAGTAACATAGTGGTAAATACAGATGAGAGGCTTACCTTGTACTTAAACCTGTTTTCATTCTCTAAAACATACATATTATTCCAAGCTCTATTTTGAAAGTTCATGTGGCACTTTCATTGTTTGAAAAGGATAGAATTCTTAGGACTTAACAATTTTTAAGATATAGCAAATTAAACAAGACACAACAAAATGGAAGAGGAAAGGAATATACATCTCTTGAGAAGCACATGGTGATGTCATATTTACCTTATTAACATACCCACATCTTACCAGGCTGGAGTCCTGCTTTCCAAAGGGAAAACAAACATGCAAACAAGTTTACCTTGGTGTTCTCCAAGTTTCTCATAGTGTTGAATTTATCAGAATTTTGCTAATGCAACATAACTCAACAGATACACATGGCATACACCTCTACTTGACCACAATGTTGGTTGCCTGTCCTGTTGGTGTTCTCTAGAAGAGATAGGTCTGTTGGAGGGAAACTGTGTGCAGTAAATGGGTGGATAAAGTCAGGTCATGCTAGTTCTCTATTTTGTATCAGTTTTGGAAAATAGGTAGGGTTTTATTTTTATTGAGGGTCTACAACTTCAGTGTCACCTTGATGATTTAATTTATATGAACATCTTCAAATATAGTGCTTTTACATACTATAATCAAAGGCACCAAAATATAAAAATTAGGAAGTATTTCCTGATACCTAATGCCAGGTTTACAATTATCAGTCAGTCAGTCTTGACCTTCCATGCTCCTCCCCCCCCCTTTTTTTTTAAAAGAATTCTTCACCCACTTGACATACACACTGAGCTCCTATTGTGTGCAGGTTTCTTTCAAATGCCAAGGGGAAAACAATGAACAAGTAGAGCAAGCTCCCCATCCTCATGGAGCTTCTGCTTCAGGAGGAGAGACGGGCAATGGATGAGTAAACAATCGTAAATTAATTAGATGATGGTAAGAATATACAGAAATACTGAAGGAGAAAGACTAGCAGTGAAAGTCAGATGGGTGGCCTGGATGAACGTTCCAGAGATGGTAACTTTTGAGAAAAGATCTGGCAGAAATGAGCAAGAAGATTATACTGACAGCACTTTTAGAAGGAAAAGTGAAAAGAGCTTGTGGCCTTGAGGCTGGAGTATGCTCTGTAGTTGTGAACCAGCGAGAAAGCAAGTAGACTGAGAAAAGGAATGAGGGAAACCAGGGCAGGAGACATTTCAGCTGAGAATTAATGGAGACTAGAGTCTGTGGAGCATTGCTGGCTTTAGCTCTGTCACTTTGAGATCTCTGGAGATTATGGTCTGAATTCTTTGCCCCAGAATTTGTATTTTTGTATTTGATGGTCATTTTCTATTTATTTTATGTAACTCTATTTGTCTTTCCAACAGTATTCCATGTTATTAGAAGGCAATTTGCCAATATTCTCCCAGTTTGTTTTTTTTCAGAGGCACCCAAAGTTGGTTGTTTAAGCCTTTTATACACTCAATTTGTACATATAAAGCCCTCAACAGTTAGTAAATGCTCAGTAATAGTTATTTTGTCAGTAGAAGCAAAACACCAGCTGACCTAAAAATGTCTGTTATCCTCAACCTTACTTTTTGGCACACAACTAATTTTTATTAAAATACCTAATTTTAATTCTGCAAATTAACAAACTTTTCAAATACAATTTCACAATCCCAGGTTGTCCAATCATCTTTAAATTGTGTTGCATGTTTTGTGCTATGTTATGTGCTTATTTGAATAATAATATTTGACATTATTGATACATGCTTTCTTTGTATGTACTGTCTCATATAGCCTTATCCACCTTATAATGAATGGTGCTGTCTTACTCATCAGTATAGGAACCTGATAAATCAAGTAACCAGCAGTGTTCACACAGCTAATAAATTTAGAGGGGTCTGATTTCGTATTAAGATAAAAGAAGCTGCTATAACAAGCAAGTCTCCAAATGCAGTTACTTTAATGATGGAATTATATTTCTTATTCACATAAAGTGCAAAATTGAAGTTTCTGATTGGCAGAAGGCTCCCCTCCAAATGGTAGTATGGGGTCCCAGGCACCTGCCTTCTCATGCACATCAAGATCATCAAGAGTGATAGAGACTAGAACACAGGAAGTTCTTTGCCAGGCCCTGTGATGATGCATTTCACCTCAATCCACTGACCTGACTTCAGTCATATAACCAGACCTGACTACAAAATAACTGGTTTTCCAGGAAGAAAACCTCTATAGCCTGGAATCCAAGGCATTCTGACTGTGCACTCTATGCGCATAGCCATTATGATATGTGGATTACTTAACCTTGCAGTTGAGCATGGTGTGCTGTGTACTTCATGTACTTGCTTAGCCACTGGTTGATGAGTACACCTACACTTTGTTTTGAAATGCTCTTTAGTGAGTCTCTTCACTGCCAAGCATTTTCCCACTGTCTTTTGTTTTATTTGTAAATGTCTGCCGCACTTTGATTTTAATGTCTTGCTTCAATTTTTCTACATTAAAAGAAAAAAAAAGGAAACCAAGCCTTCAGAATTGTAAAACTAGTAAGCAAAATATTTCTGAAATTGTTTTGGATTGTGTCTGTTTTTCCTAACTCCTCCAAAGTAGGGTAATGACTTAATGGCCATCACTTGACTTTCATGGAGGATCTCAAACAAGTCTAAAAGTAGAAAAATGATTGTATATGGAATAGAGGTACAAAGGATCAAAATATAATGACTAAATAAAGGCTTTGAGACTGTTAAAATTAAACCATGTGTGTATAATTAAATTGTGTGTTTATAGTTTTCCTAGAAACCACAGAAGAACAGGCTCTAAAGTTCTTAAAAGATTTTAAATGTGTAAGTGATAGGAAATACAGACATACATTAGATGAGATATCAAGTAATTAATTTTTTTTCTCTTTAACATTATCACTTTGGAATCCTGAAGCGAAATGTTTTGGATTTTTAAGGAGTTACATCCCTGAGCGTATTGACTTTGAAGTCAGCTGAGTTTATAAGTCATAGTTTTTCAGGATTACTGACATCAAGGATCTGTCTTTGCTGCTCAGGGAATTAGCAAGAAAGCAGAGCATTTGCAGGTGCATAGCCATAGTACTCCACCAGTGGAGCTGTTTGCATCTGAGACGTCTGTATTCAGTCTTCTCTAGACAGTTTTCTCTCTTTGCCCAGTTGGAAAATTTTAGTCTATACTTTTTTAAAAATCTAAGAAGACTCTTTACTGTGAAGAGCTAGTTTAATTGGCTTCTTAAGTAAACTGATAGGTCACATTGATTAATACAACTAAGATACTTTGTGTACATAAACAGAGCTCTGAGAAGTATATTTTTGTCGCTTACCCACCCTGTGCTTCCAGAGTGTGTTTCTGTGTCAAGCACTTGAATAGATATAAGGAAGGCAAGTTTTGTCTTCAACTGACTTTCAGTTAGATTAGAAGCTAAAAAACAAGTCAAAACCAAAACTCCACTAGATGAGAAATGCTCCCGTGACCCCCATGGAAGACAGGAAAGGTGCTAGATTGAGTTGGTGGCCTGATCAAATAGGTTTTTCCTTAACAAAGAGCCAGAATACTAAATAACAGTAGTTACATGATCAAAGCTTATGACTAGATGACCTCCAAATGGATGTGTCTGCTGCATTTTCATGTATCTTTTTTAGTTCCAAATTGCATTAAAATTGTATTGTTTAAATAGCTGCAAAGTTACCTTGCCCTCTGCTTATGGAGTCTACACACCTTAGACTCTACACAGTCCTTAGACACTCAACAGAAAAATTCTTTTGGAGGGTGGTGTGCTGGGGGATGACTTAGTTGCCAAAGTGCTTACCACATAAGCATGGCGATCTGAGTTTGGATCCCCAGCACTATAGAAAGCTGGACTGGGCGTTCCAGCCCTGGAGAGGCAGAGATAGGAGGATCCTTGGGGATTGCTGGCCAGCCAAGCTGCCCAACCTGTGAGTTCCAGATTCATTGAACATCTCAAAAAATAAGGTGGAGATTGCGGAAGACATTCAACATCAAGCTCTGGCCTCTGAACACATGTACACACATGCATGCATCTCTCTCTCTCTCTCTCTCTCTCTCTCTCTCACACACACACACACACACACAATTCTATTGTTGTTTAATTAATTTTTATATTTTAGGTGCTGTGAACTGAACCTAGGGTTTTACCCATGTATATTTGTTTGTTTATTTGAAATAGAGTTGCTGTGTAGCCCAGGCTGGCATCTACTATGTGTTCTTCTTGCCTCAACCTCCCAAATGCTGGGATCACAGGAAAGTGCCACCACAGTCAGCTTTTATGCAGATTTTTGTTTTTTACCATACTTATTGTAGAAAGTGGTCTATTTGGGGGACCCAGGAGAGGTTCAGACCTACTTCTGTAAAGAAAAATTTGAAAATAAACTCATATAACAGCTGATGTAATATATCAGCTCTCGCTGCTTATATGACTTGATACCCCATGGACATCTACACAGAAAGCTTCAAGTAAATATAGGCTTAGCCTTTTTTCAGACCAAAATCACTTATTTTCTGATGAGTCAGACATCATGTTGATGGGTAAAGCACTTTGTGGTTTAACGCAGGTTGTTCTACTATCATAAACTTAGGGTGGGGTGGTAGTGTTAAAGGGAACTCTAGATTGGCCATGTATGTTTTTGTGAGTTTCGGGGGATTCCAACAAGTTGCCCAGTTCATACACCAGGAGTTTCCTCCTTCCAGCTCTGGATCTCTTTCTTGGTCATCAGGAAATTGTTCCTTTAAGACTTAACATCCCTTGGTCAATTTGTAGGCTATCTGCTTGGAAATATTGTCACTCTTTAATCTTAACAGTTAATTTATTCTCTTTGGCCTTGGTGTCTGAGCCACCAGGACACTTGAGAAATCCCTTTGGGTTTTGTGTAATTGTCTGGGAAGTCTGAAGACAGATTTCCTGTAAACCTGTATTTGAACTAACCTGCTTGGGAAATTCCAATCTGTTTGTGAGTAGACGTAGTGGTGGTGATGTTTCTCCAATAGAGAGCTGCATTTTAGATTGATTCCTTGCTATTACATTGTGGACACCAA
The DNA here is from genome assembly GCF_000622305.1 of Nannospalax galili. Lineage (NCBI taxonomy): Eukaryota > Metazoa > Chordata > Mammalia > Rodentia > Spalacidae > Nannospalax > Nannospalax galili. The sequence continues at coordinate 305,328 of NW_008332087.1, forward strand.
TTCTGGACCAACTAGGGAACTTCATTTCTGCTCTGTGTGTGTGTGTGTGTGTGTGTGTGTGTGTGAGAGAGAGAGAGAGAGAGAGAGAGAGAGAGAGATTGGGGGAGTAGGTTGTGGGGTAAAACAGAGTTGATCATTTAAATCAATTTGAAGTGCATTCACTGAATATATTCACATTATTATGCATTTGACAGTACATCCATCTCAGAAAATTTTCATCTTCTCAAAGTCTATGCCATTTACATCGAAACCCTCCATTCCCTTCTCCTCTAAGCTCCTGATAACCACTATTTGAACTTTCCGTAGTTATACATTTGACTGTTAGGTGCCATATATAAGTAGAACCTTACTATTTTTATCCTTTTGTATCTAGCTTATTTTACTTAGCATAATGCCTTCAAGGTTCATTAGTGTTAGAACATGTGTCAGAATTTTCTGCTTTATTAAGGATTAGTAATATTCCATCATGTGTACATTCCACATTTTGTTCATCCATTTAGGTTGCTTCCATCTTAAGGCTATTGTGAATAATGCTGCTATAAACACTGTAAATTTGTACACAGTTGGTGTATAGATATCTGAGTTACTCCTTTCACTTGGTGGGTGACATACTCAGAAGTGGAGTTGTTGATCATATGGTAATTATGTCTTTAGTTTTTTGAAAGCCTACTGCCATGTCTTCCATCGTACTTCTGCTTTATGCCTAATTCCTGTCATGGCTTCATGTCTGTGTTCATGACCAGAGAGTGGCATTAGGGGTGAATTCACTGAGGCTCTTCTACTGTTTCAGGATCTTTTTTGTTGTTGTTGTTTAGGAAGACCTTAAAAAAATTGATGGATGATGTCTGGAGGCAAAATTTTTTTTATTACTTTTTATGTGTATGAGTATATTGCCTGCATGTGTGTGTGTCCATGTCATGCAATGCCTTCAGAAATTAGAAGAGGGTGTCGATCCCCTGGAACTGGAGTTAGCCGCCGTGTGGGTTCTGGGAATCAAACCTGGGTCCCATGCAAGAACAGACAGTGCCCTTAACTGCTGAGCCATCGAGTCTCTAGCCCCGGGAGGCAAAATTTTAACCTCATGTTATTGAGAGAGTTGAAAATGTTCTCATAAATGCTGAACTTTGAGAATTAGGAGATTTGAGCTTTTTGTGCCCAATGGGGTAAGGGTCACAGAGTAGCAAAGACAAAGCCTTTCTCTCCTGACTCTTCTTTCTAGATGAAGGAAGCATAATAAAAAACAAAAGATCCAGAAGTTTGTCTTACTGTGAACTTGTTAGGTATATGGTGTGACAAAGCTTGGCTATCAGACATGATGGTGATTCCCAGATTCTGGAAATAGCTCCCAGAGGCCTGAGTCTAGGCGGTAAACTTAGGGATACTGGATCTAAGAAACCTGCCCTGACTAGCTTCACACACCAGAGGTGAACTGGCCTTACCCTGGACACGACAGTTTGCTTCCTGACCTGCACGTACAAAAGTTAAGCACCCAAAGAATGTTTCCAGTTCTTCAGAATTTTCCAGATTGCTATTGTCAGCTGTTCTTTTTTTTTTTTTCTTTTGGTCTTTTTGAGACAGGGTCTCCCTGTAGCCCCAGCTGGCCTGGAACTCACCATGTAGACCAGGTTGGCCTTGAACTCACAGAGATCCACCTGCCTCTGCCTCCTGAGTGCTGGGATACCTCCATGTGGGTGCTGGGAATCTAACCTAGGTCCTCTGCAAGAGCAGTCAGTGCTCTCGATCGCTGAGCCATCTCTCCAGCCCCTTGTCATCTGTTCTTAATTGGGCTTACCCAGTTTTATATTCAGAGTAGTATGCCCATCCTCAAACTGCAAACCAGTGAGCTTGTTACTCAATCTAAATCATGTGCCTACTTCAGTTTTGGTTTCATAAAAGCATGCCAGTCTTGCCATAGGCTTGACCAACTCACCAGCTTCACTAACCACCTCACTCAGTGGACTTTAACTCACCACGGTTTAGTCCTTAGGGAAAGTTTAGAAAAAGAGAATTAGAGAGGATTAGCTTAAGGTTATGCAGCCCCTCAGTTCTTCTTAGAAACTCCTGACATTTATTTATGCCTGTAATAGGCCAAAGAGAAGAATTCCCATTGACATTTTCCTGACCCCTGTGGATCAGCATTTACTCTCTTTCACTCTGGCCTTGAGCCTCAGCCTCCTCTGAGTGGTGTTGTAATGTTCAGCCCCCACAAATCCCTGCTATATGATAATGGGTTTCTTTACTCATCTCTATTCAGTACCCTGTTTATGACAGTCCACAGGAGACAGTGCCAGGAACAGATGTCCCACCTGAGCAATTGGTAGGTTCTTTGGCCACAAGGAGCCTCAGTGGTAGAGCAGCAGTTAGCCTCTTGATCTCCTTAGCCTTACTTTTGTGTTGGCCTCAATCCTGGATTTAGCTTACTAAATTTTTGCTTTTATTTTTGTCTTAATTCCTCACTTCTAGTTATTAAATTATCTGAATTTTTATAGCTACTTTAATATTTTAAGGACTAAGGATATGCATATAAAATCAATATTCTCAGTTATTTGGAATATTTAGAAGACAAAAGGTATACAGATTATCTGTATTTAGGCAACTGAAATATACCCCATATAGTTGACATCAAGAAGCCATTTCTCTTGAGAAGACTAAACTCTGCTCTGTGCTATCAGGGATCATGCTGTCTTGGTCACCCCTGCATCTCTAGGGACTGGTACTGTGTACATGCATGTAGTAGATGCCCAGTAAATATTTCCTGAATGATTTACAGACAGAACGTGCTGCTCCTTCACATTCCCATCGTCATGGTCAGTAGACACTCAGAAGCAAAGTGACGTGACGTTTCAAAGTTGGCTTCAGCTTCACCAGATGTGGAGGCCTCTGCCAGCACCTCTGACAGTCTCCTTTCTCTTTCTCTGCAGACTCACATTTCAAGACTCCCTCCTGGTGCTGTGGCAGGACAGTCAGTTGCAATTGAAGGTGGGGTTTGCCGCCTGGAGAGCCCAGTGAACTGACCCTCCAGGCTGACTGTGAAGTATCTGACACATTTCAGAACCTGAGTTTTTGGATATTTAACTGAATTTGGGTGTTTTATTCTCCTTGTTTTATAATTCCTATTGTAACCTCAGGCACCGCTTGGAACACAAGTGCTGCTATAGTTAGTGCTGGGTATCAGACGGACCTTTGGCTGGTGAGCAGCAACATGTGTGGGTGTGTGTGGGTGTGCGGTATGTGTGCTTGCTTCTCCCTGATGGGATAGAATCTCCTCACATGTAACTTATGACTGGGAATATCAAATCGTCTTTGCAAAATGTGTGCATTAACTGTTTACAAGTAAATCCTAAAGTTGCGGGAAGCTTTTATTTCATAAATGGTATCAACTTGTGTTCACCAGAACTGAAGAGTGAATCTGCTCTTTAAATGACTTGACCGTGATTGTGCAGTGAATAGTAATATGGTGTTTTTATTGTCAGTCAGTTTAAGTGGATGGTATGGTAACTTAAACTGTTGTTCTCATCCTCATCTGGGGCATTTTTCCTTGTAACAGAGAATGGTTTCAGTGAAACAGTCTAGCAGAGAATTAAGGTCAAAACCTTTCAAAATAATCTTATTGATAAAGTTTGTACTTTTTTCTTCAGCTTTTCTAAGCTTAAATATTGCATAGCTTTGAGCTGTATGTACTAAATTATGAAAGAATATGTAAAGAGAATGTTCAGTAATGCACAGTCTTAATTTGTGTATAATGGAATGTTATTTACAATGTAACACTGTAAATAAGAAAACAAATTTTATGGGAAAATTCAATATTATCTTTGTTTCTTGTTTAAATATATTTTTAAGATAAAGGTACAAAAATAAAAGAAGCATATTACTGGGTATAGTGTGTGGCTCCTTTTCTCAGTCTATCTTTTGAGCCCTAGATTGGAGACCTGTATTTTATTTTCTTTGTAAAACATTGCTTCTTCCAGAATTATACCAGTATCCATCCTGCTGCCCTTTCTCCATGAAGCTATAATCAGGAAGATAGAGTCGAACTTAGTGTTATTGAATTCTCAGTAAAGAAGCTCCTGGAAGTTCCTTTGCAACTTCATAAAAATAACAAGGGAATGAATAGGAACACTTCGCTTTGAACAGTTGTAGCTGCAGCTGGAAGCTCAATGGTGGCAGTTGATAAATTGCTTCTAAACATTATATTTAGGGATTCTGGAGCCACATAAGAAAACCAAGACTTTCCTTTTGATTTTTTATGTAAGAAGTGGTTATCAAGAAGATACTAAAGATAGACTCACTCAGGGGGAGGAAGTTTCCCTGCACCATATAATCATGGCTCTGGGCGGTAACTGATAAAGCCTCAGATGAAATTATATACTTGACATGGATGTATGGCCAAATTATAAAGGAAAGACAACCAAAATGGAGTGAGTGTAAATATGAATGATTTGAGAGTTGCTGATTTATATTCCTTGTACAGGCAATTACATTTGTCTCGCTGTGTTCTCCTAGACAGGTTGGTGCCGGGGTATCTGTTTCTCATTCTTAATGAGGCTGAGAACTTAGTAAGAGATGGGCTGGCTGGTGGGGAGCCTTTGGCTTCAAACGCTTTCAAAGACCTGTTACCTGTTGGCAGGATTTTTTTCAGGAGCTGGACTGGATCACATAAAACTATCAGGACACTTTGGAGTCTGAAAATTATCTGACCTATTTCACCAGGAATACCATTTCTTTCATCTCCTCTCGACTTATTCCATTCAAAAAGTCTGAGTTTGTTAGAGACCCTTTTTATGAAGAGTTTAAAAACTGGTCAGTGTAAAGAGTACCACTCCTCCAAGTTTGTCCAGACTTTATTCTCTAGTATTCTAAATACTTCTTTTGAAGACATAGAGTGGAGTTTGATTAGTGGATGATTGTCATGTGGAATTGTGGAGCCAAAACTGTATCATATATATAAATTCCTTCATTATACAATCAGATGTTCAATTTCAGATACTAAACCCAAAAAAGTATCAGCAGACATAAATCAACTTCAGTTTACAAAAAGTAGGAAAGGTAGAAAGAAATAAGAAAATAACTTTATTCTTCATTTAGCCTGTATCACCCAGATTCTGAAACTGAACTTTAGGAGGACCACTTTTAACGTGGAAATGTGGTAACCTTGACTATTTGCCTGTATTCCTGTGTTTTTTGTTGTTTTTTTTTTTTTTAAGAGCTGAGAGTTAGATGTTTGGCTCTCTTGTTATAATCAAAACTGGTCTAGACTCCTCAAGGCCATCACTGTGCACCTTCTCTGGGTTTAGAAATGGGACATCCAGGGCTCGGTGAAGAGCCAGGCTATGAGGTCGCCTTGGGCAGTTGGTGCCCCTGTGCTGTCCAGGACAATGGTGACCATATGACCTTGACTTTGTCATCCTTTCCTGTCAGCTCTGCCACTTAACCCTCATCCTCTGTGGGTGTGCCTGTGGCTGATCCTTTCTCATCTTTTGATCTCTACTTAATGTGGATTTGAACTGAAGTATATGCTGGTATGCTATTGGAATTGTATATACATGATATATAGATAAGTCCCAGATGTTAATCTTCAGTGATTGTCTGTGAGCAAAGGGAATGAATGAATTCTGGTTTATAAGTAGGAGTCCATCTCTTTGGACTGCTTATAACCCCTTTCTACCTGATTCCTGGTTTTCTCACATCCTATATGCCAGGTACTTGCAGATAAGCAGGGTTCTTTTGTTTTGACTCACTGGATGAAGGGAAAGAAGGGAATTGGTGAAAACAAGGGAAGATGCTAGGATTATTCTTGAATTAATGGGAGTATGTAACTTCTAGGTTTAAGAATATTGTGTTACCTGGTATGGTAGTACACGCCTTTAGTCCCAGCACTGGGAGGCAGAGGCGGGTGGAGCTCTGTGAGTTCAAGGCCAGCCTGGTCTACATAGTGAGTTCCAGGACAGCTGGGGCTACAGGGAGACCCTGTCTCAAAAAGACCAAAAAAGAATATTGTATAAAGATATTGTATACTATCTCATTTACTTCCTCCCCATACCATGTTGGTTCCGACTAATGTTAGACAATATAAGAATACAGGTATTTTTATAAACTTCTGGAGACATCTATGATAATACTGAACATTTCAGTCAATATCCTTTTTCTAGGACAACAGTGTGTACACCAAGGACCATGCTAATATCTAAGCCATTGACAGCCAATTTGCAGATGTTCCACAGACACTATTGTCATTGTCTCTGGACTGTGTGCCCCAGACAGGTAAAGGTGCTGGAGGAAATCTCTGGGAAGCATGGAATTCTGCCTTGTCCCTATACACAGTAAGCCAAAGGTGGCAGAAAATCGGCACTTCCTAGAAGTAACCCCTGATGTGCCATGAAAGTGTAAGAAATCTGCAACTAAGTCACTTGGCAGACCCCGTACTGCTCCAGACAAATGAATAGGAGTTTTTTGTTTGTTTGTTTGGGTTTTTTGGGGGGATGGGGGGGGCGTCTTTCTGAGACAGGGTCTCCCTGTAGTACCAGCTGGCCTAGAACTCACTTTGTAGACCAGGCTGGCCTTGAACTTGTAGAGTTCTGCCGGCCTCTTTCTCCCAAGTGCTGGGATTAATAGCATGTGCTGTCATGCCTAATTCACAAGTGAATACTTTAAAGAAGATGATGGCTACATGGTCTCTGAAGAGCAGCTCATCAAGAACTTCCTCAAGGATTGATGAGTGTCTTAGAGGAAATGACCTAGAATTATATTAACAGCAGTTGGAAGAAAGTTAACCCAAAGGTGCTTTAGTGTTTTCAGAGCCCAAACAGTGGTTGCCAGTGTACTATGCCGTGAACGTGTCTTCTCCATGATGACCGTGCAGTAGCAACCTCATGAGATATTCATTTTGAGATCCCATGTCTCAAGCTGGGTGCATGCCTATAATCCTAGCAACCAGGACTTGGGAGGCTGAGGCAAGAGGACTGTGAAATCGTGAGTTTGAGGCCAGCCTAGATTGCATAGGGAGACCTTTCCTTGAACAACAAAAACACCAAAAAAAAAAAAAAAGAGTTGTGGTTATTCTCATGTGGAGGACCTGCAAAGGCAATCTAGGTGAAAGCTGATCCTCTTTCCCAGGAACACTGGCCCAAGGGAAGGCTGAGTCTGAAGAAATGAACCCATGTGTGTATTCTAAGCCTTTCCTAGAAGCCCATTAGCCAGGGAAAAGGGATATGATTGGGTGGATGTCATGCAGTATTGACAGGAGTGAATGAGAGATTGGCAATGTAAAAGTAATCCTTTTAAATTCATATTTGTTTTGGGACATTAAGAATTCCTAAGAAGTATATTTCCTTTCACACAACACAATTTGGGTTCAGATCTGCAAGGTACTAGCCCAGATGTCTATGATTGGAGACTCCTAGCTGATCAAACTGATCAGGCGGTTTGTTCCTCTCCCACAAGCTGCTGTCCACAGGAAGGATTAAATCCAACACTGGCCAGGGCTTCTCTCCAAGGAGCCTGCTCAGCTTCCAGAGAATCATCAGCCAAGCCCTAGGTGGTTCACCATGACCAGTTGTGGAAAGCATGGAAGGAGTGTGAGCACTGAGATTTCTTCTTTACGTGATACTGTTACCAAAGCCCTAAAACTACAGTGGGCAAAGCCAGGGAAACTGGGTGAGGATTTCTCTGCTGCGAGCTGCCATAGGGTTTCTCTGGTTGTTGACAATTCCAGAAGCTGGAAAGAAAAAAAACTGAAATAACCCCTCTAACTACTGCTGTTACATTGGTGAGCCAAAGAGTAATTCCTGAATTAGTCCTTCTAGACCTTGGAAAAGAATCTAGCAGTACTTAAGATATAGAGGACTACTTAAGAAAAAACTTGGAGGGAGAAAAAGGTTTTTTTTTTTTTTTCATGGAGAAGTGGTAAGATTTTAAGTTCTTTCTGAAAAACCTGTTAACCATGTCCTCCTATTTGATTAATGCTATTCTTGTAAGTACTCAGGCTAGAACTCTTGGGAGTCATCTGTTTCACATTCCCACTGCTGAATAAGTCACCTTAAACTTTAGAGGTTTAAAACTACTTGTTCCCAGTTCTGTAACTGGGCTTGGCTTCCCTCTGTGGGTTTCCTGCTGCTCCTGCTGTGCTGTGTTTAGCTGGGGAGTAATTTGGAGGCTGGGCCCAGCTAGCATATGAGTAATCTTTCTCCATTCAGGCTCAGGGTCTTTTTGTGATCTGTCTCTGCTGCCTCCCTGATAAGCAGTAACACAAGTATTTCAAGAGCACAAAAATCTCTTGCTAGTTCTTCATGAGGTTTGGGTCCAGACTGGCCCAGCGTCACTTTTGCCACATTTATCACCTATATCCAGTCATGTGGTACAACCCAGATTCAAAAGAAAGGAACTGCGTATGGGCATTAATATCAGAAGCCAAGTTCACAGGGGACCACTGACCTGACATCGTTGAAGCTTTACCTTCTTTCCTATTCTTTAGCCAGTCCACCATTGGGTCTCCTTTAAAGTGTGTCCTGAATCCAACTACTTACCCCCTCTACTGATACTGTCGAGATCATGTTTGCCTGAGTAATTACAATGGACTCTGTACTGGCCTCCCTGCTTCTACTCTTGCCCCAACAGTCACTTGTCTTCTACAGTCCAGAGTAATATAACATTATTGCTCCTCTCTGCCCAAAACTTTTGTTGTACCTTGTCCTGGTGCCCTTCAAGACTCTGGGATCTGCTTCTTGTTCTATGACCTGCTTCCTACTGTACCCCTGGTTATTCAGCCTCAGCTATCCTGGCCTCCTTACTGTTCTCAGAGCATGTCAGAACTGTGACATATGCTTGTACTCTACTTAGAAGGCACTTATTTTTGAGACAAGTTATTGCTACAGTAACCCAGGCTGAGCACAAACTCATGATCTTACTGCCTCAGCTTCGTATATATTAAGATTATAATAAAGCACTTTGCAGATGAATCCATACAGTTTGCTTCTCCATCTTCCTCAACTTTTTGCTGATATTATTGTATTAGTTATTTTCTTCTTGCTGTGTTAAAATACCTGACAAGAAGCAATGTAAGGGAGCAAGGGTGTGATGACTAATATTGATTGACAATTTCACAAGATCTAGAATCACCTAGGACAACAGCTTCTGCTCATGCCTGTTAGGAATTATCTAGAGTAGGTTTTTTGGGGATACCTGTAAAAGATTATCTACATGAGGTTAATTGGGGTAGGAAGACCTCCTTAATTATGGGCAGCATCATTCCATGGTCTGTAGTCCTGGACTGAGTAAAGGAGGAAGTAAGCTGAGCACTAACTGCCATTCTCAACTTCCTGACTGCAGTGTGGCCAGCACTTTCAAGATCCCGCCGCTATGACTTCAACAACCGTGGACCAAAATAAACCTCTCCCTTAAACTGGTTTTGTCAGGGTATTTTATCACAGTATTCTGTAGCAGTTACCTTGGAATTGGAACATTCCATACCGGAGGGAAGCTTGTTAAGACTCAGAAAGTTCTAAGTGGAGGCTCATTAAGACTCAGGATATAACTTAGAAGTCCCTGAAACTTAACAGATTCTCGGGGCCTTCCCTCCCTAATGTTAGATAAGCAGTAAGAACTGCTGATGAGAGCAGACTCTAACCTGCCCAGCTTTCTTAATGTCATGCAGAGGAATCTGGGGGTCCAGCCTTCATGAGTTGTCACTCATGCTGGGTTAGGCAGTCAGTGATGCAGCTGCCCTTGAGTTGCCCATGCGCCTGTGTATTAGGGTTCTCCAAAGAAACAGAACTGGTGGAATGGATATATATGTATAGAGATTTATCAGTTTAGCTCACAGGATAGAGTCCGAATAGTCCAACAATGGCTACACCACACTGGAGAGGCTAAGAATCCGTAGTTGCTCAGTCCATGAGGCTGGATGTCTCAGTAGTCCTAATCTGGCGCTGAAGGTCTGACAAATTCCAAAAGATCAGCTAGTCTTCAGTCTACAGCAGCAAGACGAACTCACCAGCGAGAGAGAAGGAAAGCAGCAAGAAGCCTGGCATTCTCCTCTGCCTTGGCCTTTTATACCGGCTGCCATCAGAAGGTAACACCCACATTTAGGGTGTGTCCTCCAGCTTCAGATGATCCAATCAAGATCTCTTTCATTTCAGTCAATCCCAGATCCAGTCAAGTTGACACCCAGGATTAGCCATCATACTCCCTATTTGGAGTGAACAGATGTTTGTGTCATGTCTCCCAAGGAAAAGTGTCACACAACACACAGCAACAGGAAAAGTAACTAATACAAAGGGTTAATTATAGCATACAATGTGAGGGGAAACAGTCCATCATGGTGGGTGAAGAATGGTGACAGGAGCGTGAGGTGGCTGGTCCCTCTGTGCATATGCACACTCACAAGAAAAGGGGGGATGTTCAGCTTGCTTTCTGCTTTTTATTCAGTCCAGGACCCCAACCCAACCCAAGGATGATGCCATCCACACTCAGAGTGCCTCTTCTCAGTTACACCTTTCTGGGAACACCCTCATAGACTCCAGGAGTTGTGTTTCCATGGTGATTCTAAATCCACTGAAATTGACAAAAGAGAAACCACCATCACAGTGACCTTCTGAGCAGGTCTTCTCTGAGCATGCTCCCTGCCACACTTCCTAGCACTCCGTTTCCCTTTTTGTTTACTTTTTCTCTGATACTGCTTTCGAATCTAATGTATAACTGTAATTAGTTTATGTGTCTGTGTTTGAAGACAGGGATTTTTGTGTCACTCATGATAAACCATTTACATCTATTTGCCTTGGGTGCCAAACACATAGCAGCTTCTCGATCAGTGCTTGTGACATGAAGATTCCTCATGGTGACATGGAGAAAACAGTGTGGAGATGTGTATTAGTTGCCTGTCATGGTGATAAAAAATTGCCACAAGTTCAGCATCTGAGAACAACACAAATTCATTCTCTTACAGTTCTGCAAGTAAGAAGTTCATTTGCTTCACGGCTGTGGTTCTAAAATATGGAAATGTAAAGTCCAGCAATAGCCAACACCTCCATGACCAGAAAAGTAATGACAGACATTAAAAGATGTTAACACCTTCTATAAAGCAGATGAATTAAGACTATTTCCTGGTATTGACACAAACAGAAAAAAGTACAGTGTAAAAGAACATAAGGCCAAGAAACAGAACTGCAAATATATGAGCAGCTGACTTTCAACACACATGGCATAGCAAAGCCATAGGGGGAAAAGAAGGGTTTTTGTAGTGTTTCTGGGGTAATTAGATGCACAGTGAGAAAAAATGGGAGCTATACCGCCCACCATGCACATAAATAAATTCTGGGTAAATTGTAGAGCTGAATGTGGAACTAGAAGCAAAGTTTTAGAAACTTAAAGAGTTTTTTTTTTTAACCATCCATTTATTGGGATTAAACTAGTTACACAATTGAAAGAATCAATTTGGCACTACTCTATACAGGGATTATTCCTGTGTATGCTGACACGTCAATACTGTACCAAGACCTCTGCTGTACTTAGATTGGGTCGTTCAGTGGGTAGATACTAAAAAATGCACTGTGGAGGCCAGGCATGGTGGAGCACACCTTTAATCCCAGCACTCGGGAGGCAGAGGCAAGCGGATCTCTGTGAGTTCAAGGCCAACCTGTTCTACATAGTGAGTTCCAGGACAGCTGGGGCTACAGGGAGACCCTGTCTCAAAAAGAACACACCAAACACACATACACACACACACACACACACACACCACACACACATACTGTAGTATTCCTTTAAGGAAGACTGTATAGGGTGTGTCCCAAGATGACATTCTTCAATTTCTGAATTATTTCAACCTAGAAGATACCTTGCATTCTATGTAGTTGCAATAGGCAAATGTGTTATCATTTAGAGATGCACACAAAAAAGGTACATAAAAATCCAGACATTCTAATGATAAATAAAACTTAAAATCCCACATTTCAGCTTTTGTAACATGAGAAAATAATTTAAAGACACAAAAAGTGGCATTTAATAGATATAAAACCCCCAAATCACTATAATAAAGAGCTGCATGTGAATCTTTACAAAGCAGTCACACAATGGTGCCATATAAAGGCTGCATCTGGACAGTCTCACCAATGCTATCTCTACAGTTTATAAGAGTGGCATTTCTAGGATATAGGCACGGGAAGCTCTGTACACCTACACCCTGCTGAAATGAGCAAACCTGACAACTACAAAGAAAAGATAGCCACTGTTGGACTACGAATGTAAGAAATAGCCTCATGTATTTGAACACTAGTCTCCAGCTGGCAACACTGTTTAGAAAAGTTGTAGAAACGTTAAGAGGTGAGGTTTTGAGAGTTTATAGTCTGGCCACTCCTGTTTGCTCTCTGCACCTGCCATCATGCCTTCTTGGCTGTAAAGGTCTGTATCCCCATGTACTATAAGCCAAAATACCACCCCTGCTCCCTTAAGTTGCTTCTTGTTATATTTGGTCATAGCAACGATCAAACTAACCAGTACAACCCTTCAGAGTATCTGGGAAGTGTCCTACGGCATACAACAAATGAGAACAATCTTCAAGAAAATCTATCCAAACTGGCTAAGAAAAGCTAGCATCTATGGCATTTGAACCCCTCCCCATCCGGTCTACTGCCTCAACTTCCACCTTGACTTGATAGATGAAGCAAGAAAACAAGGCTTCCTCTCCTTTGTCATCCCACTGGGTATTTGTATCACTTTTGCTGTGTCTCACCAGTAGGGGCAGGCTGCTGGCTTTTCTCATCCTGTCAGACTCCAAGATGAAGAGGCTAAATTCCTGCAGAGTGCATCTGAAAGGTTTCCTGCTTCTTTCCTCTGCCTAGCCCTTACCTGTAAATGGAGACTGTGTTCAGGTGAGGTAGGTCATGAAATCTGAGATCCATTTTACCCCTACCCTCTATTTATGTGAGCTGAGAGGGTCCATGTTGGGAGGGGCAAGCCAAAAAGACCCAAGTTTGCTGCCCTACCCGGGACATAGGATCCTGGCTTAGTGTTTGCATAAAGGAGAGGTAGTCCATCACAGAATATTGACGGACTCTCCAAAGAAACTGAATTTATTTGAAACACAGCATGGAGAAGTTCAAGAACACCCCTGAATAACACCTCCTAGTTAAGAACAGCAAGCTTAACCACAGGCCAGCTGGCTCACCAGAGAGAACAAGAAAAGAGACATCTAAGAAGAGAGTCCTTTCTGGATCAGAGCAAATCTCAAAACTGTTATTAAGAACTACCCCAGCCCAATTCTTTTGTATAATACTGTTGAGCCACTTGTTCCCCAGGGTTCAAAACAATAAACCAGTTACTGACAATTAGTGGATTTAATTGCTGGTCAGGATACCAAAAAGAATGAGAGAGAGAGAGAGAGAGAGAGAGAGAGAGAGAGAGAGAGGCAGAGACAGAGTCAGAGAAATAGAATCAAAGCTTTGCTAAAATTACTATAATTCTAGGGTGCATGCCCAAGGTTGCATCCTGTGAAGATATCAAAGGAAGAAACAGACCACTAAAACAGTCTAGCCAATTCATAAAACAAATAAGCAAACAATAAAAAAGTAAAAAAAAAAAAAAAGTAAGGGGAGAGGAATTAATAGCCGGAGTTGCTACAATACACCTAAAATGTCTAATTTTCAACAACAACAACAAAAATTGTAAGACAGCAAAAGAAATAGGAATACAGGAAAACAAGAAATGCAACAGAAAATGCTTGAGGGGACCAGATACTAGATTTAGGTTTTTAATCATAAATATATTCAAAGAAATGATGCTTAAAGAAGTAAAGTAAGGTATGATGATAATACCGCAGTAAGGGCCTCCCCAGAATAAATAAGGCAGTAATGGCATGATCAGTGTTTAGTGTATGCATGCGTGACCCTGCCATAACTCTGTGGCATAGAACACCCAATCATAATGTATGTTACCAGTTAGGGAAGACAAAGGGACTAAACAAAAGACAAAGGGGAGCTAACAAAAAGCATGTAAGGCAATACCCCCACTGAGCCCCTGCCTGCACAGGTAAACACTGCTTCCTGCTGAGCAGGTCAGTGTCCCCATCTTTCGGTTCAAGTGTCTGACCAATACCTCAATGAAAAGGAATTGTATTTTTTTTAAATAATGAAATGGAAATTGTCAAGTTGAGAAATGTCTGCTAGAAGGGCTCAGCAGATTTGAAACGGTGGGAAAACATGCAGACTTGACAGATTGAGAAAGCTTATGCATTCTGGAGAAGGGCGAGAATTCACAAGGAGGAAACACGAGACATCTTTAAGAGTAGTGCTGTGTGCACAATGGGAGGGAGGGAGGGAGGGGGGGAGAGAGAGAGAGAGGAAGAGAGGAATGTTTTTAAAAATAGCAACTCAAATTTGCTGAAAAACATCAATCTGTACTCGAGAAGCTCAACAAACTCTAGGCTAAAAATGAAGAATTAGAACAGTAAAGGAAGAATACAGGAACAAAATGTATATATAAAAAACAAGGGCTGGAAAGATGGCTCAATGGTTAAGAATACTGACTGCTCTTGCAGAGGACCTGGCTTCAGTTCCCAGCACCCACATAGCTGCTAACAACCATCTGTAACTCCAGTTCCAGGGCAATTTGACACCTTCTTCTGACCTCCAGGGTCATTGCATGACACAGGTGCACTTACATACATGCGGGCAATACACTCATACACATAAAAATAATAAAACATTTTAAAAAACAAAAATTAAATGATAGATATATAACAACTATAGTACTGGTAACAGTTCTCTTGACCAAGGTCTCCAGACTCAGGAGAGCTGATGGTGCAGCTAAGTGTGAAGGCCGCCCACTGATGAATTCCTTCCTGCTCATGAAGGCTGGTCTTGTTCTATTCCCACTGTTAACTCATTCATTACTTTTCGAATGCATACTTTTCATTGAGTTCTTGGACTCTGGAAGCTATACTTGCATCCCCAGAGGAATACAAACTATAGTTAGGGAAACTTAGGCTTAGATAGTACTATTGCAGATAAGAACTATTTAATGAGAAGAGTTACTAAGGTACTGCTGGTAACTACTGGCCCACATGTTCAGGAAGAGCCAGTGGAGTAGTGATGATACCTGTGGTTTTCTCTTTGCCCTGTATCACTCTCTGGCAGTCCTCCAGAGTCCTTGGTTCCTGCTACTTCAGTGTGCTGTAGCCCATCCCCAGGAGTCCCCAAGTCCTCAGGAGACTGCTGTGCTTGGCAGGCCAGAAGTGACATTCCATGAAGCAGTTATATCTCATTTGACCCAATTCTGAAAGGAAGGAAATTATATTAAACAAGACCTGCAATGGAATAGAATCTTAAATTCTATTTTTCTTCCCTCTTATATATCCCAAGAATGGTACCTTGCACATTATAGATGCTCAATAACTAATTGACAAATAAAGGGGAAAGTGGATATTTCTGTAAGTGATTTGATTAAACTGCCAGTGGTAGAGCCAGAAATTTTATGTAGTCTTTGGGCTCCAAGCACAATGCCCCCTCTACATGTACCCAGATTTCTGTTCATGACTCTCAGATCTCAGATCATGTTTGTGTATGAACTTAAAGATTACATTTGTATTTTATCTTATTGTTCTCATTTATTTTGGTGGTATTAGCTATGAACCCAATTCCATGTGCATACTATGTAAATACTGTACTACTGAGCTATATCCCTGCCTTAAAGATTATTTAGATATATCATCAGTCAGCTCTAAAACAGACCGGTGTCAGTGATTTCAGAGTCTGTAGATTTGTGAAAGCCTTAATGATATTTGGGGACAAGATGCCAGGTGTGCTTATGTTACCCAGACATTGTGGCATTATCTTGTTCCCACAATAGCCACCTGGAGATACCAGGAGATGTAACTAATTTTTCTTAGCTCCAGGGTGGCTGGAATACATGCTAATCTGGGGTTTTAAAATATTTTCCTCTAAATGAGCAATTAAAAGTCAATTTTGGGGGGCATGTAGTCCCAAAGTTAGACATAAATGGCATGTTGTATTGTATCACCTCTTGAGAGGCAGGCAGAGGACCAAGAAAGTCACATACACTCAGCTGCCTGGGTACTGGAGAACATGCATAGTCTTTAATGCCATCCTCTGGAAGGATTCATTTGGTAGATGTGTATAAGAGGAAACTTCTTGGGTGCATAGAAAACATATATCTATATTTTCCCATGCAGAATTTCATACTTTAAGTAAATTCCAAATTTCCAATTCACTGGAATAATCAAATGGAAAGAAAAAAAGTAAAAGTAAGTGGAAATGCCTTTGATATCTCTAATAATACAATGTTATGTCCTGACTTGCATACTTGTGGCAGAGAATGGTATTTTAGGGAGGAATTCCTTCTGGGTCAGGCATCACTTTTACTCGGGTGTCCATTAAAACAAATGTAAAGATTTGTGTTTTAGAAGTGTGAGATCACATTTGACACTGCTTCTTTGTTATACATGTATTTGATAAATTGACTTTAAGTCTGGATGTAAATAGCTTCATGGAGCCATTAGTTTAAAGTAAAACTAATCCTTATTTCAGGGACATTTTTGAGTGTTCTGACTAAACCATGATTTAAAAACAAAATTCTAAGTAAAAAGGTCCATTTTGGAGGAATTTCATTCTTTGGCTTCTAACATTTTTAAAAAATATTTTATTTATTCTTTTGATTTTATGTGTATGAGTGTACTGCCTACATGAGTGTAAGTGCACCTGTGCCTTGTAATACTCACAGAGGTCAGAAGAGGGCATCGGATCCCCTGGAACTGAAGTTTCAGGTGGTTGTTAGCTGCCATGTGAATTCTAGGAATTGAACCTGAGTCCTCTGTAAAAGCAGTCAGTGTTCTTAACTGCTGAGTCATTTCTGCAGCTCCTCTAATATGGGTTTCAAAATATCATTTCATACCTCTTTTAAGGATTCTGATGAATTCTTTAATAAGTAGATAAAACCATCTTTAGCAGTATGAACAAAAAAATAATGGCCATTGCAGTTAGCTATCAGATTAAATACTAACTCACTAACCAATTTTTATGTAAGTCATGCATCTTCCTCCAAATAGATAGTTGTTCTGTGAAGCCATTTTGAGGCTTCAGTACTTCCCTCCAAACTCTTTAAAGCCATCAGGCACATTAAAGGCTATCCAATTTCATTGGTCTAAGCTGAGTGATCACAATTCATCAAAGCATGAAAAGTCTGTCCAGTCTTCTGGAATATCATTAAATGCTTCAAGGACATTTCTAATCTTAATGATGGCCAAAGGGGAACAACTATTATGATGATGAATGGGAATGAATATCTGGAAAAAGTTCAAGGCATGTTATACTTCCAAAGACTAATACATGTTGTTTATCTAAATCATCCAACTGATTAAAGAAACACACAAAGCCCAAGACAGTTAAAAGCAAAGAACCAAATAGGGTTTGACCTACCCTAGTATATTTATCGCTGACCATGTCATGCATGTAAAATGTATTGCTTTACCAAAATGCTGTGTATATAAATCGGGAAGGTCTTTTGAGGCTGCTCTTGAGTAATATAGGCTGTCCAGTTTATTGCCTGGCTAAATATTTATATAAAATGAGTTCATTGATTGTGGGGAAGCCTCCATAAAAGGAGTTTTTCAGAGTTACTGATTAGCTACAACTCCCAAGGCTTAGCCAGAGTTGGGAGGTGGTAACGTTTAGAACTCCTGCTCCCAAAACCAGTGTTTGCGTTGCTCAGTGTTTTCAATAGCTGATCTGAATTATATTTGGGTATGTAGCCAAATAAGGCAAAACCCTCTTGATTCTAAGAGCAATGCAGAGTTTGCAAGGAAAGCAGGAAAAGTTTTCCAGTACACCTAGAAGTATTCTCTTTGGAGTCCTCCTTTCGTCTGAGAGTCTGTATCTGTGATCATTAGCACAAGTCAGTGCTAGGTGAAATGGGAGAAGCATTTTATTTTGGAAAGGCCAGAGAGTAAATCTCTTACCCAGAGGGCTTGTTTTGGGCTGACAAAATGTGGGAGGGAGGGAGGGGAAACAGCCCCATAGGTATCTGAGAGGATGGTCCAAAGCATGGTAAATGCCTTTTCATTAGGTCTAGAAGTGGTATATCGTTGGCGGGGGGGGGGGGGAGGGGGGGGTAGTGCTAACACGGCTTAAATGATTGCTTATAGATAAGAAATAAAAGTAAGAATAAAAACTGATGAAGACTTAGAATTACAGACTTTCTCCACTTGGTTTCCTGGACTCCTGCTTCAGTTTTCCTCAAACCTCCCTGACTGCCTTGTCAGTGTCACCTGATGTCCCTCTTCTGTTCCTCACTTCTGAACCTTGGGAGTCTCGGGGTACAGCTCTCAGCCTCTCATCTCCACAAATGGTTTCATCAAGCCCAATAGCTTTAAATAGTGTGCCTCTGCAATCTCCAGCCTTGACTGCAGCCTGCACCTGTGTTCCAGGTTACCCCTGATGTCTCACTGTGACACCCAGTAAATCATTTTCAAATCACTATGTCTAAAACAACCATGAGTTTCGATTTCTCCATCTCTATCCCTAATGTCCTCTTACACCAGAGTTCTCTGTTTAAGTTGATGTTTTTATTAACAAGTTGATCCTGTAAAACATATAGAAGGTGTCTTTGAGCTCTTTTGCTCACCTTCCAAGAATATATCCTGAAGCCCAGTCTTTCTCAGCATATCTCCCCATGATATTTTAGCACAAGCAACTTTCCTGTGCTGCCCATATTTTTGCCTTCTGACTGGTTTCCATGTCCTTCCTATCCCCAGGGCAGCCTCCTAACCCCGGGCATAAAGAGCTTTTAAGACACATAAATCATCACATCTCTCCCCTACTTAACACCCTCCCATAATTCTACTTGATCAAAGTAAAATCAGAAACTCAGCATGACTGGAAAGGTCTTCCACAGCTTTGGTGGCCCACATCTTTGTAAACCCATCTCTCCTCGCTAATTCTTGGTATGCCCTAGCCACAGTGGCCTTTCCTATTTTACAACATACCAAGCTTATTGTTTTGTGGTTGTTTTCACTAGTCATTCTGTCTACTTAAGACTTATGCTCCCGTTTCTTTTCAATCATTCAGGCCTACACTCACCTATCCCTACTCCAGAACAGCCTTCAATACACAATAACCTAAAATTTAATTCACACATATTCCACTTCTCTATTTCATTGTCTTGTTTGTTTATCATAGCACCTACAACTTTCTAACATTATTTTTATTGGCCTGCCCGCTTTCTGTCTTTTATAAGTTCTATGAAGTTGGAACCTAACCTATCTTCCTCATCACTTTATTCTTAATGTCTAGATCTCAGTGGAATAATTAGAACAGCTCTGAAAATCTGGTGCTGACATAAACTATAGGTTTGTAGAGATACCAATAGAATTGAATGAGAAATCTGTAGTTGAAAAGCAGTATGAAAGTGAGAGAGAAATATTTTGTTTGGTAAAGCTGAATTTCCCATCACTAATTATGTTTAATTAAGCCAAATTGATCTGCTGCTCAGAAAAAAAATATGTCAAAATCAGTCTTTTCACTTGCTCACTCAGATAACATTTTAAAACTCAATTATTTTAAATGAAACAAGACGGATCAAAGCAAAACAAACAGCAAAACCCCAGAAATGCACGGCATTAACTCTGTGATCCTTAATAGAGAAAGAGTGTTTACATCAAGTCCCTGAAACACTCCTTTCTGTCACCAAGGATCTTGCAGTTCTAGGGGGACAATGAATATGAACCAAGATGGGAACATCCAGGGAATGGCTATCTGGAGGACCACTGTCATTCTCTCATGTGTACTGGGAACTAGGGGTAAATCAGAGTTATCTGGAAGAAATCGTGCCTTCTGCCCACCCTCTAGGTCAGCTGTCCTTTGGAATGCTGGGCAGCAAGCTCAGCTAGTGTCACTGCTCCTGGAGTCTAAACTCTTAAGACACCCTGCACCCATAATCAGGTGTGCTAGGAAGCACCACAAGGGAGAGAAGAGGTGCTCTTGGTCCAGCTGTTGATACTGATCCTCAGAAGTGCTGTGGACGTAGTACTGCTCCAACCTCCGGCAAATTTCCCTTCAGCTACCACCTAGCTGCTGAGTCAGCCTCTGGACACCTTTAGGAAGTTTCTCTCTTCTGTTAGCTTGCTTGTTAGGAAGTTTCAAGAAACCTTATGGCTCATGTGCCCCCTCCAGGGGTTTTCTTCAGTTTCAATCTCTTGGCAACCTACCACTACTGTCCTAGTGCAGTTGGGATACAGACTTACAGTAGCCTGAGCGACCAGGAGAAGATCTAGCACAGCAGTTCCCCTTCATCTGTGTTGCTGTGGGGCTAGGGGGTTGGCTAGCCCTTTGGGTGTCTCGGGCTTACCCGTCGGGGGCAGGGGGAAAGTAGACACAAAGTCAACGACACAGTCTCTGGGAGACTCACTGTGCAGTAAGCCAACAAGCTCATTTATTGCGTACAAAGGGCTTTTCTTTATACTCCCGCCCCGAACCTCCCCTATTGGCCCTGAAGGCTGAGCTGTTTATTGTCCATTGGTGTATCCTTCACGTCATCTGTCTCTAGCCAGGGTGGCAGATATCAGGTTAGCAGTTTGAGGAAGTTGGCTGCGGAAGAATGGCATGCCTGCGCAAAGGTCTCCAGGTCCGGTGCCTGGCAGATACCCACGGACCCCCTGGTACACATCTGCATCTTTACTTCCTTCATTTAAAGTTACCATAGTCCAAAATTACTAAATCGAGAGTTCCAGGAATAAATAACCCATCATTTTTAAATAGTGTAGTACGTTAGAAATTGTTCTAGTTTTAAATTAATATGTCAGTATTTTTTGTGTATCATTTATAGATTAAACTTCACCATAGGCATTGGGTTCAGTGGTGTCCATAGCTTCAGGCATCCAGTGGAGAGCTTTGAAATGTTCCTGCTGAGAAGGGGAGACTGCTGTCCACATGCACAGAAACATGCCATGGGGTCAAGACCCAAGGAGCATGCTGACTTAGAAAGGTCCATTCTAAGCTTTCTGATTGGATTTGAAGCCTGCTCCACAGGAGGTAAATCATGACTGTAAACTTGGTCAAAAGTCCATGGCTGGGGAGGTCATAGGCCTAGGGGAGAACTTTACTACTGCTGTTCTGCTAAATGGACATGCTGTCGAACTGCCTTCTAAATATTTATATTTATACATACAGATTAGTGCTCCTCTGAGTCTCAGTCAAACAAGCTTCTGTTTGCAGTGGGAGAAGGTTAATGCAGTGACTCATAACTGATCAAAGTGCTGAGAATAAGTGACTGTTGAATGTTCAGCCCTAAATGGGACATCTGTATCAAGGCTCAGGGAATACTGCAGAAGAGGGGGTAGAAAGACTAAGAGCCAATGGATGAGAAAGAAAGCTGTGAAATGCTTGTCTTCTGGGTGTGGCGTGGTCATTACACTCAAATTTACAGCAACTGTGGTTACCCTGCACAAATCCATCAGCATGTCATAATGGGGAGGAGAGGGGCTCATGAGGCCCCTCTCCTCCCTTAGGAACTATTGGCAGTTAATGGTTGCTAGGGGAAGTGGTATCATTTTCTTCAGTGGTATAACCACTGATAAGTTTTCCCTGCTCCAGTAAACACCCGTCCTAATGCAAGCAACCCTAATGAAATGCAGTTGGTTACACACAAACAAATAAAATTAAAAAATAAGTAAAAAGACATGGAAGTATGTGGGGACTTACTGGGGTTCAGTGGGAAAAGGGGGATGTTTAGAGAAGGTAATAATGAATGAAAAATGACCAAAATACATGTGTATGAAATTGTCAAAGAATTTTTAAAAGAACAAGCAGGGCACATGCTTCTGGGACTCTTCTCACATGAACCTACAGCAATGGTGTCATCATGCACAAGAACCATGCAGACTTAATCAGACAAAAACCCAGCACAGAACTGTGGAAATGAACAGCAGGCCCCAATCTTAGTAAAAAAATCATTGGCAGCTGATTATTGCTGGGTGAGCAAGAACTGATCTTCTTGAAGGGAGGACTCTAGATAGGCTGAGTAGATCCTAGTGGATGAACTTTCACTGAGAGACATTTGGGGACACTAACTTTACATAATAGGCCTCAACACAAATGACATAATGTATGAACTCCAGTGGGGAGGCTGTGGGAGGGTGCTAAATCATAAAGATGATTTTCTGTATGAAATATACAAAAATTCAATAAAATATTTTTTAATGAAAAAAAAGGGAAAAGGAAAATCTCATTCTAATTTGGTCTTGGGAAATTCAGCAGGTAGAGCATTAATGAATGAATAGCAAAGTAGATCACATCAACTTTTCTTCCAGTGCACACATTTCAGTTGAGATACCTAGTTAGCCCATCTCAGAAGTCAGATATATAGACTTCAAATCCAGGGTCTTTCTTTGCATCCTAGTCCCACTCTCTTGGGTCCATTGGCAGGGGTAAAGGGCAGCATGCCTTGGTCAGATACTGGACCCGTGCTATCTAACTTGGGCAGAAAAATGTAGGGAGAACTGAAAAGACCTCATCAGCCCCAGCTCCTCCTCCAATGGCCATGGTGCTTGAGCCCATTTCTGACCCCAGATCATACCTCAGCTCAGTGCAGTTGTACCACCATGACCATGCCCTCCAGGGGCTCCCACATCTGTACTTGCATTTTCTTGCTTAATTTTTTTGTAAGTAACCATTTTATATTCCAAAAACAAAGTTCCTTGTTTAAATGAGAGTAAAATATCTTCTGCCTTATTACTAGAATTATATAAATAAGGCAGTAACATACAGGAAAATCAAAAACAAGGAGAAAATAAAATTTGTTCATAATATCAGAGAAATTCATAACTTCTCTGCTTATAAATAATCATAGCAAATAACATTTAAAATATTTTCTTTTCTCGTTTTTTGGACAGGATCTTGGTATGTGCCCCAGGCTAGCCTAGACTTCCTGATCCTCTTGCCTCAACTCCATCAATGAAAAGTTCCACTCCCACATAGATGACAACCTCCCAAAAGGTGCGTAGATGGAGTGTCACCTTCAGTTAACCTTCTACTTCCTATATACAGTAGCACCACCCTGGACTACACACAGCTGGGGAAGAATTATATACAACATGAGTCAATGAGTGGGGGCAATCTTAGGTAAAGGTCTAATGACCCTTCACATCCCCTCCTTCTATGAGAGAATGTCATCTTGTCTCCTGTGGTAATCATAGCTGCTCTGATTTTAAGATGGTAACAGTCATGTCATATAGAGAGGGCAGTGCTCCAAAAACTCCCTGTATTTGTTGTTGTTGCTTTTCCTTTCTCATTGCTGAGACTCAATGCCTAACAAGAAGCAACTTAGGGGAGGAAGGATTTATTGTGACATACAGTTTGGGAAGCTACAGCCCATCAAGGGAAGGCATACAGGTAGAAACAGGGCAAGTGGTTACATTGCATCTGTAGTCAGGAAGCAGAGAATGGACAGAAAATGGAACTGGGCTATCAAATCTCAAGGCCTGCCCCAAGCTGGGAGCCAAATGTTCAATCACATGAGCCTATGAGAGACATTCCACATTGAAATCACAACATTCTGCCTCTGACTCCCATGGCCTCATGGTCATCTCATAATGCAAAGTACATTTGGCCCAACTTCAAAAAGTTCTCATAGTCTTTAACAGTACCAACACTATTTAAAAGTCTAAAGTCTTCTGAAACTCAAGACAGTCTCTTAACTGTGAGCCCCTGTGAAATCAAAAAACAAGTTACACACTTCCAGTATGCAACAGTGTAAACATTCTCATTCCAAGAGGGAGGAATGGGGTCATAGCAAGGAAAGATTGGACCAAAACCAGACCCAAATCCAGGGCAAACACCAAATCCTGCAGCTATTTGCATCTAAAGCTCTTGAGGAAATAATTTGGGCTCCAAAGGGCTTGGGTAGCCCTGTGCTCCAGCTCTATCATTCACCAGTACATGCCTGCAGCTTTCCTTAGTGGGCAACCCATGGTCTTTGCATCTCCAACATTCTATGGTCTCCATTGCAACTTGGGCTTTACCTTTATAGCTTTGTGAAATGGCCTTTCAGGAACTCCAAGCTGGCCACACATTTCTGGCTATAGTGGCTCTTTGGTACAATAATCCATACCTCCTAAGTCTTTATGCTTGGAAAACCAGTACCATGTAGATTGGCTGCAAAATTCTGCTGCTACTATGAGATGTGGCATGGCCCCTTGAACTGCCTAGGTGGTTTTTTTCAAGCAGTGAACCCCTTCAGTGGCTGTGGAGGTTTGAATGAGAATGTCCCCCATAGGCTCCAAGTATTTGGACATTTTGTCATCAGTTGGTGGTGCTGTTTTGGGAGGTCTTAGAACGTGTGGCCATGCTGGAGGAAGCATGTCACTGGGGGCAGGCTTAGAGAGTTCTTAAGCCTTGCCAGATCTCCAGTTGCTCTCTTGTGTTCTATGCCTGCTTGAAGATGTGAGAGCTTAACTTCTGCTGCTCCTGCTCCAGCTACCTCCAGCCCCCATGATGTACTGTAATTCCCCTGGAACCATAAGCTCAAATAAACTCTTCCTTCTCTAAGTTGCTTTGGTCAGTGTTTCTATCACAGCAACAGAAAAGTGACTAATATAGTGGTGTTTTCAGTTTAAACTCTTCTTTCAAATAAAATTGCATTTTTATAACACTGAGTGCTGAATGGACATATTTTTGCTCTCAGGGGATGTTTCCTGTTAACCCAATGCTTTTCTCTCTCTTGGGACTGTGTGTGTGTGTGTGTGTGTGTGTGTGTGTGTGTAGACCAGAGGTAGATGTTGAGTGTCCATGAAGCTCAGTCACTCTCTACTGTATCATTCAAACTCAAATTTATTTATTTATTTTTTTGTATGTGTGCATGATACATTGTGGGGGTACCATGCTGCATAACATGCATGGAGGTCATAGGACAACTTTGTGGAGTTGGTTCTCTCCTTCCACCTTTATATGGGTTCTGGTCCCAGCTTTCTTTTTTAGACCTGGTCTCTCACTGAACCCAGAACTCACTTACTCAGCTAGACTGGCTGAGCAGTAAGACCACAAGTATCTACTTATCTCTACTCTGGTTCCTGCACAGAGTTCCTAACACCTTTTCAGTTTCCTGAGAGACACAAGTGGAGCATCTTTCCTTTTAATAGTTGACCTTGACCTTGGTTCCTAACTTAAAGCTACTAACACCTTTATTCTTTCCTTAGCAGTGGGAGCATCTTTCATGGATCATTCAAAGCCATTGGAATTTTCTGGTTGACAAGAGCATCTTTTGTTCTAATGAGGTGACTCTAGGTGAGGCAGTGAATGGAATAGTGCTTCATATATAAGCCATCATTATAAGCCTTGAGCTTTCACTCTCACACTCCACTTAGAAAGGAGAAAGGCTGTAACTTGAATTAATAATCCATCATATTAAGTGATGAGGTGTCCAGGAAAATCACCATGCTATGGGTTCTTAAAACTACTGGGTTGGTAAAGTTTTCAAATGCCAGGACACCCCAACTCCATGGGGACAAAAGTTCCTGTGCTCAGGAATCCTTCAGATCCTGCCCTGTGGATCTCTTTATCTGGCTGTTCTACATCTCATTGTATCTCTTAATAACAAACCACTTCTGCAAATTAATCCAATGAGAAGAAGTCATGGAAACTGTGGTGGTTTGAGTGAGAATGTCCCCCGTAGACTTCAAGTATGTGAACATTTTGTCCCCAGTTAGTGGCACTGTTGTGAGAGGTCTTAGAAGGTATGGTCTTGCTGGAGGAAGCACATCACTGGGGACAAGGTTAGAGAGTTCTTAAGCCTTTCTGGATTTTCAGTTTCTCTCTACTTCCTGGCCTACTTCAAGATGTGAGAGCTTAGCTTTCTCTTCCAGCCATCTCCTGCCACCATTTTATGCCTCCCCATCATGATGGGCTCTGATTCCTTTGGAACCATAAGCTCAAATAAACTCTTCCTTCTATAAGTTCCCTTGGTCATGGTGTTTTATCACAGCAATAGAAAAGTAACTATAAGTGGGGTGTAGGCTGTGAAGAACCTGACCATGTGGGTTTTTGGAGGAATGTGGAAGACTTTGGAAGTTTGGACTAGAAAAGTGTTTGATTGCTGTAAGCAGAGCTTAATGGGCCATTCTGGTAGGTGCCTGGAAAAAAGTTGTGTTCAGAGCAATGTAGTTCCAGAGGACTTAAAGAGAAAGGACTTAAGGACTTAAACAGAAGGACTTAAACAGAAACTGGGGCAGCCTTAACGTTTGCTTGAGGCTAAGTTGAAAAACAATGGATTAATTTCTTGGGCAGAGGAAATTTCAAGACAGCCTAACAGAAATGGTAGCGTGGCTATTAATGGAGAATGTTAATACAGTGATTGTTAATACAGTGACAAAGAACTAATGGAGCAGAAAGAAATCCAAAATGAAGAGTTTGGATTAAAAAAGAACACTAAGAAGATTTAAGTTTGGAGTAAAGGCATGTGCTGAAGAAGAAGATCTCTTTGATAAGGATACTAAAGTGATTAAGGAGAGGCCTAGAGATTTGCACTTAAACAATGGAAAGAGTACCTTCAGGGCAAGACAACACCGAGCTAAGCCTCCAACTTGTGAAAGGAAAATGCTGGAAGGGTGGTCTACTCCTAGAAAACCACAGCATAAAAAAGCTGAGAATGTGGATGAAGAAAGCCAGGGTCTATCCCATCCTGGTAGTCAAACTTGGCAGTGTTATTCACCTGGTGCTAGCTTTAGAGACATGAAAGTTAACAAGAGTGAAAGGGTCATCAGTTCTTCCTCTAAGGTTTCAGAGAGCCACCAAGGCCAGGCAGCATACAGCAGGGGTTTCCCTGCACAAAGAAGGCCCTGATAGGCCATTGAGTGAAGCTGTGAAGGTGAAACCTGGTTGGCAGTGGAGACTTCAAGAAGATGTTCAGGATGTTAGAGACATCTGTCAAGGAAAGCTGCACACAGGGAGCGATACCAGCCCAAAAGAGAAGTGTATGTTGCATGCAAAAAGCTGGAGGCACTGAGCCATCCAATAAGCCCTTTGGAAGTAAAGTCCCCGAAGTCAGACATAGAGCCACTGGATTTGGTGTTTGCCCTGCTGGTTTTTGGTCTTGTTTTGGTTTGGTATTTTCTCAGTTGCCCTCATTCTCCCCTTTTGGAATGGGAATGTATATTCAGTTCCATTGTATGTTGGGAATATGTAATTTGTCTTTTGATTTTACAGGAGCTTATAGTTAAGAAAGTACCTTGAGTCTCAAAAAAGACTTTGGGCTGTGGACTTTTGAATACTATTGAGACTGGTAAAGACTATGGGAACTTTTAAGGATGGACTAAATGCATTTTGCATTTTATATGGTAATGAGCCTATGGGGGCCGGGGAGTGGAATATGGTGACTTGGATGAGAATGTCCTGCATAGGCTCCAAGTATTTAGACATTTTGTCCCCGATTGATGGCACTTTTTTGGGAGGTCTTAGAGGATCGCTGGAGGAAGCATGTCACTGGGAGCAGGCCCTGAGAGTTCTTAAGGTTTGTTACATTTCCAGTCACCTTTGGCTTCCAGGCCCTGAGAGTTCTTAAGGTTTGTTACATTTCCAGTCACCTTTGGCTTCCTGTGCCTGCTTTAAAGATGTGAGCACTTAGCTTTCTCCTCTGGCTACCTCCTTCCAGCGTGCCTCCCTGCCATGATGGACTCTGATTCCTCTGGAACTGTAAGCTCAAATAAACTTTTCCTTCTATAAGTACTTTGGTTAGTGTTTTATCACAGCAACAGAAAAATAACCAATACAGAGACCCTTGAATCTAGCCAGAATTGGGCAAGTGCATTGGTAACAATCTACTTTTTGCAATAGCATCTGACATGGAGAGAAATGACTAAACTCTCAACTCATAGGATCTGGCACCATCTCTAGGTAGACATTTAGTTAATACAGAACTGTATGAACACAGTTAATACAGAATACCCAGTTGATGTATGCTAGAGAACTGTTTGGTGTGTCTTAGAAAATGCACAAACATCTGGTATTAGAAGAATTGTGTTGAATGGTATGTAAAAGCAGGGTAAAAAAGAGTTTGTTTTTTGTTTCCTCAGAAAGAGACATTGGGGTACTTTCTGGGGTGACAAAAATACTTTTTATCTTGATTGTGGTGGCAGTTACACATGAAAACGTATCTGTCAAAACTCAGTGAACTATTTACTTGAAACGGATTTATTGATCATATATAAATTTCATTTACATGAAATTTGCTTTTTAAAAATGGAGATTCTGCTCCA
The DNA here is from genome assembly GCF_000622305.1 of Nannospalax galili. Lineage (NCBI taxonomy): Eukaryota > Metazoa > Chordata > Mammalia > Rodentia > Spalacidae > Nannospalax > Nannospalax galili. The sequence continues at coordinate 333,574 of NW_008332087.1, forward strand.
AATCAGTAGTACCAGCTTGCTAAACAATTGTTATTACCACCATTCTATACAGGAAGAAATGAACCTTCATATTCTAACATCCAGCTCAGGTCTAAGAGATTTATTTGTCTATTGTGAACCTTGCCAGACGTAATAGGGATCAAGTAGCCAAGTGTGTGGTTGTAGAAAGGGGTGGATGGAGACTAGGACCCAGTGATGAGGAAGGTAATGATGAAGGAAGGTCAGGGGATGGGGAGGAATGGAGCCATGATAAGGAGCATGAGTATAGGCTTTCAAAGGAATGACACCCGGACACCCAGCCCCACATTTTCAATGTGTGGATCCCAAGTGGAGAAAGTTCATGGCTTAATGGCTTAGATGAGAGACACAGGGAGGGGAGGGCCCTGGAGCAATCAGGCTTTGATAAGTCTGTCTCAGAGAACAATCTGTTTACATGAACTAGTTAAATAGTTTATTATTTGGAGGGGAAACACTCTACCAGATTTATTTACTGAACAAGAATTTTCTGGAATGAGGAGTAAAGTTATGTTGCTATAAGGTTAGTTTTATAGTTACCAAGCTGAAGGCTTTGATCCTAAAATCCAAATCCCTAAAACTAGGTATGGAAAGACAGATTGCTTCTCTGGTTTTTGTGTGCTGAAATGAAGTAACTGGGCTTTATGAGAGTTGCTAAGATTGTTCATTGTTTATTCTGGGAAGCCTGTAGACACGACTGGACTATCTGCTGGATTCATATCTCTTTATAAAACAAAATAGTAACATCTCAATGGCATATCCTAGAAACATGATATTGAATTTGTTGGGTTTTTAATATATTTTATTTATTACTTTTATGTGTATGAATATATTGCCTGCATTTGTAAGTGCACCTGTGTCATGCAATGCCCATGGGAGGTCAGAAGAGGGCATCAGATCCCCTAGAACTAGAGTCATGGACGGTTGTTAGCTGCTATGTAGGTTCTGGGGATTGAACCTGGGTCCTCTGCAAGAGCAGTCAGTGCTTGTAACTCCTGAGCCATATCTCCAGCCCCAGAATTTGTTGTTTTTTAAGAAAAGTTCTCACTGTGTAGCTCAGTTTATCCTTGAACTTACTATCTGCCTCAGCCTCCCAAGTGCTTGAAGATTCCAGGCATGTGATACCACACCTGGAAGCACTGCAACGGTTAAGGTTTCTATGTTATTCTTTCTTTGACTTCAGTTTCTTATTAAGAATCCTTTACTTGTCTAAGAAACCTTAGCTCTCCACCCAACAATCTAGTGGGAACAGAAAATGGAAGGAAACCAACAGCATGCCAATATAACAGCAGAAGACTCTAGTGAGTTTTCACCATTAGGAAGCAGCAGGGGTTGCATCATAAGCAAGGCTGCATTCCTGGTCAGCATAGTTTTGCTACCAGTGAAGTCTCTACAGGACTCTTTGGGCTTGGGGGACATCCTTGTCTAAGTTAAACAGGATGGAAAGCTTGGGAGAAAAAACAGTTACACAGAATCAGTGAAATGAAGTTGTTTCCCCACCAACCGGATGCCCAGCCAGGTTGTGAACCATTCACCTGGCTGAAATGGAACACAGAGCCAGTCCATAAAGCAGTCTGAGGCCTCTGTTGCCACCTTGTTACACATAATTGGCAGTCAAAGCTTGCCACACCAGTGTTGGAGGAAGCATGCTGAGGCTTGTGCAATTCCTGAGAGCGCTTGTGTGGTGGGTAGGGGGTAGGAAACTCTCTAGCCATGGAAAATAAACATCTCACTTCTGAAAGAGTACAGTCCTGCAAACAGCATGGAACAAAGACTCCGTATTGTGAACTGAGCCAAGAATTTCCCAAAAGAGAGGGTGGAGCTTGGCATGGCTTTCCTTCTCTTCCCTTGCATAATATCATCGTATCATCTAGGGGTAGTATGTGTAGAAGGGAGCCTTTAGAAAGATGGTTATGCCACAATTTATGGCGCTCCTTTCCAACTAAATCTTTGGGCTCTGATGTACCCCCCAACAACCATAATTTCTCTTTCAGTTTGTTGTTGATAAAATATTTGGGAATAATTTATAATGAAGTAACCCCCTCCCCACAATGCAGAGGGTATACCTCTTCCTTCCCTTATTGTCCAAGACCCTTTTTCATCTCCTTAGAACTTTTCTTCTGATGTTTATATTCCTTTGCTTTATTCTTTCTGGATATACCAATCTTAGACCTTGTGTGTCACCTCCTATTGTATTAAGGATATAATTAATCTTTACAGACCTCCCTCTCCTTTCTGCCTATTCTAATATACATCATAGTTGCACTACAAATTTCATCTGAATTGATTGTGACCCTTTATATTATGATTGGTAAACATGGTTTATGCAAGTACCACGTAAGGAACTATGATTATTTTTCTTGTGCATTGTCTCATTTTATTGTTTTTCAGTTGCAGTTTGCTGCCTCTTACCTTATTTTTTTTTCATCAGATCTGCCAAAGCTTCAAGTATGTCAGATAATTTATTTTTTTTTTACTTTCTTCTTCACAGCCCTTCCTGCCAGATCTTTCATATTTTCTCCACCTTCTGTGAGCCTCTGTTTACTGGAATGCTGTCTTCTACTTCACTGTTTATTTTCTCCTGCTGTAAAGTTCTATACCCTGGGAGCTTCCTAAGAAAGTGCATAGGAAGCAGGTACCTTTCAGTTTAAGGAATAAACAGGTCTCTGTTTTCTCTCACACAGTTATTTATAATTTGGTTATATATAGATCCTGATATTCAGTTGCTTGTCTTTCAGCATGTGGCTGTGACTAATCCAATAAAAACTTTATTTCCAAGGTTGTGTCATCTTTCTCTCTTTTGGGGGTGATTTTAGTGTCTCCCCTTGATTTCAGTGAGCTTCAGAGTGTTGGTCACTCAATAGACCCTTTCATCTTGATATGTGCTTCAATTACAGAAATTTTCTTTTATTGCTCCTTTAATGATTCTCTCTCTCTCTCTCTCTCTCTCTCTCTCTCTCTCTCTCTCTCTCTCTCTCTTTTTCTTTATCTGTCAGCTGTCTGGAGTAACTGTCACTTGGATCTTGAATAATCCGTGTTCTCTAAGATGTTCATCTTTTTTTTTAAGAAACAAATTTTTTAGTCTTACTATTTTATTTTTTACTTTATGTGTATGAATGTAATGCCTCCATGTAGGTAGGTGCTCCCAATGTCATGCGATGCCCACGGAGATCAGAAAAGGGCATCAGATCCTCTGAAACTGGAGTTACAGACAGTTGTTAGCCACCATGTGGGTGCTGGGAATTGAATCCAGGCCCTCTGTAAGAGCACTCACTAGTGCTCTTAACTGCTGAGTCATCTTTCTAACCCCTTTTTTGGTCTTTTTGAGACAGGGTCTCCCTGAGCTCCAGCTGCCATGGAACTTGCTATGTAGACCTGACTGGATTTGATCTCACAGAAGTCCATCAGTCTCTGCCTCCTGAGTGTTGGAATTAAAGGCGTGGACCACTGTGCCCAGCAAAAAAAAAAAAAAAAAAAAAAAAAAAAGTTTATTGTTTTTTTCTCTGTGAGATTTTGTCTATTTTATTTTCCAAAATTCCTACAGATTTTTTTAAATTAGCCATCCTTTTAAGAATGTATGTAAATTCTTACCACCCCCTCTACTCTTTTCATAATATTCTATTATTTTCTCTTTCTTTTTGTTGCTGTTTTGTTTTTTGATACAGGGTTTCGCTCTGTAGCCCAAATAGACTTGGAATTTACTATGTTGCTCAGGCTGGCATCAAACTAGTGAGGGTTCTGCCAAATGCTGGGATTACAGGTGTGAGCCTCCACACAGTGCTGCAACTTTCCGTTACTGTCTCATGGATGTGACATCTATTTTCAATTGAAGGATTTTATTTTTATTGTGATTTTTAAAGTTCTCCTCTGATCACTACCTTTTTTTGTTTGTTTGTTTTTGGTCACTGCTGTTTGAACTTTTAAATTTTTATTTATAGTAAAGAAGTTAGAATAGGATTGAAAATGTTTATGCAAAAGGGACTTCCAATAGAATAAAGTAGTGGGCTATCTGTGAATAGATTTCAAAATGTAAGATCCTGTGTGATCAATTTCCATAACCTTTGATTCTCTTAACAAAGTTAGGAATGACTGCTGGAAGATTAGGGTGAGCATAAACCACTTGTGAGGTGTGTAGATAACTGAGTTGACTATGGAAGCCATCTACCTAAAGTCTTGAATATGTGCTATAGTGTGATATAATTTGATTTTAGGCTATGAATAGCTAAGTGTCTTTCCTTATAATTTATATATATGAACTTATTTTAGTGTGTTAGCAAAAACATAACTAGCACATCAAACCTATGATGTCATGAATAGTGTTGCTGAAAATAAACTAAGCCATGAGGCGAGTCAAGTACAAATATACTAAGCTGCTATGGTCCGAATATGAAGCCTCTCTCACAGGTTCACGTGCTGAAGGCTTGCTCTCCAGCAAGTGGTAGTTTTGGGAAGGAAACTAGGAAGTGAAGCCTAGTTAAAGAAAGTATGTAGGTCTCTAGGCTTATGCCGTGGAGAGATGTACACCTTTCTAGCCTCTTCTTTCTCTCAGTGTCTGTCTCCTGTCCACAGTAAAGTATACAACTTTGCTCCACCACGTGTTCTCCAGATGTGCACAGCCTCACTATGCAGAGACTGAGAAGCACCAGAGCTGAGTGAAGCTGTGAGCTATAATCAGTCCTTCCTCCCTTGAATTATTTGGAAGGTATTTCTGATGCCACAACTAGAAAGCTAAGTAACACAGTAAGAGAAGAGATGCAGAAGAGGAAAAAAAAATATTTAAAAGGGTACTCAAATGATCTTGAGAGAGCACTGTAATAAGGAAAGAATTTCTCTTTTTCTTTATTAAGAAATAGCATTCCATGTGGAATTAGCAGCCAAAGCAAAGCAGTAGATCCATGGTGGGACATTTCAAATCCCTCTGAATAATGGAGAGTGATGAGAAGCTGTCAGGGGCTGGATTACAGAGAATTTGTCTCCTTGAGTATTTTTCTTTTGAGTATTATTTTAGAACAATGGTTCCATGGTTTTTCAATGCCTGAGAGGCACTGAGAGGCAGCGTGGTTACTTTTTGTGGCTGACACAAAGTAAAGTCAGTGTGCTATGGTTTGCCTTTGAATTACTTCTGTCAATTTGAAAAGATATAGACCCATTTCTGCTACCACCCAACAAGCTACTGGCATGTCTCCTGACTCCAGCCCAGCACATACCCATGAGCCCTTTGGATGCCGTATACAGAAAGATTATAAATTTACTTGAACCAAGTCTCAGAAAATTTTGTGTATGTATATATACAATATATATGTACATACTAGTGTGTGTTTGTGCATGTACATGTGCATCCACACCTCTCCCTCTCCATCTCCCTCTCTGTCTCCATCTCCGTGTGTGTGTGTGTGTGTGTGTGTGTGTGTGTGTGTGTGTGTGTGTGTGTGTGTGTGTGTGTGTGTGTGTGTGTGTGTGTGTGTGTGTGTGTGTGTATGTGTGTGTGTTTGTTTTGGCCAGAGGTCAATACTGGGTATCTTTCTCTAACACTCTCCACCTAAATTTTAAATTTTTAAATTTTATTTATTTTTATTTTATGTGTAAGAGTGTTTTGCCTGCATGTGAATGTGAGTGTATGTGAGTGTATCATATATGTGCCATGCCCTCAGAGGCCAGAAGAGAGCATCGGATTCCCTGGAACTGAAATTGAGGACAGTTGTTAGTTATCCTGTGGGTGCTGGCATCTGAACCTGGGTCCTCCACAAGAGCAGCAAGTGCTCTTAACTGCTAAGTCATTTCTCCAGCCCCCTCCACTTTATTTTCTGGGACTTTTTTTTTCTCTTACTGAATCTGGAACTCGCTGCCCTCCTCCCCAGTGTTGTGGTTACAGATGTATGTACCATACTCAAGTCCTACATGGGTGCTGGGGATCTGAACTCAGGTCCTTATTTTTACCAACAGAACCATCTCCCCAGCCCTTCAAATCTCAGAAAATCTTAAGCAAGGCAGAAAATTTTCTGCATCTAAGTTACTGCATCCCAGGGAGCGTACATGTGGAGAATTTCGGTTTTCTCGTCATTTTAGATATTTTAGTATGTGCATCAGCACATTTTGGATAAGCACTGGATACAATATAGACATTCCTTGGCTCCACTGCCCAGTGAAGTAGCTGTTAGACCTTGGGGCTGTTTAAAGTGAAATTCATGAAAATTAAATAAAATTCTCGGTTCTTTAGTCACATTTCAGGTGCTTGTCAGTCACAAGCAGCTGCAGTATTAGATACCGAAATGGGAAGCTTTTTCTTTGGTTACAAAGTCTACTTTTAATTGTTATTTTTTTAAATAAACGTTTTAAAAGATGTCTGTGTAGTCTAAAAAGAAGGAACATAATAATAGAGGATATGAAATCCTGGCGGGGGACATAATGGGGTGGGGAGGTCAGGGGTGAGGGTAAAAATGGAGGAAGAAGGTCTGAATATGATCAAAATACATTCTACAAAATTCTGAAAGAATCAATAAAATATTTTTTAAATAGAAACAAAGATAAATTTACACATTTATATGTAGTAAAATCGAATTTTGAGTGTATGCACTTGAGTTTTAGTACAAGTATAGTTGAAAATAGACACCATAACAATCCAATCATGGTACAAAATAATTCCATCAACCCTCTTTCCCCTCAAGTTCAACAGTGTTATTCCTTTAAAGTTTTCAAGAATGCCATGTAAAATGGAATTATGTAATATGTAGCCTAGCTGACACTCTGTGCCACTTAATGCCTTTAAGTTGTTGCGTGGCTTCTTTGTTGTTGAATGGTATTCATTACAGGGTTATACCAGGGTTTCTTTACATATTTCCTCCTTATTGGACATGTTGATTATTTTCTTTATATATTATTTAGGTTTTGGTGTTTATGAATAAATATGTGAAACATCCATGATCAAGTTTCTGTGTGAAGAAAAGCATTCATTTCTGTAGGATAAATATCTAGGAGTGAGGTTTCTGGACCATATGGCAAGTATATGTTTCATTTATAAGAAAATTCCCAACAGTTGTCCAAATTGATGGTACTGTTTTGCATTCCCAACAATGTGTGGGACTTCCAGCAGCTCTGTGTCTCTGTCAACACTTGGTGTTATCAAATTATAGCCATTCTAATGTATCATATTGTGGATTTAATCTGTTGTTCCTGAATGGGTAATCATGCTTAACTTCATGTATTTATTTGAAACCTTTACATCTTTGGAGATCTTTCATCTATTTTAAAATTACTGTTGAATTCTTCAGAGTTATTTATATATTTGTGAGATATGTGATTTATAAGCATCTCTCCCAATCTATAACTTAATCTTAATTCTCTTTTATAGAATATTGCTTTTAAAATTTGATGGTTCTTTATAGTTAAGTCTTCAAGTGAGATAACGTGGTTTCTCCAATTTTATTCTTTTTCAGAATTAGCTTGGTTCTTTTAGATCCTTTGCTTGTCCATATTATTTAGTTATTTAGTTTTTAAAATATTTTCTTTGTTATTTTTATTTTATGTGTATGAGTGTATTGCCTATATGTATATAAGTGCGTCAGTGTTGTCATGATAAGTGCGCCCTTGGAGATCAGAAGAGGGTGTCATATTCCACTGGAACTGGAGTTACAGATCCTTGTTAACTGCCGTGTAGGTGCTGGGAATTGAACCCAGGTCCTCTGAAAGAGTAGGCAGTGCTCTTAACTGCTGAGTTATTTAGTTAGGTTTTTTTTTGTTTGTTTTTTTTTTTTTTTAAAAAAAAACAGTCTCCCTGTCACCCCAGCTGGCCTGGAACTGGCTATGTAGACCAGTCTGGCCTTGATTTTGCAGAGGTCTGCCTGCCTCTGCCTGCCTCTGCGTACCATGTGCTGGGATTAAAGGCATGGTGGCACCCACTCACCTCGTCCAGCCTCAATATTACCTTCAAAGCCGTTATTACTGTAAAATGCACACTTTCTCAGGAATGACCGTTAAATCCATGGATCTTTAGGGAGAAAATGTAACATCTTAACGTGAGTCTCTTGTCCATGGAAACAGTGCACACACCTGCCTTGGTATTTCTTGATTATAATTTTGAAAGTTAATTTCCAGTTGTTGATTGTGATGGTATACAAAGACGACTGAATTTTAAAATTTCTATTCTTTGATGACTTCATACATGTACATAATACGTTTTATTCCCTTTTTACCCCTCCCTACCCTATGTCCTCCCCCTCCCACTCTGTGGAACCATTTCTTCCCAGTAGATGGCTGATTTTTTTTTTTTTTATGCTGGCCATGTTCTCTGTGGAAACCCATTTATTGTTTCCAGGAGTTCCTTTTTAAGACATCTTGCATATTTCTACATAGCCATTCATGTTATATGTACAAAGGCTCCTTTCCAATACCGGGATTTGGGTGGCAATGTACTGAGAGCAGACGTTCAGTCATGTGAAACAGAGCTGGAGCCTCTGGCCCCTTTCCTTGTTTTCATTTCATACTTTCCATCCCGTGCCCCCACCCATGAGGACTTTGACGTAAATCATCTCCTGATGAAATGTCTTACAATAGGATGGTCTTAGAGGAGACCCCTTGTGAAGCATTAACTGTCCTAAAATCAAAACCATGGTATTAGATAGCCCCAAGGTTTTGTGACGTCATAGCCAGAAACCCCTTGAATAACTTACTTCACAGATTTAAGTGGGGGTAAATATTGTTCCTTTAGCACTTGTAACGATGAGATGAACCTGGAACCAGAGGCCCCTGTGATTCAGAGGCCTCTAGGGCATCTGATAACATAAAGAACATCAGCCCCAACAAAGAGACTGTTGCAGAGCCAAGGAAGGGGGCTGACAACTGTGCCCCTCAAAAGCCTCCAGGAACAAAGCCACAGCTCGTGTCTTCCAGACACTGAGGTTCCATCATCTGTGTATCAGAAACGGTCCTCCCACCACTGGCTGCCCTCTCACGGATTTTCAAACAGCTTAACCCACACAAATGACAGACTGAAGTTAACCGTGCTTCTCTAATTGAGGACTGTCAAAAATACCAACATGCGGGACATGGGTGTTTTGCACGTCAGAGTTGCTGGCTCTTGTATGATGCACTTCATCTGCCATGGCTCCAGAATTGTCCTAGAGAATAAGAAGGCAGGCGACAGATACAATTCCTTTGGGCTGTCTTAGCTCACATGTTGTATGCCATTAAACTGGCCAGAAAACAGGAAGCAACATAGTACTCAGAGCTAAAAATAAAGCCCTGGTGCCATGTCAGGAAGTTCTGAAAATGAGACAAGGGGAGTCTTTTAATTAAGACTGACCAGCCATAATAAATCAATAGAGCCAGGCCTAGCTCTCTGGCAAGAATTATACTCCCTTACAGGTGTCAGGAGCTAAATATTCTCAACATTTTAGTTAGTGAATAGAAAAAAAAAAGCTAACAAAGTCTTCATCTCCAAGGGTGGGCTGCCTTACTCATCCCCCTAGTAATTCATGTCTGTGGATGGATTCTATCAAATCCCCTCCCTCTCTCTTCCTGTCTAGAGAGACTTTCAAAGAGGGCCAGGAGTTGTTGGTAGGAACCAAGTTTGTTGCTTTCTTCATTAACAAATACCAACATTTGGCCACATTGGAACCTTTGATATGCTACAGTCATTCCATGTTAAAATATGAGGTCACTTTTTCTTTTTCTTTATGAATGAGTCAATGTGCTGTTATTGTAGAAAAGTCAGAAAAACAGAAAACGGAAACCAAATTGCTGTTAGCACTTTGGTATGCACCCTTAAGTCTGGGATCTCCCAATATTGTCAGCACTCTGACATTTTGGACTGGATGACTCTTTGCTGAGGGGTGCCTGTGTGTGTGTGTAGGGTGTGTATTCGGCAGCATACCTGGCCCCTAATCACCACATCCAGCAACAACTCCCTTCATTCCCTCTACTCTCTTGGGACAACCAAAACCAATTCTAGACATCTCTTAGGGTGGTGCTGGGGGGCAGTGTCTCTCAGAATCACTGCCTGTCCTTCTGGGTTCAGGAAAGGTTTATTGGCTGAATTCCCCACTCACTGTTTTTCCTCTCCAGGAGATGAGCTGATATTTATAAATATAAGGCACTGAGGCAAATGGATAAAAGTTATCAGCTTTATTAATCCCTCAGGTGGAAGCAGCTGGAGCTCAGGGTAGACCTGGCTGGTGTCACTCACCCAAGGCAATCTGAGAAGTTGGAATCAGAAAGAAAAGGCACAGTTGAACCTGGCTTGTCAGGAAAAGAGCTACCACCTTGGAGGAGTGGGAGTAGGGGGCCAGGAAAGGGTGAGGTCCTGTCTTAGGTTTTGAAGTAGAATGATTCCTATCTAGGCATGCCAATGTGACCAAGTAAGATAGGTCACCGTCTCTGGGACTTACCTTCAGCCTGAGTCATGTAGAAAAAAATCAGGCTTTAAGGATTTTAAATCCTAGCACCAGTCAAATATCAATAGAAATCCCACATCACTTTGTTCCAGGAGACTTAGAAAATTTCTTTCCCTTCTTCATCTATTTCTTTCCCTACTTAAACATGGCCCCCAAAATACCATCTAAGCCATGAAGCAGGAGACAGTCGCTTGCTAAGGTTAATATTTGTGTTTGGAGCATGGCTCCTGTCAATTAGTCAGTAGCCCTCACGCTACCTCCAAGGTCTCTGAGCCAGGGTGTGGGCCAAACAATCCTGTTGTTCATTGGCTTTTTATAGTTTGGGATGGAACTGAGTGTTTTCATGAGAAGAAACCCACTGTGTGTGAAGAAGTTGTGACCATAGTTGGGGAGGGGTCAGTCCCTGGGTCCTTCTCAACATCTTCAGCTGCAAAACAAGTATTCTATCTGCTTTGAACCCCAGAGACACACTCAGCTGTGTGCTATACTGTCCTCCCTCGTGCAAAACAAGTACCTACCAGTGAGCAAAGCCAGAACCCATAATCATGACATTGAGTGCATGCAAGGGCATTCAATCAGAGAAGCAAGCTGCTATTCCCCAGCACCTCTGGAGGTCAGGGATGCTTAGGCTGGAAGGAGGTGCATAGAAGAACTAGTGTCAGCATTCTGACACTACGTCTTGAGCCAACCTGTAGAGCCTTTTCCTGCCATTGGTGGAATGCACTTCCTGAAGACTTGTGGATTAGAAAACAAAGCTAATGTGGAGAAAAATGAGAGCCAGCAAAGTAGGTTATGATTACTTCTATTTTTAAAAAGTCAGTATAGGGGGCTGGAGAGATGGCTCAGTGGTTAGGAGCACTGGTTGCTCTTGCAGGTGACCTGGGTTTGGTTCCCAGCACCTACATGGTGTCTAACAACGGCTATGACTCCAGTTCCAGGAGGAACGAGCACCCTCTTCTGGCCTCACACATTTAGATACATGCAGGAACACATTCACACAGATAAACTAAAAATAAATAAAAATTAAAATGTCAATATGTATACAAACAAGGAATTAAAGAGAAATTAAAACTAATGTGTATGTTTGGATGTACTGGAAATGACCTCTATTTTGCCTCAGGGCAAAGAATCCTTGGCTATCACAGGGCTGATTTGTGGGACTGCTACATTCACCATGCTTGAGAGAGCTCATTACAGAGCTAGCACACCCACCCAGATGGAGAGGACTAGTAGAAGGGGCACAGGGCAGGGGGCACATAGGGGTTACAGGCTTAGGAGACAGGAAGATACAAAGGATGCTAGAGGCATGGATCTCAGGAGTCTCTTCCTTCATACTTGGTAGCAGCTCTGTGGCTAGTATCAGATTTTCTTCCTGAGAGGTTGGATGTTACCAACTATAGGCAGGAGATCTTTGAGATAATAAAGAGATCAGTCCAGAAAACTTCTCTCTCTGGGGATGGATCTCTGGGTATGGATTTCTGCAGGCAGATGTTTCAGCCAGACTCTAAGAATCTCTGATTTTAGATCTCTCTGCCCTGTGAAGACAGAGACCACCTTGTCTCTTCCCTCTCAAGTTCTTATCCCATTATATAGACACTCAGCCTTTCTGTTTACGTCCATTTACTGGAACTGGTTGTCGCCTTTTACCAAGACCTGAAAGGTCTGATCCTAAATGTGTTGAGAAAAACATTTGGATTTAAAAATTCTGTCTGGGCAGGTGTGTGTGTGTGTATGTGTGTGCATGTGTGCGTGCATGCATGCGTGTATGTGTGTGTATTACAGACACTTTGTACACTTGAAATCATCCCAAGATCTGACCTCCAAAGCCCAGAGGTCAAGGCCAAGGGCACACCCTGGCCTTCTGTAGGTCACACTCCATCTCAGCCCAGAATGACAACCCTGCTGGTATTATACAAAGCAAAAATCAGTTGATTACTAGAGAAGAGAATATTCTTAAGAATAAACAAACAAAAAAACAATAAAATAAAATAAACATGAAATTTGTCTAGGATGAAGCAGTCAAGAAAAATGAAGGGGCTATGGCGTCTACAAGCAATGGAACCACCAGTAGGGTATCCACATGGAATTACAGAGCAGACAAAGGACCGCTGGAGAGGTGTGATGGTTGATCATTGTCAACACAACTGTACTTTTATCTAGAAGACACAACTTTGAGTGTGCCTGTGTGGATATGTTCAAAAATGTTTAACTGAGGAGGGAAGACTCTCTCTGAGTGTAAGTGGTATCATGGGCTGGAGTCCTAGGCTGAATAAAAAGAAAAAGGGCTGAGCACCGGCCTTCATCTCTTTCTGCTTCCTGGCTGTGGACACAAGGGTAAGAAGCCACCTGTGTTCCTTCTGTCATGCCTTCCTGCCACAATGGACTCTGTCCCCTGTCAACTAGGAGTCATGATAAATTACCCTTTCTTCCTTTAGTTGTTTTTGTAAATATTTTGTCACAGAGACAAAAAAATAATTAATACATGGGACTTAGAAATAGGGCTGCTGGTTAGGTTTGGGAATCCTGCCAGATCCTGAATTTCACAGGAACGGACTCTATTTGTTGGGAATACTAAAGCCTGGATGCAGTCATCTGCTGGGACACACTGAATAGATGCTCTGCCAGAGGAAGAGAGGATGAAGTGCAATTCTCAGAGGCCGGAGGCTGAACCTCACATCTTAGGACTGCTGTGAGCCACCTTTAAAGGAGGAGAACGTTCCCACCACGGAAGGCAGGAGCCACGGCGCTCCTCGGCCAACAGAACTGAGCCAGTGGGAGAAGTGCAAAGAAAGAAAGCACATGGTTTCTTTTGCTTGTTTTTTGGTCCAGGTATGGTCTGGGGAGTCTCCTTGGCATTTGAATTTGGAAACTTGATCGGTAACTGAGCTCAGCATTGTTTCTAGAGCCCAAAACAAGAATCTGGGGAAAGAGGCCCAATAGGGCCATTTTCAACGAGCCAAACTGTTTCCCTGAGGCTCTGCTGAGTCTGCTCTCTTGGAGAGTGGTGGGTGAGCTGGCGATGGCTTGTTTTGGTGGAGGCTCTGGCTTCGCGTGGGGGCCTCCAGGTATATCTGATACTGGCCTCCTGCCTGACCTCATTTAATACCTGTGTGTGGGTGGAGACTATTGGATAAGAAATGGCTTATTTTGCCCACTCACACAGGAATGCCACTGCCAGGGCTCTGCCTGAGGTGAGGGCCAGTGAAAGAACACTTGCCCCTACTGGCCAGGACCCTTCTCTGACCCTTCTGCTGCTGAACCATGTTGCAACATCTCCCCAGGAGCAGGCTCTGTTCCCAGAAGAGCTTCCGGCAAAGTACATGAGGGCGTTTTTGTTCTTTTTGAGACATTCTTTCTTACATCTCTGGCAGCCACATCCTATAGTTTCTCCTTGTCCTGCCCCCGCCCCCATGAGTTTTTGAAAGGGACAGAAGTGACCAGAACTGGGCAGTAATCCACTCCTTTACATGCCCCCACCTCCACACATACACCATAAGGAGGCATGTTGGGACATGTGGCCCCTCCTCACCCCTGCCCAGAGGGAACACATGGTCCTCTCAAACCAGACATTCCAAGGCCCCTGAAAATCTTTATATCTTGTGTAAAACCCCCAAACTTGTGAGTACGAGCCAAACATTGTCTTCTGTGGGCTGGGAGTTCCACAGAGTCCTCAGTCTGGGATTCTCTCTGGTTAGTTGGTGAACTTATTCTGTCATGTTGCACTAGGCAACATGATCCGTTAGGTTTTATACAACCTTGGTCTTTGAGTAGTTCCCAGCTCCTAAGAAGGAAGGGTGGCCGGCAGTGCCCTAAGGGCTCATCACATTCACTGCTGATTGTTGGCTACAGGTTCCAGAACCTCTGACAAGGCAATGCTTTCCCACAGTCAGACTTAATACACGTGGCAAACAGCACTGAGCTATTCTGCTGTCTCGTTCTCTGTCTGTCTCTCTGTCTCTCTCTGAAAGAAACATCCTGGAAATAGCTAAAAGTCAAAACAAACATCAAAACAAATAGCCCATACAGACCAAGGTGATATGTGCCTTACTAGAAAAATAAACTCTGTTTAGATTTGGACAAATAAGATTTGGGAAGACTAGCCCACATGTGTGGCTCTGGAAACCTGGCTGGGTACTGTCATCCATTGCTAAAAGTGGCCACACATTCTTCCAAGCCTGCGGCATGTGACTTTGTGGCTTCTCTCATCAAGAGATGAATCTGTTTCCTCATCCATTGAATGTGGGCTGTCTTGTGACTTACTTTGACATCTAGAATGTAGTAGAATGAATCACATGCCACTTCTGAGCCTGGGCCACAAGGAACATTAAACACTTTCTTTCACTCTCCTGTGAATACTAAGTGAACAAGCCCAAGCTAACCAGCTGGGAGGTGACAGACCAGCTAATCATCCTGCTGCAGGGGACGACAGCTATTCAACTACCAGGCATGACTGTGGCCATTCCAGAACAGATGAGTACCAGGTCACCTCTCACTTGATCACAGACATGCTTAAAACCATAGCTGAGCAGCTCAGATGAGAAGATCCACTTTACCCAGCCACAGAATGCTGGAGAGAGAATGGTTTACTTAAAGTAGCTACGTTTAGGGATCATATCCCCAGCTCCTAAGTGTTCATCTGAGAATCATGAAAGCTAGTGCTATATTGTAAATCTTCAGGAAATGTTACATGACTCCTATAGCTGAATTCCAGTGCTAGAAGAGCCTGCAGAGATCACCAGAAACGTGAATGAAGCCATGTGGTACGTGCTTCACTTTCTAAGCTCCAGGATCTCAGTTAGCCCTTAAAGCATGCTTGAAATGTTTTGAGAATGTCATTCCTGTATGACAGTAGGACTGAAACCCCAGAGTTTTCTGCCCAAGATTCTTGTTAGTAATAGTGTAGCTGGATTTGAATCCGGCCCTATATAAATCTAAGAGCCATATGCCTAATTATTGGAATTAAAATTTTTGGTTCAGGGGCTGGAGAGAGGGCTCAGCAGTTAAGAGCACTGACTGCTCTTGCAGAGGACCCTGGTTAAGTTCCCAACACCCACATGGTGGCTAACAACTGTCCATAACTCCAGTTCCAGAGGATCCACTACCCTCTTCTGACCTCCATGGGCACTGCACAACATGGGCATACTTACATACATGGAGGCAATACACTCATATGCATAAAATAAAAATGAGTAAAATTTTTAAAAAAACAAAAAATTTTGGTTCATATATTTAAATGCTTCATATGAATCCTGCTCACTGAAATGGATGAAAGATATTGGAAAAAGAGAGATTAAAATATCCTGTTTCTGGGGCTGAAGAGATGACTCAGTGGTTAAGAGCAGTAGCTGTTCTTGCAGAGGACTTAGGTTTGGTTTCCAGCATCGACATGGCAGCTCACCACCATCTGTAACTCCAGTTCCAGGGGAGTCTGGTGTTCTCTTCTGACCTCTGCAAGCATTGCATGACATGGGTGCACTTACACACATGTAAGCAATACACTCATACATATAAAATAAAAATAATAATAAAATATTTTTAAAAATCCTTTTCCTAGAAAACCCAGAAAAGCTAGTGACTTTATTCTCTGCTACAGGGATGATGTGCCTCGGTATAATTCCTACCTGTAGCAACTTGAGCCACGGAACTATCATGTTCAGGCTGGGTGATCTGCTTAAGAAATGGCCTTGCTTTCAACTTGATTAATAGCAAAGCTGGCTTTGAGATTAGAGAGCTTATGTTTATGGATTCTCCAACCTGTAGATTTGCATATTTATCACTGGTCAAAGAAATCTCAGCATTATAGTGAAATGAGGGAAATATTTATGATCATGATATTTTAATTGAAGCCCCAACTCCTTCCTGGGCAACTCCACCCTCTTGGCTTTTCCATTTTCTTACTTTCAAAATGAACATTAATGAGCTAGCGAAAATTGAGCCCCATAGGCATATCAGTTGTGGTTTTTATTACAGGACTGAAATCCTTACTGAAGTTAAAGAGGTTTTTTTGGTTAAACTGTATCACTTCAAAAGCCAAAGGCCTTGGGATGATGTACACTGACATCATGAAGATTTTTCTAGGCAATTGAATGTATCATTTAAGATTACTGAGCATGAAGCTAACAACTGTCCGTAACTCCAGTCCTGGGGGATCCGACAACCTCTTCTGTCCTCTGCTGGCATTGCATGACATGGGTGCACTTACCTACATGCAGGCAATACACACATACACATTAAAAAAAAATAAAATAAAAAGAATACTGAGCATGAGAGCACATGCTGCTCTTGCAAAGGACCTGAGTTTGGTTCCCAGAACCCACATGCAGCTCACAACCAGCTGTAACTCCAGTTACAGGGGATTCCACACCCTCTCCTGGCCTCTGTGGGCACTAGGCATGTACATGGTATACATATTACATATGCAGGCACACACTCATACACATAAAAATAAAGAAATCTTTCTTTAAAAAAGAATACTAAACATAATGGAAAACCCCAGTTATCAATGCTGAAGCAAATAGTGTTGTTTCCTCACTTGGAGGTGTGAGGTTGCTGAGGAGGAGCTGGTTATGCAGTAGCCCCCTGTGCCCACCCTCTCAGTTGACCATTTTGGCTTTTGTCTCCATGCTTATTGCCTTGGCTTCAGCTCAAGAGCAGCAAATGGAAAAATCTAGATTTTTTTTTAGATATTTCCTCCACCTCTATGTAGGTCTCATTGGCCAGAAATATGTTACATGATATGGATATGGATATTATTGACTTTTTCAGACCCCACATTATAGAGAGCAAAGTGAGAAAATATTTGGGAATGTATTGGCCCAACAAACAATGATCTTATGGGAGAAATTTGAATGTTTAAGTTTTTCTTTTCTTTTTGTCTGTTTATGGTTCCTAATAGTTTTGTAACAGACATATTTTACTTCTTTAAAACAAGAATGAAAACACTAAGGGCTATTATTGTTAAAGGGGTCAAGCAAAAGATTTCAACCTACTGTTGTCATACTGTGCATGATCTGAGAACTGACTGTTTCACTGCAATGTGTGATGCCTACTGGTTGCCTTTCATCTCCCCAAACCAAGCAGATGACTGATGTACCACACTTAAGAAAAGTTGACACTGTTGCCAGTGTTGTTTAGGGAAACACAGACCATGTCTGTGTGAGGTTTTCTGTATTAGTTATTTTAAAAATATATTATTATTATTATTGTTGTTGTTATTATTATTTGATCTTTTGAGACAGGGTCTCTCTGAAGCCCCGGCTGTCCTGGAACTCACTATGTAGACCAGGCTGGCCTTGAACTCACAGAGATCCGCCTGCCTCTGCCTCTCATGCTGGGATTAAAGGCGTGCGCCACCACGCCCAGCCCTTTATTTATTATTTTTATTATTTTTATTTTATGTTTATGAGTGTTATGCCCATGTGTATGTAAGTGCACTCATGTTATGCAGTGCTCACAGAGGACAGAAGAGGGCATTGGATCCTCTGGAACCGGAGTTATGGATGGTTGTTAGCCGCCATGTGGGTGCTGGGAATTGAACTGGGGTCCTCTGAAAGAGCAGCCAGTGTAACGGAAAAATCAGAGACCAATAGCCAAAGCCAGGTGAGGAGAGGAAGTTTAATTTCATGCTAGTGGGACTGAACCACCAGTAATTCCATAAAAAGAGTCAGCCTCCCATTCAAGTTTTTGAGGTCCTTTATACCCATATGCAAGGAAATGCAAGCAAATGGCAAAGTAGCACATACAAGTGATTATTAATAAACCGGTACAGTGATAATTAAGTAAGTAGCTTACAGGTTTATGGTTGCAAATCACAGGAATGTGAAAGTCTTGGGAAACAAAGACTTCTATCCTGGGTAACTGCAGAGGGTTGGGGAGAAGGCTCTGTTCACTTCCTCCATCTCTATCTCTTGTTTCAGAGCTTTTCCTGTTCCAACATTCTTAAGTACCATTACATTTCAAGAGCTTTCCGCATCCATCTGATGTGATCTTCTATTTCCATTATATCGGCACTCTTAATGGCAGAGCCATCTCTCATGTCCCATATTAGCTATTTTTGTCATTGCTGTGACAAAAGCAACTTAAGGAAGAAAGGGAGGATTTGATTTGGCTCATTGTTTGAGGGTACAGTCTATTGTGAATGGGAAGATGTGGCAGTGAAAGTGGTTCTGGCTGTGGCATCAGCAGTTGAGGTAGCCAATCACACTGCATCTGCAGTTAGGAGGGAGGGAGGGAGGGAGGGAGGGAGAGAGAGAGGCTGGTGAATGCTCTGTTCACTTTCTCCTTTTTATTCAGCCCAGAACTCCTACTATGAGATAGTATTATTCACATTCCAAGTGGGGCTTCCCTCCTCAGCTAAACCTTTCTGGCAACAACCACAGACTTATCCAAAGATGTATGTCCTAGGTGATTCTAAACCCTGTCAAGTTAGCAATCAAGATTAACCACCATAATGCCCTGTATAGATCATTTTTTGGATGTCTTGTCCTTAATTTTAAAAAACGATTTATTAGCCTTTAATAAAGGATTAGTTGGCCTTTAATCCCAGCACTTGGGAGGCAGAGGCAGGTGGATCTCTGTTTGTTCAAGGCCAACCTGGTCTACATAGACAGTCCCAGGCCCGCTGGGGCCACAGGGGACCCTATCTCCAAAAGACACACAAAAAAATGATTTGTTTATTATTTTTATGAATATATATGTTTGTATGTGTGCTTGGCTGTATGTATGTATATATGTATGTGCTTGACTGTCACATGGGTGCAGGTGCCTGAAGAGGCCAGAAGAGGGAAGGAAATCAGATTCCCTGAAACTGGAGTAGTTACAGGCAGTTACTGGTGCTAGGAGTTGAATTTGGGTCCTCAGCAAGAGTTACAAGTGCTCTTAAGAGAAAAGGAACCAGCTGTTATTGACAAAGTGTCTGCCAAGTAAATAAAGAATGACGTACTCAGAGATGTCACAATCTGCAACATGTTAAGGATTAGCTGCTGTTGTCCTCACCAAAGAGACCAGTTTTGGGGAGAGGGTAAAATGTGGCTTGATTTAGAACTGATGATATCGTGTGTCTAGTCAGCAGAGATCAAAAGCAAGCCGGCCTGTAAAACATTGCTAAGGAAATGAGAGCGAAGGCCAGACTCCTCTTGGGTGTGTCAAAGAGAAGTATTGCTGGGTATTAGGCCAAGGGCATGTGAGCCATAATGTATTCTCTGGGTGTAGCTGTGGCCATGTGGCCTCACATTCAACCCCACCAGTCCAACTAAGTTATCAATTGTGTACAATCCCCTTAATACCTGGGTGACTTGGTAACCAAATGGCCCTTTTCTTCCCCCCATTATGTGTGACTAGAGACCTTAGTACTTTGCTTTAGGCTTTCTTACAAAGTGACTGCATGTATGTGTGCTTGTGTGTGTTATATAAGTGCATGTGTGCACATGTATGTACTCATAGAGGTGGTGGTGAGGAGGAGTGTGGAGAAGCAATGAACCTTCAGGTTCATACTCTGTAAAATTAGATTTTGAACAGTCTACCTGTAATAATCATGTATCATTTTTTCTGGAGACTGGAAACCAACACTTGGAAGGTGGGCTATATTCTCCTTGGATAACTCTGAGGAATGCAGAAGACACTGTAAATCCAAGAAAATTGCAGAAGTAAAGGTTACACTCTTTGCAATGAGGAATTCTTGTGAAGGAAGACAAAGCTTCCTTAGTACAAAACCTCACTGAAAGAAAATTCTTCTAGCCTATGGTATTTGGCGGGCTGGAAAGAACTCCGTCACGGTAGGCCTTATTATCCTGTGTCAGGACACATTCTTCCTTAAATACAATGGAAACCATCGGCCTGGCCCAACTCCCTTCTGCAAATTCCATGTGTACTGAATTTCCACAGAATTCCTATTTATAACAGGACAGAGGTGCTGAAGACCTGTCAGAGCCATGCTCAAAGCTTAACTGAAGCGCTCACGTTTCCTTTCCTTCTGGCCTCTGGTTACTGAAAACATTTGCTGAAAATTGCTGTTCTACTCAAGAACTGTCAAAGGTAATTGTGTTACACGAAAGTTACTGAGAAGCATGAAATAATATGGTTACCACCTGGCGACCAAGTTAATAGAACCTGTCTGATGAGCAGCCAGGCTGCCACATGTGAATACACCAGTTTCTGTCTGAAAGCCACGACAGCATAAATTGGTAAGGAAGATGTGGATCAGGGGCCTCTTAGTAGGAATTTACAATACAAATCCCCATGTAAGGGCAGCTGTCAGGTCATCAAATTCAGTGAGGTCTATGGTTTGGGAATGGCAGCAAGAGGAAGATGTGGGGAGAAAAAGTTCATGGGGAATGTTGACTTGCATGAAGCAAGTAGCAGCACTTCAAAAATCAAGGCCTAGACTTAGTTATTCTCACAGCTGCCAATGACCTTGGTGTCTAAGAAAATAAAACTCAGACTGGTGAGGTAGAAGAAGCTCAGTCTGTCTGAGCACACCCCACCCCACCCCTATCCTTTTGCTTCTGGCCAGACCCTGCCCTTCCAGAGCAGCTGGAATCTCATTTCCTGTTTAGATTTACCACAGAAGGAAATTCTGCTCATTTCCAGGATCTACATTCAGAGGCTCACATCTTGTTGAGATGGTTTTGCTCTACCTTGAACTTATAAGACTTCAAGAACCCCTCAGATACAGGTGCCTCTGTTTGTATGGCAAAACCTCCACTTAAGTTCCCCCAACCCCCGTACCCACCTACCCATGGATGCTCTTGGAGCATCTAGTTCTACATGAAACTGTCTTTTCTTTTAGTCAGAAATTGTCTGCTTTGACTAGTTGGGAATTCAGTATACTCTAATCCAAAAGACAAGGCGTGGCTCCGAAAGGAGGCCTTGAAACTAGGAACTGTAACCATGGATCCCAGGTTCACAGTAGAACCATCCTGATAGGACTTTCATGAAATCGTGTGTGCGTGTGTGCGTGTGCGTGTGCGCGTGCGTGTGCGTGTGTGTGTGTGTGTGTGTGTGTGTGTGTGTGTGTGTGTGTTAGGAGTTCCTGCTCTCACTTGCTCCGCCTTCAAAGATGGCCCCCAGTTCAGGGTTAGATGAATCTTTTTGTAAAGGGGTTCCTGCTCTCTCTGCTTTTAATCTTTGGTGATATTCACGGTTGAGCTTTTGACATTCAAAAATTAATTCTCCTTTCTCAAGCAGTTATTAAATTGAAGTCAAGGCTTGCTACATAATTTGCAGAAATGCAAATATGGGTCTTTTTTATTCCTTCAAAAAGCAAGTGGGAGAAGTCTTTCTTGCTTTTGCTATATCTCATTCTTTCACAGTGTTTTGTTATTTTGAGGTACTGGGATCAAATCTGAGGCCTCATGCATGCTAGTGCTCTACTCCTGAGACAACTCTCATGATCTTTTATAGTATCTTGAATTAGTGTCATACTTCCTCAGGCACAGGACTACTTTAGAGATGAGCTTAGCCCTTCACAGGTTCCAATGTCACAATTTACGAGTGAGTATGGCACATCCCTCAGTGGGCAGAGGCATTCTTTGCACAGTTCAGAGGTGCAGAGGTTCTAGAACCCATGCCAAGGAGACAAGAGGCAGCAGAAAGTAGGACTGTACATGAGCTAAAGCTGCCTGGTACTTGCACCACTGCTCTGTTAAACTTCACTTAAAAGCACAAGGTCCAAGATAAAGATTAAGATTTCAAAATGGGGACTGAAGGGGTTGCTCAGTGGTTAAGAACATTTGCTATTCTTCCAGAGGACCTGGGTTCAATTCCCATCATCCACATGGTCGCTAACAACTGTTCGTAACTCCAGTTCCAGGGGATATGACGCCCTCTTCTGGCCTCTGCCAGCTTTGCATGACACAGACGCACTTACATACATGCAGGCAAAACACCCATACACATAAATTAAAAATAATAAAATATTTTTTAAAAAGATTTCAAAATGGTGATCATAGCATTAAACCCAGTATGAAGTGTCTCTTTCCTTCCAAGTGTGAAGGTTAAACCACATTCTCTCACAATAGTGTAGAAATAGAGCCCATATATCTGGAATTTTCTTGGTGACTTTTTTTTGGGGGGGGGGTAAGACAGGGTCTCCCTGTAGCCCCAAATGGCCTGTAACTCAGTATGAAGACCAGGCTGGCCTCAAGATCTCACATATATCTGTTTGCCTCTGCCTTCTGAATGCTGGGATTAAAAGCATGCACCACCCAGGCTGTCCTTAGTGACTTTTTGAATGTTAGGATTTTCTGTACAATTTGTTTTTAATCCCTGGAAGTGTTGAGGATCTTCTCTTTACTTCTGCTGTTCTGAGAGTACTCAGTTGTGCACCTTTGTTAAGTTTTCACTATTTATCATACTGAAGCCTCAGAACAACCCTTTAATCTGTAAACTCTCAGTTTGGGGAAATTTTCTTGCATGATTTCTCTGATGAGTTTTTTTTCCCCCTGTTTTCTATTACTTTCTAACAGCTATTGAACCAATCCTCTAATTCACTCTTTGTGTTTGTCATGTTTCCATCACTATAACAAAATGCTTGGAGATAATCAGCGTGCAAAGAGAAGAGTTTTATTCTAGGTCAGTTTTAGGTGGTTCCATTCCAGGAGATTGGCCTCATTGCTTTTAGGCCATGCTGAGGCAGCTCAACATGAAGTGGGAATGTGGCAAAACCAGTCATGTTATGGGTAGGAAACAAGAGTGAGGAGGGAGCCATATGTCCTATTTTCCTCTCCTGGGTCTCAGACCTAAAGACCTTTCATAAGCTCTTAGAAGATCTACCAGCTTCTTCTTCTTTTTTTTTTTTTTTTTTTTTTTTTTTTTTTTTTTTTTTTAAAAAAAAATTTTGAGACAGGATCTCCCAGTAGCTCCAGCTGGCCTGAAACTCACTATGTAGACCAGACTGGCCTTGAACTCACAGAGATCTGTCTGCCTTTGCCACCCAAGTGCTGGGATTAAAGGTGTGTGCCACCACGCCCGGCAAAGGATCTACGAGCTTCTTAAAGGATCCATCATCCCAAATGTGCCAGCCTGGGAAACAAATCTTCAATACAGAGGTCGTTGAGGGTCAATCAAGATCCAAATTATAGATCTCCTTTTATTGTTTAGTTTGACTTCTTTCCTCTTTGCCTACTGAGAATTTTCTTCAACTTTGTCAGTGTTCTGTTAAATAAAAATAACATTAGCAATTGTTATGTTTGATTCTCAATAGTCTTCATTGTCCTTTTAAAAATAACCTATTATTTGGATGCAATACTTTTTTCTATTTGAAAGACTAATATTTTTATTCTTCTGTGGTACTGGGGGTTGAACAAAGGACCTCAAACATGCAAGGCAAGCACTCTAACACTGCGCTATATCCCCAGCCCATATATATATATATATATATATATATATATATATATATATATACAGTGTATATATGTCTTTCTCTCTTTGCTTCCTACCTAACCTTTTAAAAACATAAAAAAAAATTTATTTTATATGTATGAGTGATTTTCTTGCATGTATATAAGTATACTGTGTGTGTCTGGGCCCACAAAGACCAGAAGAGGGCAACAGATCTCCTGGAACCGGCATTAAGAACGGGTATCAGCTGCCAAATGGGTGTCCTCTGCAAGAGCAGTAAGTGTTCTTAACCACTGAGCAATCTCTCCAGTCCCTAATATTCTAGTGGTTTTTGTTAATTCCTATTTTAACTGTTTTTTTTTCTCTTTTAAAAAACCAGTTTCTTTCACTCATGTTTGATTTCATTCACTCATGTTGACATTGAGAAGCATGGTGCTTGCAATGACTGAGTACCTAAGATAATGGATGGGTGTGTTGCTTACTATGATTAGTGCACTAAGACCATAGATGGGGTCTTTTCTAAACTTCACCATTGGGAAAACACAAGTCAATCAATTCATTCAAGACCCCTCCCATGCCAGTATCTCTAAGTCTTTCTGTACTGTTTAGAAAGGAAGCTTAATCTCTTGCCCCCCCCCGTGTGTGTGTGTGTGTGTGTGTGTGTGTGTGTGTGTGTGTGTACACGCATGTGAGCTCTGGAAAGGTGGAGCTGGACTTGGGAAATTCATAGTATATTTTTGACCCACTTTTGTTTTATCTCTTCTGTTCTCTAGTCCTGCTCCACAAACACACTAACTCTGAAGTAACACTAACACAGACATACAGCATTAACATAAACACATTAACACAAACACACAACACTAACATAATCATACTAGCACAAACACAACATTAACACAAACACACAACACTAACACAAATATACAATGATAACACAGGCACACTAACTCTAACTTCCTGCCAAGAAGCAGGAAAAGGGGGCATTGCGGGAATGCTCATGATGAGAGAGACTTCATGGCTATAACCACTAAGGATGGACTTTTAACAAAAGCCCTTTCCCACTGGGCCTTACCTACCTTCCTTCTGGAATACTCCTTTCTTAATAAGCAACTGAGCAGCTCAGATCTTTTGTAGGGTGAAGTGTCTCTGTTTCTACTTGTCTGTAAGCAACTGGCTTTCCCTTTTCTGTATTCTGCCAAGATAATTAGCATTCTTTCTCCTAGTCTTCACCTTCCAAAAATGCATTGAAAGTATTTACGGCAAATGGTCTCTAATTCTCTTGGCCCTTGTTTACTAATGTGCTTCTAGAAATTACACTCCTTTAATGCCAGTACTTGGGAGGCAGAGGCAGGCGATCTCTGAGGTTGAGGCCAACCTGGATTACATAGTGAGTTCTAAGCCATCTGTGGCTATAGGGAGACCTAGTCTCAAAAACAACAGCAACAAAATTACTTGAATGTCATTTTAATGAGATTTGGGTAGGAAGAAATGACAGTCATGGCCAGTTATATTTGTAGCCAGCTGTTACTTTACAATCTAATCTTTGATGGAACACAGACCCTTTCACTTGACTATTAGGAGAAGCCTTGTTTTTTAGTAAGTAAAACAGTAAACAATCTAGAGAAATACTACATTTTAGTATTTTTCATTACCCATTTCTACTTATCCAACTACAATTCTTATAATCCTGGTTACTTAATTGCCAAGTTTTTAGTAGACTAAAAACAGAAGTTTAGTGAACAGTTGGATATGAATGTGCCTTGAGTCCTGAGATCATCAGGAAGAGCTCATTCTGGAATTATAATGAAGAGCTTTAAACATCTATCAAAAACTCCAGTGCCAACATGGGAAGCCTTTCTTCAAGTTGCTGGTCAGGGTAGCCCAAGAGACTGCCAAAATGACATAAGCTATTGTCTTTGCCTTTGGTTGCCTCCCAGAACTTGAAAGTAAGACTTTATTGCTGAAGACAACACATACTTCAGACACAGGACTTGGAGGAATTTATCTAGAACTGACCTGGAAGCCCCCACCCTGGGAAACTAACTCTCACAGTATTGGAAAGTGTTGTGCAAGCTACCAAGGGAGAAAAGCAATCAATATTCCTCCCCAGATGTAAAGCCTATGAACCACTGAAATGCCTGGCTGAGAAAGATATCCCCAATGATGCAATAGTGGTACTTTTAGATTGGGGGTAACCAACGGCTGTCTAATTGGGGTTAAAGCTTATTCAATAGGAGGAAGTTCATACCTGATACAGTAAACACAGCCAAATACCTGTGGCTGAAGTGGTCATAGATCCTAGAGGGGGACCTGCTACTGCTATTTTCCTAAGCCAATATCATTTCTAACTGTATTCTAAATACTTATCTTTCTACTCAGGTAAGTGTAGCTTTCATCCCTCATCAAAGAAGCTTCTTTTTGCAACAGATGGGGACTTTTAAAGAGATCCACAACTGGTCAAAATACAGAGAAAAAGTAATGATGGAGTGTTCATCCCCAGTTGATACATCTACAATGCAACCCCTACACTCAAGGCTCAGGAGACATCATGGGAGAGGAGGGGGGAAACTGCAAAAGCCAGAGGACTAGGACACCTGATTTGAGAAGTGTCTTCTAGACATGACAGGGAAGCGGCACCCATGGAATTCTAACACTGTGATTGCCTAAACAAGATCTGCATAATGACAACACCAATTGACATGTCAGTGTGAATGGGGAAATTTCACAAGGTCCCGCCTTTAGATGAGGAGCTACAGTCAGTCAATGGCTGCTGGGGTGGGAGGGTGGGGGGTGAGAGTCAGTCTTCTCCAGGGAGGCACTCCAAACCCAAGTGGTTAGCCCCCAAATTATGTACATACAAACAACACTAAATGGACTCAGTAGATTGTGCGTGTGTGTGTGTGTGTGTGTGTGTGTGTGTGTGTGTGTGTAAAACAACAATAATGAAGTCATGAAATTGAGAGGGAGTGGGGGGCATGGGAAAGGGAGAGGGATGGTAGAGCTGATATAAATACAGTAGTCATGTGTGAAATTCTCAAAAAAGTAAAAAATTTAAATTATGTTTTAAAAGAAGAGGGGCTGGAGAAATGTCTCGGTGGTGAAGAACAAGTGTTGCAGTCTCTTATTCTCTGCGTATTGGTCAGTTGTGGGTCTCTTTGATAGCTGTCTTTTACTACAAGAAGATTCTCCCATGAGGATTTAGAGATGCACAAATCTATGGGTACAGTAATAAGTCATTAGGAGTCATTTTAATACTATTCCATTTAGTAAGATATTAGTAGTAGGTTCTCCCCTAGGGCCCATGACCAATCTAGCCACAGGTTCTTGGCTCCAATAACAGTGCCAAGTATGGTTCCATCTCATGCAGTGGGCCTTAAAACCAATCAACAGGTGGTTGGTTGGCTACTCCCATAATATCTGTGTCACTATTGCACTATGGGCATATCTTGCCAGGTCAGTCATTTTTGTAGCTTACAGCATTCACAGCAGGGCAAGACTGATGATCACTTTCCTCCTCCAGTAGCATGCGTAGCACCTTCCAGCACTATGAAAGCTAGCCAGTAAATCCCAGCATGGAGTCGGGAGGTGGGAATGAAGTCCCACCCCCTAACCAAGGAGCTATTGACATACGCTAGCTGTGGGGAGAAGAAGAGTCACTTTTCTTTAAGAGTGTGGCACCTGTTAGGTTGACCATGCTCCAGGCTGGTATCACTCTCAAGGGTATTGGACAACACAAGTTGGACTCAATGGGGGGGAAAAACCCAGCATGACGGTGGGTGGGGAGGGAGGTGGGGATGGTTCTAAGAGGAGTTGGGAGAGAGGAATATTATCAAAATACATTTTATGAAACTCTCAAAAAACATATTTATGCTTAAAAAGAGAGCATTTGTTGCTCTTGCAGAGTCCCTGGGTCAGATTCCCAACACCCAAATGGTGGCTCACAATTTGTAACGCAGCTCTAGGGGCTCCACCTCCCACTTCTAGTAGTCACAGGTACCTGCATGAACATGGTGCATAGACATATACTTGGGCACATACACATATACATGCATAAAATAACTAAATCTTTAAAAAAAATAAGAAAAGATGGACAGGCTGTCCCCATCCCACTTTGCGTTTGGACTCCTGAGACCAGCTTGCTACACTGGCTGCTCCCACCCTGACTTTGCCTTGTATTCTTGAGGCCAGCAGTCTTCCTGCTTAGTTTGATATGGCCACTCCACAGGATGTCCCCAAACTCACTTTGTCTTGGATTCCTGAGACCAGCCTTCTACACTTTCTGCATACTGCCCTGACCTGCCTATTACAGAGACCAGTCTAATACCCTGTGAGAACTTGAAGCACACACCAGCTAATCTGTCATACCTGAACAAAAAGCAAACCAGTTACATCAACAATATAAACAGAACTAAAACTCAGATAAACAGAGGAAGAATAGAATTTTTTATCGGACATACAACCAACAAAAGACATCGATATGCCCAAACAGCAACACAAAACATGCATAATATGAAAAACCAAGAGATTATGTTCCTAATAAAATCTACCAGTCCTACAGAAGTGTACTACAATGAGAATCACCCAGAGGAACCCCACAACACATAATTTAAGAGAACAATTATAAACGTGGTGAAAGAACTTAAAGAAAACACAGAGAACTCAAAGAGGATAGACATAAACTTGTGACAGAAGCTCAGGAAAATACAAATATGTGGCTGAATGAAATAAAATTCACGGGGCTGGAGAGATGGTTCAGGGGTTAAGAGCACTGGCTGCTCTTTCAGAGGACCTGGGTTCAATTTTCAGCACCCACAAGGTGGCTAACAACCATCCTTAACTCCAGTTCCAGGATATCTGACACCCTCTTCTGACCTCCACAGGCATTGCATGACACAGGTGCACCTACCTAAATTCAGGCAATACACTCATACATATAGAATAAAAATAATAAATAAAAACATTAACAACAACGATTCAGGACTTGAAAAATGAACTCACAAAAGAGATAGAAATATTGAAGAAAACTTAAGCCAAAATGAAGATGAAATTGAAAAACTCAACACATCAATTTGAAACAAGAGAAAGCCTCACAAGAAGAATGAATGAAACAGAAGACAGAATATCAAGACTGGATGACAAGGCTGAAGAACTAGACTCCTCAAGCAGACTATGAAAAATTTAAAAAGCACAGGAATGGAATACACAGGAAATGTGGGGCACAATGAAAAGATGAAATCTATGCATCACAGGCGTACAGGAAGGAGAAGAATCTCAGGCCAACAGAATTGACCAGATCTTCAACAGGATTATAGAAGAAAACTTCCCTAAATTAAGGAAAGATATGCCTTTACAGATTCAAGAAACATATAGAACGCCAATTAGACAGAACCAGAACAGAAACTCCCCGTGGCATATCATAGTAAATACACCAAATGTGCAGAAGAACAAAGAGAGGATGCTGAAAGCTACTAGAGAAAAACAACAAGTTACATATAAAGGAAAACCCATCAGAATTATGGCTGACATTTCAATGCAAACTATGAAAGCCAGAAGAGCCTGGACCAAAGTATTCCCAGTTCTAAATGACCATGGATGTCAACCTTGAATACTTTACCCAGCAAAACTATCTATCATAGTTGAAGGAGAACAGAAAATTTTCCATGACGAGAAGGTTGAAAGAATTCATGTCCACTAATTTTCCATGACAAGAAGGTTGAAAGAATTCATGTCCACCAAACCAGCCCTACAGAGAATACTTGGAGCAATACAAAGGACTGGAGATAAGAATGAGTATACCTAAGAGGTTACAGAAGAAAACTAAGGAAGATATAATTATGGAAACACAAAATAGGACCAAGAACACAAACCAATTAAAATGACAGTAAAAATTGCACATCTTGGGGCTGGAGAGATGGCTCAGTGGTTAAGAACACTGGTTGTTCTTGCACAGAAGACCTGGGTTCGAATCCCAGCACCCACGTGGCAGCTAACAACTATCTGTAACTCCAGTCCCAGGGGATCCAACAGCCTCTTCTGACCTCCGTGGGCATTGCACGACATGTGTGCACTTACTTATATGCAGGCAATACATGCATACACATAAAATAAAATATTTTTTTTTAAAAATTAAAAAATACATGTCTTTCAACAATAACTCTAAATATCAATGGCTTCAACTCCCCAGTCAAAAGGCACAGGCTAGTGGAATGTTTTAAGAAAGGAAATTAATCTTTTTGTTGTCTTCAGAAAACTCATCTCAACTTCAAGGATAGATACTACCTTAGGGTGGGAAAAAAACTATTTCAAGCAGGTGTTGCAATTCTAATATCCAACAAAATAGACTTCAAATTAAAACTAATTAGACGAGGGGGCTGGAGGGATAAGGCTAAGGCTAAGAACCAAAACGTTAAAACTAATCAGAAGAGATAAAGAGGGTCATTTCATTCTAATCAAAGGCATAATTGACCAAGAAGATATTACAATCATGAAAATATGCATCAAACTCTGATACACCCAATTTCATAAAAACGGTATGACAGGACTACAAAATACAGATTAACCCCAACACAGTAATAGTAGGTGACTTCAATACCCCACTATCTTCAATAGACAGTCAAAATGGACAAAGAATAAACAGAGAGACATCTGAATTAAATGACATCATACATCAAATGGACCTAACAGACATCCACAGAATATTCTACCCAAGCACCAAAGAATACACTTTCTACTCAACAGTCCATGCAAGCCTCTCTAAAATCAACTACATGCTGGGACACAAAACAAACTTCAACAAACACAAAAAATTGAAATAATTCCATGCATTCTATCAGACCACAGTGCTATTCAGCTTATAGTCAACAAGGAGCTCTAGTAACTACACAAACTCTTGGAGATTAAACAACACATTCCTGAATGATGAATGGGTCAAAATAAAAAATTAAGAAAGAAAAGTATTTCTTGAACTAAATGAAAATGATAATACAACACAACAAAACCTCCAGGACACTTTAAAAGCAGTTCTAAGAGGGAAGCTTACAGCTCTAAGTGCCTACATTAAAAAAATCAGAGCACAGGGCTGGAGAGATGCCTCAGTGGTTAAGAGCATGAACCGCTCTTGCAGAGGACCCAGATTCAATTCCTAGTATCCAGATGACAGCTAACAACTGTCTGTAACTCCAGTTCCAAGGGATCTGATGCCCTCTTCTGACCTCTGTAGGTATTGCATGAGATGGGTGCACTTACATGCATGTAGGCAATACACTTATACACATAAAATAAAAATAATAAAAATAAAATAAATCAGAGCACATATAAATGATTTAACAGTACCACTGAAGACTCTGGAAAGGCAAGAATAAACCAAACCCAAACCTAGTAGACAAGAAGTAACAAAAATGAGAACAGAAATTAATGAAACAGAAACAAAGAAAACAATACAAAGAATCAATGAATCTAAGATCTGGTTCTTTGGAAAGCTAAACAAGATAGACAGATGCTTATCCCAGTTAACCAAAAGAAAGAAAGGGCAAATACACATTAATAACATCAGAAATGAAAGTGGAAATATCACAACAGACACCAAAAAAATTCAGAACATTATAAGGGAATACTTCAAAAGCATATATATTGTTAAATTTGAAAATCTAAATGAAATGAATGAATTTCTAAATTCATGGAAGCCACCAAAGTTAAACCAAGAAGAGATGAACAACTTAAACAGATCCATAACAAATAAGGAAATTGATACAGTAATACAAAATCTGTTGACTAAAAAAAAAAACCCAGGCCCAGATGGATTCACAGCAGAATTCTACCAGACATGCAAAGATGATCTACAACAAATACTGCTTAAATTATTTAAAAAGATAAAAACAGAGCGAGAACTCCCAAACTCCCAAACCAAGTAACGACATAACAAAAAAAGAAAACTATAGGTCTATATCCTTAATGAACATAGATGCAAAGATTCTTAACAAAATTCAACTGCATACAGATACACATCAAACAGATCATCCACCATGATTAAGTCAGCTTTATTCCAGAGATGCAGGGATGGTTCAATATACATAAGTCAAAAATGTAATAAAACATATAAATGGACTTAAAGACAAAAATCACATGGTCATTTCAATAGATGAAGAATTGATAAACTCCAACAGGCATTCATGTTAAAAGCCCTAGAGGGAATTGAACTGGAGGAAACATACCTCCACATAATTAAAGCTATAGACAACAAACCCATGGCCAACATCATTCTGGAGAAAAATTGGAAGCATTTCCATTAAAATCAGGCACCAGACAGGGCTGTCTGTTATCTCCACTCCTTTTCAATATAGTGTTTGAAACTCTTAGGAGAGCAATAAGACAAGAGAAGGAAATTAAAAGATTACTAACTGAAAAAGAAGAGATCAAATTATCCCTATTTGCAGACAATATATTATACATAAGATCCCAAAAATTCTACCAGAAAACTATTAGAGATGATTAATACTTTCCATAAAGTGACAGGTTACAAAATAAACTTACAAAAATCAGTAGCCTTTCTATATACCAATAACAGGCAATCAGAAAAAGCATCCAAAGAAACCCTAACATTCACAATAACTTCGAAAAAATACTTAGGGATAAACCTAACCAAAAACATTAAATATTTCAACAATGAAAATTTCAAATCTTTAAAGAAAGAGATAGAGGAGGACACCAGGAGACTGGAGGACCTACCATGCTCACCTATTGATAGAATTAATATTGTGAGACTGTGATCATCTTACCATAAACAATCTATAGATTCAATGCAACGC
This sequence comes from Nannospalax galili, assembly GCF_000622305.1. Classification (NCBI taxonomy): domain Eukaryota; kingdom Metazoa; phylum Chordata; class Mammalia; order Rodentia; family Spalacidae; genus Nannospalax; species Nannospalax galili. The sequence continues at coordinate 366,119 of NW_008332087.1, forward strand.
CAATCAAAATACCCATGACATTCTTCCACAGCTAGAAAAAAACCCATCCTGAAATTCATATGGAATCACGAAAGATCCAGGATATCCAAAGCAATCTTGGGCAAAAAGAAGAACGCTAAGTGATCACCATACTGGATCTCATATTGTATTACAGAGCTATAGTCATAAAAACAGCACAGTACTGGCACAAAAATAGACACATAGATCAATGGAACACAATATAAGACCCAAACATTAGAACATGCAATTTCAGCCACCTGATATTTTACAAAAGCACAATGAACACACAAGACAGGAAAGACAGCATCTTCAATAAATTGTGCTGACAAAATTGGATCTCCACTTGTAGAAGAATGAAATTGAACCCTTATCTTTCACCATGCACAAAAGTCAACTCCAGATAGATCAAAGACCTCAATATAAAACTTGAAACTCTAAAACTGTTAGAAGAAAACATAGGCAGTACCCTACAAGATATAGGGGTAGGAAAGGACTCTCAATAAGACATCAGCTACTCAGGCATTAAGGTCAACAATCAACAAGTGGGACCTCATTAAGCTACAAAGCTTCTGTACAGTAAAAGAAACAACCCAAGAAGTGAAGAGGAAACCCACTAAATGTGAGAAAATCTTCACATGTCACATATCCAATAGAGGATCAATAACCAGAATATACAAATAACTCAAGAAACAAAGAAATAAGAAAATAAATGACCCAATAAAAAGATGGGCTATGGATCTGAAGAGAGAGTTCTCAAATAAAGAAATAAAAATGGTTAAGAAACACATTTAAAAGTGATCAACATCCTTAGTAATTAGAGAAATGCAGGTAAAAACCACTTTAAGATTCCATCTTACCCCAGTCAGGCTAGGATCAAGAGACCAAAAGACACTACGTACTGGCAAGGATGTGGAGAAAAGGAAACGCTCATTTACTGCTGGTGGGTTACAAACTCATGCAACCACTATGGAAAGCAGTGTGGAGAACTCTTAAAAAACTGAAAATGAATCTACCATATGATCTGGTTATACCACTTCTTGGCATATACCCAAAGGACTCATCCTACTGTAGAGATACCTGTACATCCATGTTTGTTGCTGCTCCTTTCACAATAGCTAAGAAATGGAAACAACCTAAATTTCCCTCCACTGACTAATGGGTAATGAAAATGTGGTACATTTACACAATGGAGTTCTACTCAGCAGTTAGAAAAGATGAAATTATGAAATCTGCAGGTAAATGGATGGAACTAGACACTTATATTAAGTGAAGTAACACAAACTCAGAAAAGCAAGCAATGTGTGTTCTCCCTCGTTTGTGGATTGTAACACCAATCCCTTATATATAAGTAAATCCTGATGTAATAGTAGGAGCCAAAAAATGGAAAGGAAACATAGAGGTAAAGAGAAAGAAAAAGTCCCAAAGAGGGGACTAGGAAGGAACAGATGTTACCAGGGAGGAGGTTGGGAAAGTGGGAACTGACTGGGAGTGGGGAGGTAGGGACATGCAGGGGACCATGAGGGTGGGGGAGGAGGGAACTCAGAAGAGGAGAGATGGGAGAGGTGCCTGTTGTCAAGGGGAAGATGGGAATAATGGGGACACTTGTACTGGGGAGGGAGGAGGAGGTTGAATGGGAAGGGAAAGGAGAGATGAATGGATTATGGGTAGCATGGGATGACAGAAGGAAATGTATCGGCTTTGGAACCCCCAGAGAAATACACATATTGTGTCTGAACATTAGTGCATGTGTATACCTGGGGCCTGTAAACATGTATGGCAGAATACATGATGCCTGATGGGGGAGAGTGGAGACATGGATGGGGAAGGGGTCTTAATTTGATTAAGAGCTGTTGCATGAAATGTACAAAAGTTCAATACATTTTTTTAAAAAGAAAAGATGACTGGCAGATCAAAAAAGAAAGACACTACAAAATGTAGAAGAATTAGGGGTACAAGCAATCTCACACATTTCAAGTCATTGCTCCACAGAAGTGTAACTGAGATGCCACTTCTTCATGAAACCCTCTATGTCTCCTCATTGTAATCAGAAGTTCCATATTCTCTTCCTGTTCTGTCTGTTAGAGGATACAGGACTTGTGGTTCCAATGAAGCATCCTATGCTATTTCATATCCATGAATTTATGTTTCAGACTTGTGAGTTCTGAGCATATCTCACTCTTTCTTATCCTTGAAGACTCACTTGAATTCCATTATGTGCCTTTCTTTCTCCTTCTTTTGTATTTCCAGAGGACCTTAGACTGATGTGGTAGAACTTAGCATTTCACCAGTTATTTTGAACTTATACATTGGCAATTGAATCATAAACCTCAAGGAATAAATGCCATTGCTCTTGGAATAATGCCTTGACTGTAAATGCTCCTGAATAAATGATAGTGGGATCTAATTGAAAGTGTAATTGACATGCAACCTGACAAGTCTCAGTCCTCAGGAAATATTAAGTGAAAATATGCACCTTTTGTAAAGTTAAGTGAGTGATGTGTTTTAAAAAGATCTCAAACTAGTAAAAATAAAATAATTCTTATTTTATATAAGGGGCATATTACCTTTAATTTGTCTTACAATGTGTGTTGATAGAATGAGTGCATGTTATTTTTCTCATGACAACATCTCTTTATGCCATCAAGCTGTTTAAGTTTGAACATCATAGCCTAGGTATTAAATATCAGCTACATTTTTTTTAAAAGAAGCAGTGGTGAAAGATTTTTAGAGGTAAAAAGAAAATCTATCTTTATTGCTGTTATGTTTTAGAGTGAATAGCTCTGTGTTCTTTGACATAACTGACCTGCTCCCCAAATGTCTGGGCTCAATCCTATCTTGCTATTGACTCCTGTTGTAATTTCCAAGGTGCTTTTATCTTTGTTCAGGACTGGTCTTTAATCAGGTGTGACTTCTGACACATTTGCTTTAAATCTCTCTCCTCCCCTGTCAAGTAGTTAATGATCTCAAAATGTCACACTGGATTCTTCAGATTTCCCAGGGAGTAAAATGAGGATAGAATGACCAAACAAATGGAAAATGGAGAGTCACCTGCTTGATTTTATGTGTACATGCCAAGCTGGCTTCACCGGCATGTGACTTATGGGCAGTAGCACAGGGTCAAGCTCAGAAGGTCGCTGTGCTTGGTCAGTTGCTTCTCTCTGCTCCCTTAGCATTCTTAATCATTTTATCTTTTAATTTGTGTTCTGTAAGTGAAGTCTGATGGGTTGACAGAGCATGAACACAAACAGAAGGTGTGCACATGATGCTGCTCTTTGCTGCACATTTGTGCGCTGTTCATATCGGCCCACATGCACAGAATTCTGATAGTTTTCCAATGCATGGGAAATCAGCAAGACTTAACTCATGTTATGTTTATAATTACAAAGTAAGCTAGAGTCCTGATAGCCTTCAAAGGATACCCTTTTCTATTTGAACTAGATCTTTGTGTGAATGCAATAATAAAAAATGGCATTGAATGAAAAACCAAGAAACCTTGTCATACCCCATACTAGCCAACCACCATCCAGGCTGAAAATGACACAGAAGGAAGACAGGGAAATATGTGGTTCTGTTCCCTTTCGGTCCACATTATTTACCACTAAGCAAAAATAGAGTACGTCAGTAGAGTATGAGCACATGAAGAAGTAAAACAAAAACAGTCCAGTTAGTTCTGTGTGTATTTCCATTGTCTTAGGAACAATGAAATATGCTATGTATAAGTAAATATGAACTATGTAATTATAGTGATTCCTTCACAAGTTTTATCTCTATGGTTTAATCTAAAACTGGAAAGACACATGTAAAATAAATGATAAAATCCGAGCTTACAGCTTTAAAATTATTATTTATTTCCTTGATTTAGACTAATATCAACATAAAATTAAAAATTCACCCTGATGAGTATAGCTGGAGAACATGGAAGAGAGGAAAAAAGCTTTCTATTATAGTAACTTTAATAGCATTTCACATCAGCTTTTTGTATGGAAGCCCCACAGTTTCCTTTTGCATTAGGGCCTACAAATGTACATATATGGACTTCAGCTGACAAAAATGACATGTAATGACATGTTAGTACATTTCGAAGCAAGTAATTTTCACCACAGTACTACAAAGCATTGTCAGAATTGTCTGTGAAAGGACTGAAGTTTTTGTGGTCTTTGGGGACACGGATAATACATACCTTACAGGCCAGGGAAAGAAATCACACTCATAAATATTTAAGGATCAGACCACATGTGATCATTTCTCCTACAGGACCAGAACACTGAAACATATTTCAGCTTCATTATATTCATTGAATCAACCACCCTACTGAATGGACTACATGAGGTCTCCACTTAATTTAAGGTTCAAGCTTAAGAAATAACAATAACAACAAAAGAGTAAAAGAAATTCAAACAAATCAAACTGGGCTGCAGAGATGCCTCAGCAGTTCAAATGGTGTCCTGCTCTCACAGAGGACCTGGATTCAGGGCCTAGTACCCTTGTTGGGTGGCTCCCAAATGCCTGTGACTCCAGTTCTAGAGGATCTGAACCTCTCTTCTGACTTTTGTGGGCACCTGTACTTGCATGTGTATACTACCACACAGACACACATACACATATCCATAATTTTAAGAAACCTCACAGAACTAAGGAAGTCATGTGTCAAGATATAAGCAGAAACTAATGAAACTAAAAATAGGAAAACAATGGAGCAAATCCATTCAACTAGAGTTGGTTCTTTGGAAAGATCAATTGAAATTCTTAGCCTAACAAAACTGGCAAAAGAAAAGGAAGTGGACTGGGGCAACAGCTCAGAGGTTCAGGTGCTTGCTACACCAGCAAGAGGACTGGATTCAGAGCCCCAGAACGCACACATAAATTCTGGATGGGTAAAGGTGCCCACCCGTAATTCTAGCCCCTGAAGGTGAAGACAGGGGATCTTTGCAGCAAGCTGCTACCAGATTAACCATATCTGAGAGCTTTGGGTTTGATTGAGTGATCCTGCCATAATGAAGAAAATTTGAGAACAACTGAGGGAGATCAATCTAGGGTCTCTATAATTACACACTTGCATGCATATCTGCATACACATGTGCTCCCACACATGAGAACAAACATATACACACATGCATACCACACACACATATACATGAAAAGAAAAATAAACTTAAAGGACTTGCAAGATGGCTCACTGGGTAGAGGTACCTGCAGTTCAAGCCTGCCATCTGAGTCTGATCCCCTAAGCCATGGCAGGAGAGAACCAACTCCATAAAAATGTCCTCTGACCTCCACATGCACACACTGTGGCACCCACAGCCTACACATATACATACAGTAATAATTAACTAAATGAAAATTTGTAAAAGAGAAAAAATTGTCAAATTTATACTCTATAACATTGAAAATATGTGCAATGAACATATGCAATGCAATGAATTTTGCAACCAAGATGGAATGAAGCAATCAAAAAGTTAAACTGGGGTCTGGAGAGATGGCTCAGTGGTTAAGAGCACTGACTGCTCTCGCAGAGGACCCAGGTTCGATTCCCAGCACCCACATGGCGGCTACGAACTGTCCTTAACGTCAGTTCCAGAGGAATCCGAAGCCCTCTTCTGACCTCCATGGCATTGCATGACACAGGTGCACTCACATGCATGCAGGCAATACACTCATACACATAAAATAAAAATTATAAATGAAATATTTTTTAAAAAGTTAAACTGGGCATGATGGCACACCATTAATCCCAGCACTTGGGAGGCTAAAAGAGGCAGATGTCTGTGAGATTGAGGCCAGCCTGTTCTGCAAAAAACAAAAAACAAACAACAAACAAACAAACAATGACAACTCAAGATAAAATTCATGGCCAAAAAGTACTATAAGAGAAATTTAATCCATAGTTTGAAAGCTTCCACAAAAGTGAATTCTATAATTAGATATTTCACTAGCATACGCTGCTAATTGTTGAAAAGAGATATTATGCCCCATATACATTATCTTGTCCTGGAAATATAAGAAGAGCCAATAATTCCTAGTTCATTTTATGAGGACAAAATTAAAAGCACTACAAGAAATAAAAAGTACAGAACAATATTTCACATGAACAGAAATGAAACTTAGAAAGGAAAGGACTAGGGATGAAGCTCAGTGGTGGGGTGTTTGCTTGATCTGTTCAAGGCCTTAGGTTCAATTCCATGAGCTGGAAAAAACCCCAGTGTAGTCCAAGATGAAACAGTAGAAAGGAAAATGCCTTTACAATCATATCAGTAAGTCAAGAAAAATAGTTTTTGAGGTATATAAATATTCATGATTTTTATTGCTTCTTGGTGGTTTTACCCTTTTTAATTTTTTAGTATAGTATTTTTATTAGTTCTTTGAGAATTTTTACCTGGATACAATGTATTTTTAATATATTCACCTTTCCCCTCCAACTTCTTGTCTAACTTTTTTTTTAATTCTAGAAGTTTAATTAGGTGCTTTACATTTTCTGTAGGGCACAGGTGAAGGTGCACTGCAGCTGTAGAAAAGTCATAGAAAATGATGGAAAACCTCTTGGTACCCGGGAAGGGCAAAGGTCCAATGTCAAGGCCTGGGTACCCAGACCATGTGATGAGTCAAGACCTTATCTAGTCATCAAGAGAGTTAGAAAGACAATTCTTGAGAATCAGCCCCTCCCAAGACGAGAAACTACAAATGACAGAAACGTTCCCTGTCCCCATCGTAATTCTAACGGAGGCAAAACCACTGCTATGCACAATTTGGGACCTTGTCGGAAGGGGTTATGAAGGATGCAGCCACTTTGAGAAGGCTGAACGTGCTGCCTTCATTCTCAAATTTGCTCAACCACAAACCCACCATAGGAGGAATGTTGAACCATGGCTCATGGTTGGGGACCTATGCTCATGGGAGAGGATCAGAGTTCTAGGTTCATAAGAGAGGACCACAGCTCTAGTTCACAGGAGGGAACCATAGGTCCAATTCAGAGAAGGGGACCACAACTCTGGTGTGGACCACAGCTCCAGTTCACAGGAGGAGACTACAATTCTGGCTCACAGAGAGGACCACAGCTTCAGTTCACAAGAGGGAACCACAGCTCCAGCTCCCAGAAGGGGATCACAATGCCAACTCACCTGGAGGGGACCACAGCTCCAGCTCCCAGAAGGGGATCACAATGCCAACTCACCTGGAGGGGACCACAGCTCCAGCTCCCAGAAGGGGATCACAATGCCAACTCACCTGGAGGGGACCACAGCTCCAGCTCCTAGAAGGGGATCACAATGCCAACTCACCTGGAGGGGACCACAGCTCCAGCTCCCAGAAGGGGATCACAATGCCAACTCACCTGGAGGGGATCACAGCTCCAGAAGAAAAATTATTTGACAAAATTTAGCATCCATTCATGATGGAAAAAAAACTTCTAACAATCAAGAGATAAAATAAATATCAGCTTGAAAATGCTACTTTATAAACCCTCGGAAAGCCCGCTTTGTGCTGAATGGTGAAAGAATGACTACTTCCTCTTTTAAGACTGACAAAAAGCAAGGGCACTTGCTTTTCCATTCCTATTCTCTGTTGTGCTGGAGGCCTGACCATAGAAAGAACAAGCAGTAAAAAGCAGTTTATTGTAAAGGAAATACAAGTAGTCCCTATCTGCAGATAACGGGATGACTCTGTAGAAAATCCCAAGGAATTTTAAACCTTGTAGGATCAATAAGTATATTTAACAAGATTAAAGAATATGAGGTAAAAACATTAAAAAATTGCTTCTTTTCTGTATACTTTAAAATTTTTTTATTATTTACTTATTTAATAACCACATGATTAAAAGAAGCATTTCATTATAGCTTTAACATAGTCAATAACAATTTCCATAGCAAAGATAGGGACTTAAAAAGTGGCTATAAAATTTCTAGGTTCACTTTTGAATTAACAGTTAAATTACAACAGTTATACAATATTGAACTCAATATAAACGCTATAAAACTTCTATGAGGTTTTAAGCTTTAACCGTTAAATAAGATCTCTATTTCATTTTAAAATATACTGTTTCATGCAGAAAAATTCATTTTCAATGCAACTAACACTTAGATGTTTGGAAATACATCTCTAATCTCTATGTATCTTATTATTACTAGTCAAAGTCAGTTACACTCGGATCCTTGGCACCTGAGTATAGATATAAAGTCATTGGGTAGATTTCAGTGGTAATGTTTATCACCTCTACTAATTAACATGAAGTAAATTTTTATGCTTCCTCTTCAAATATAACTCATTTTTTTAATTTGTTGATTTTTTTTGTGTATATCATTGGAACATCCCAAACAATTTTATTCATCTATATACCCATATCCCAAATGGCACCCTCCCATAGCCCCCCCACCCCTACTGGATCCCATATACTCTGTCATCCCTGTTACTGTCCACTGTGTTGTCAGCACCTCGGCCATTCCCCAGTGCTTGTCCATCTGCGGAATCTAGTCATCCTATCTGAAGATCCTTGTTTTAGGAAGGTCAGTTGTTCCTCATCTAGCAGCAATCAGTTGTTAATATTCCTTTAGATAAGATTGTGGTCTGCTGTTCATTTTCCCAGTTCTATGCTGGGTTACTGTCTGGGAGTCTCCTGGGCCGCCCTGGCCAGTAACTCAAAAGAAGGTATCTCTGGTCTGGCATTGTTTCTTGTTATGTAGCCTTTAGCTATACATATGGACTCTTAAAAAATTATATTGACCCCTTTAATCTTTCATTTTGTGTGTTTAAGACCCTATAGTTGGCCTAGATAAACCAATTTACTTTTACTCTTAAGGTCATTTGAGGATCTGTTCCTCAGGGGTCATGTGGGCTTGGGAGGTGCCCCTGGCTCCTTTCTTTTACTAGTTCCATCTATGTGAAGATAACGCAAAGGTCCTGCTCAACCATAGCTGGCTTTGCTTGGAAGCACAGAGGAAAAGTTTCCTCTGTGTTGATCCTCCTGTTTGTAGACTGGACACTGGTTCAAGTCCATCTGGTGGGGTCTCCGTGGCCTCCTTGATCAAGAGGACAGGTGTCACCACAATTATAGGTCATTTTGAGAAATGTTCATAATCCCCTGGAACTTAGTTGACCTAGGAGGGCAAGGAACAAAAACTGTCCTTTATGTCCCTCTGACCAAATTAGTATAGGCCTCAAGGTATGGCTGTTAAACATCCAAGAAGGGTAGTTCCACCAGTCTGGTACTTTTAACTACCATGTGTAGTGTAGATAAAGCTTGGGCAAAGACCAAATGTTCTCAGATAAACCTTGTCTAGACAGATATTATAGTCCTTGATCTAGTTGTATGTGTGCTTTGTCAGTAGGTTGTTGAACTAATATCATTCCCTCTGGCTTTTTAAAAACTAGCTAGGCATTATTTATCTCTTGCATTGTCTAACCCTTCCACCATGGTTTCCCCATTTAAGGTGTCACCATTTTTCCCCTTTCTCCCTTAATAATACCCTTCTATGGTCCCACCTCTCTTGAGCTCCTTCTTTCCCCTTATCCCCCAGGTTCCTTGTATAACTTTCCCTCTCCTCTCCCCTCAAAATAACCACATTTATATTCATATCTCCCTGTTTCCTACTGTTCTTCTCTTTCAGATTCTTTTCCTTTACCTCCCAGGTACCTTTCCATTATCCTGGTTCCTGTAGTTATGTCTGGATACATACTCACTTACCAGAATTTGGTGCTAGGATCCACATATGAGGGAGAACATATGTCATTTTTTTATACTTTTAGTGAACAATTGAAACTGAAATGGAAAAGCAGAGCATTATCACAATTCTTTGCTAGGGCTGGCACTGCAGAATGCCAGAGTGGGTACCTGAAGCAACAGATACTTCCTTCCTAATTCCCAAGGCTACAAGTCTGGGATCAGGGTTCTGGCCAGGGCTGTTTTTTCCTCAAGGCCTCTCTCCTGGGCTTATTAGATGTCTGTCTTCACCCTGTGTCTTTGTGTGCTCTTTTCTCCACACATATTTCTCTTCTTTTTAATCAATTAAGTTTATTTTAAGTGGTACATAAAATATAAAAATTAATATTAATGAGGTAACATGATATTTTGGTACTTTGTATAATCTTTAAATAGGTTGGGTTGGCATATTTATTCCATCAAACATATCATTTCTTTATGAGAAATACCTTCAAAACCTTTTCTTATAGCTTTCTGGAACACACAGTACATTATCATATATAATCACCCTTTTGTACAGGAGCATACCTGAGCATCTTCTACTCAGATGTAACTTGACACCATGCATCAGCCTTTCTCTTCCCTCCCTTCCCTTCTATTCCACCTCGACTGCCCACTATTCTACCCTTAACTTCTGTGAGTGAATTTCTGAGGGCATCAGTCAGATTGGTTGAGTAGTCACCCCAATAAATTACCCCTTTAAGGTCTCTGTCTCCAAATATAGTTATATTCTGAGGTATCAGAGGTTAAGAAGCCAAATCACATACTTTGATAGGACACATTTCAGCCCCTGACAGTTATTAACAGTACTTTTGAGAAAAAAATACATGTTACAAATGTAGGATCTTTATACTACAAACTACAAATTTTAGTGAGAGACATCACAGACATCTTCAATAATCAGAGACGTGCTATGGTATGGATTTCAAGATCCAAGACAGTAAAATGATAATTTTACCTATGTATTTTATATAATTTCAATCAAAATGACATCAGGATTTTTGATACATAAAACAATTGAAAATAAAATATGTATGGAAAATTTCAAGAGCTAGAATGACCAAATAATTTTAAACAATAAGATTGATGCACTGTATAAACTTTAGAACAGTTAAGCCTGGTTTAAAATTTTATTCTAAAGCTAGATGTGCTATTGGGAGAGAGATAGACTGGCAGATTACAAAGCAAGATAGAATATCTGGAAATAGAGCCACAAATATGATCAATTGACTTTTGGCAATGGAGCAAATACAACTCAGGGAAGAAAGGATCTTTATTTCAACAAATGTAAATGGACTAATCAGACATCCTATGCAAAGGTGAACTTTGAACTAAACCTCACAGTTACTCAAAAGTCAATTCAAAGTGAATTATTGATTTAGATATAAAAAGTAAAGGTGTAAAATAAAAGAGAGGAGAAATTCTATATCCAGAGTGGATAAAGAACTCTCAGAATTCAATGGTACGACACCAAGCAATCCAATTTTAAACGTGCAGACTTGAACAGACACTCTATCAAAGGGAACATATGACATACAAATAAATACGTGAAATCCAAGTATAATTAGCCACTAAAGAAATTCAAATTAACAACACGATGAAGTACTACTATATAACCATTAGCATGGTTAAAATAAAAAATGTGGCCATCACAAGCTTTGGTGAGGGTGTGCAGCAACTGGGACACTCACACTGCTGGTAAGAAGTCAAATGGCACAGCGACCCTGAAAACCTACTGGGCAGTTTCTTAAAAAGTTAAACGGCATGCTGGGTGTGGTGGTGCAGTCCTTTAATCCCAGCACTCAGGAGGCAGAGGCAGGTAGAGCTCTGTGAGATCAAGGCCAGCCTGTTATACATAGGGAGTTTCAGGTCAGCTGCAGCCATAAGAAAAAAAGCTAACCAGGGCTGGGAGTATACTCAGTGGTAGAGCACTTGCCTAGTTTGTCAGAGGCCCAACTATACCACTCCTGGATATTTGGAGAAATCAAATTCTATTGCACACAAACCCAGTACACAAATGTTTATAGCACAATTGCCCACAACTTATAATTTAAATGTCCTTTAGTGAGTGAATGGACTAAAAACGCCTTTAGGATACGAAACAGGTGGGAGTGACTGAAGATCTGGGTCTAGCTTTCTGCTGAAGGGTGTTCCTGAAGGAGGCAGTGGGGTTTTGTCTAAACCCATGTTTGAGTCCCTGGGGTCAGTCAGGTAACTTTAAGGACAGGCTACTGTAATTCCTGTTATTACCTTTCTTATAACAGAAATTGTGAGTTCTCTTATGACATCAAGCCACAACTCTCTCTACCTCATTTGGGCTTCAGCATGACATGGTCCTTCCCATTTTATTTATAGAGACAAGTAGAGGAGCAAGCAAACAAGAGCTCTAGACAAATGTATCTTTAGCACAAGGTCAGCACATGTTGGAAGTTTTCTTCCCTGGGACAGATGTGCAACCTTGCTTTGCAGAAAGGACCCGAGACCTCTAACCTCTTGCCTAAGAACAAAAGGTAATAGTCTTAGCTGTGGTATCACACATGTTTCCCATGAGAGGGGGGACTCTCTAGGGCCACACTCCGTGTGTCAGCCTGTCCTGTGGGCACCCCCTGGTGGTTAGTTTTGTTGAGTGGCTCTCTGTTCCTTGTGTCCAGCTCTATGACTGGCTAGAGCATTGTGTATAAAATAAACAGAAATGTTCTGGTACATTTCTTTGGAGCAACAATAAAGAAATAACTGATGACTAAGAGAAGAAGAAGAGAAGCAGTGTTTTCTGATCAAGTGGTGTTAAAATGTAATCATCTGAGCTAGGAGTCCTTGTAATTTTTCTCCCAGCTGTACAGCAAGCCTCTTTGAATGCTTCCCTATGCTTTAATTTCCTTGTATAGAAGATTAGAACCTTAAATTAGGCTATTTCTAGGTGTGTTTCCAGCTTTAAACCTATTAAATATCTAATAACATATTTAGTCAGTGTTTTTTACAATGATGTTGGATGCTATTTCTGTCATCTGAGTTGACACCAATCTCAGAGAAGGGTATTAGTTCATTTTTTTGTTGCTATAACAAACATAACTGAATCTAGGTAATGTATAAAGATGAGGCTTAATTAGCTCACAGCTCTGAACGTTCAAGGGCATAGCACTAGCATCTGCTCATATAACTGAATCTAGGTAATGTATAAAGATGAGATTTAATTAGCGCGCAGTTCTGAAAGTTCAAGAGTATAGCACTAGCATCTGCTCAGCTCTAGTGAGGGTCTCTTTGGCATAATATGGCAGTTGACATCATGGTAAGAGTGCTTGTGAGAACAGACGACCCAAGCATGAGCACACATAATTGCAGCCATCTCATATTTGACAAAGATGTAAAAAATATGCACTGGATGAAAGATAGCGTCTCTAACAAATAGTCCTGGGAAAACAGGATCTCTACATGTAGAAGAATGAAATTAGATCTATCTCTACCACCCTGTACAAAAGCAACTCCAAATGGATCAAAGACCTCGATGTGAAACCTGAAACTCTGAAACTGTTAGAAGAAAGCATAGGCAGTACCCTACAAGATATAGGTGCAGGAAAGGACTTTGCAAATAGGACTCCATTCACTCAGGAATTAAGGTTAGCAACTGACAAGTGGGACCTCATTAAACTAAAAAGTGTCTGTACAGCAAATCAATCAAGTGGAGAGGAAGCCCACAGAGTGAGAGAGAATCTTTGCCAGCTATATACTTGATAGAGGATCTTACTCCAGTAAGAAGGTGGTTAAGGTCAAGAAAAGAGATAACAAATGCTGGCAAAGGTGTGGGGAAAAAAGAGCCCTCATTCACTGTTGGTGAGATTGCAAACTGGTGCACCCACTTTGGAAATCGGTGTGGAGAATCCTCAAAAAGCTAAAAGTAGATCTACCATATGACCCAACTATACCACTCCTTGGTATATGCCTAGAGGACTCCAGTATCCTACTACACAGATGCTTGCTAGCTAGACATGTTCATTGCTGTTCCGTTCACAACAGCTAAGAAATGGAAATGGTATAAATGTATGCTAACTGATAAATGGGTAATAAAAATGTGGTATATATCACAATGGAACTCTATTCAGTTGTAAAGAAATATGAAATAATGAAATTTGCAGGTGAATGAATGAAACTGGAAAATATTATACTGGGGTAACTTGGACCCAGAAAGACAAACACCACATGTTCTCTCTTATTGGTGGATCCTGGCTCCGAATCTTTAGTTTTGAGTATATAACCTGAAGTAACTATGAAGTCAGGAAAGCAGAAAGGGATGGGTGGGGAGCTCAAGAGAGGGGGGATAGTGAGACACAGGTGCTATGAAGGGGAAAGGAGAAAATGGGGGGTCTTTAATTGGGGAGTGGGGAGACAGGGCAGTACAGAGGGAGAGGGAGAAAGGAGAGATAAATGCCACTAAGGATGTTGAAAAAGACACAGGGAAACATTGTTTTACAAGCTTTCTTTAAAGAGCTTGAGACACATGTATGTGTGTGTGTGTGTGTGTGTGTGTGTGTGTGTGTGTGTATGTAAAACAATAATTAAAGAAGAGGTCATGAATTTGAAAGGGGGTTAGGTGGGAGGGGTATGGGAAGAGTTGTAGTGAAGGGTTTTGGAGAGATGGCTTAGCAGTTAAGAGCACTGGCTGCTCTTTCAGAGGACCCGGGTTCAGTGGGAGACTAACAACTGTCTGTAACTCCAGTTCCAGAGTATCTAGCACCCTCTTCTAGCCTCCATGAGCATTGCATGGCACAGGTGCACTTACATACATGCAGGCAAAACACTCATACACATAAAATAAAAATAACAAATAAAAAATTTTAAAAAGAGTTGGAGGGAAGAGGAAAGGATGGAAATGATGTACACATAGTACTTATGTATGAACTTCTTAAACTTTTTAAATTAAAAAAAAGTGTCTGTGAGAGATCACATAAGAAGAGTGAGAGCCAGAGAGGGCAGGGGCAGTCTTGCTCTCTTTCTAGCAACCTACTATTTCAGCAACCAGTAACCAACTGAGGCCCCACAGAATCTACATTATTCCTTGTAGTTTGGACATGGGCTGTCTGGAGTCCTGGGCTGGGAAAAGTTTACAATGTAGGTATTAGTGGAAGGTCTTAGTTCTTTGGGAAACTGCCTTTGAAGGGAACAGTGGCCTTTCTCACTTTGTGCTTCGTGTGCCTGAGGTGAAAGACTTTCCTCTTTTTGTCCATGGACACCCACCATGATGTACTGAGCCATCACAGGCCCCCCAAAAAGGATGAAGTGGTCATGACCAAAACCTCCTGAACGGTAATCTGAATTAAACTTTTCTGTTAATGTCCTCAGCTATATTATTATAGTAACAAAAAACTGACTAGCATTATTCCTTCTGAGGTCAATGCCCCAATGAATGACTTAACTACCTTTCACTGTGCTCACTTACTGAAGGTTCTACTGCAGTGGGGACCAAGCCTCCAGCACAGTAATCTTTGAAGGACAAACCATACGCAAGTGATAGCAAGAAGAGACTGTGCCAGGGAAATTGAAGACAGTATAAACGCCCTGCATAAGTCTCCCTTCCTCCACCTTCTGGCCCTTTCTATTTATGGCAGTGTAAGTTCCTTACTGTTTGAAATAGTTATTCAAAATTAGAGCATTTAATTAAAGTGAATTGAAAGTTTGTTGTCTTCTAAGAGGCTCGTATCTAATCATGATTGTGACTGTCTATTTTTCCATGAGGCACAGGATGTGTGTTAAAGTCCTGCCCTCTTGGACCTTTGGGTCCTGCTCTATATCTCCATGAATATATCTATTAAAGTCCTAATACGTCTTTGAGTCCAGCTTTAGATCTCCATGAGGCATAAAGATGTGTGTTTAAGGCCTGCACTGTAGGGCCTGCTTTTGTTTTCGAGCTTCACAATCCTACAGCACTTCTCTGTCCATTCTCTTTGAGCCGCCATCACTTTCTAGAAGTGACCCCTTTCCATTTGGACAGGTCTCATCTCCTCAGCCCCTGTCTTTTCTTTGACAGGTGTCTTTAATATGTTTCTCCTGCTTGATACAAACACTCCATGCTGACTTTGGCCACCACAGCATTCTTTTGAACAAGGAATTCCTGGTACTGTAGCTTTGTTCTACAGGGAGATCTGGATGCTCCTGAGGGCCTGCTTTTCCTCTCAGTTGTCCTAATATAACACCTGGCAATTTGACAAGTGGCTGAGTCACACACACACACACACACACACACACACACACACACACACACTTTCCTTTGCTCTCTGGAGAAAGGTAGTTGTGGGGCATCTGCCCAGAGACATGCAAAGGGTGCTGCCTCCCCCAGAGTGCCCACCTAGCTGTTATGTGTTGTGGGGTCTGGAAGCCAGGCCGGACTATGGTGCTTTCTGTCTTGCCTTGTCCAGTGTTGTAGCTTCCTGTAAGAATCTTAGGCCTCTTTCATCCCAGGGTTTTATTCCAAATGGAATGTTAAGAAGGTTCAGATGCTGAGGGACAGGTCAGGGAGGTGGGGGTGGGGAGAGGTGTGAGTCTGTCCAGATCTGTGGCTTTGCCAGGCCTGTTTTTAAGTTGACACAGTGCTAAATAAAAAAGCCCCTTGCTTTGATCTCAGGGACTTCCTGGGCAGACTGTCTGATTAGATAAAGATCAGGGCTCCCCTGCCCCCATCCTTTAGGAAGTAATCTAAGCTTTTCAGCTTTGCATGTCCTGTGTGCCTGCATCCTTGAAGACTGTCTCATGGGTGCCTTTTGTGGGTTCTGGGCTTTTCTTTCTGTTTCAGCAGGAAAGTGAAGCCTGAGAAAATGGGACACCTCTTCCTCTTTGAATTCATCTTAAGTTGTTTAGAGACAAAGCAAAACTCTCTCATCTGGACCTTGTCTGGCCCTGGGCATCAAAGGGAAATGATCACTGTTTGCAACATGGTCAGCTGCAGGGATGCTGTGAGGCACGCAAGCTGGCAGGTGGAACGCTGAGATAGAGAAACAGTCAACGCCTGCACAGGGGTCATCAGCCCAGAAAAGGGGGTGGGGAATCTCCTCTCATATGGTTACGTGAAACTCTTTAAGCAACATCCAGACACTCAAGAAATGTGCCACAAGATGTCTTCAATGACAGTGAGCTGGCTTATTCTGGGCAATTTTAATAAATATTTGAATCAAAAGAGCTGCCCAGTTGAAAAGCATCTGGGCCAGGTTACAACTTCTAATTCTGTGCAGAGATAGTAGATCTTTCATGGTGATAAAAATAACATTTCAGGGGGCTGGAGAGATGGCTCAGTTTTTAAGAACACTGTTTTTGCAGAGAATCCAGGTTCTGTTCCAAGCACTCACATGGCAGTTAACAACCATCCTTAAGTCCAGTTACAACCTCTTCTGGTCTCCTCAGGTGTTGCAAGACACAGGTGCACTATGCAGGCAAAACTCTCATATACATAAAATTAAATAAATAAAAATTAAAAATGTCACTACAAAATGGTATTGGGGGGGTGGGGGTGATGGGGACAGTACCTTGCTCCAAGTCACAGAGCAAACATGTGGCCAACTGCAGAGTCAGTTCAAACAGGCTAGCCCAAGATCTGTCTCTAATGCTGCCTGAACACCCTTCACACATCCTTAGAAATTCAGTGAGAACATAAAGGTAGGAATTCAATATTTTAAAAACATATTTATGAATAAGTCCTGTAGTTATGTGGAGGGCAGCAGAATGTAGTGGCTCATCCATCGGTTTCACAAATTTTTTTTGAGAGCTGGCAGTATGTGCCAGGCCCTGTGGGTGCTGGGCATTGAGTGGTGGAGAAAACATACCAAGTCCCTGTACTCAGGCTGGGAGGTAAGGACTGTGATTGTACTGTAGCATGGGGCCAGAAATCTGGAACTTCCTACAGCCTATTCTCCCTGTAAATCTAAGCAGCAATTGACATTTTTGCAGAGGGAATGCCTTGCTGGAGGGGAACACCCTGGGGTGGGCTCCTGGCCTGGCCACATGTAACAGAATTTCAACTATAATTGCCAGTTCGGGTTCATATGGCTTTGATCAGGGTGGAACACACAGCTAATTTTTCGGTTCAGCATCTTTTCTACTTCTTATAGAATCCTTACTTTTCTAAACTTGGGAACGTGGCAGACCAAGATGATTCCCCGTCCCCCCCACCCCGCCCCATCATTTGTCTTTCAACTAGTGGTGGTATACAAGTACATTCTGGTTAACGGGTTGTAAGGACAAATGATGTCTAGCTTCTGAGACGTCCTTGCCTAATACTCCCTCTGGTTTGCTGGTTGGAATTGGAATGTGGTAGCTGGAGCTTGGCAGCCATTTTAGACCATCAGTGGAAATTGCTTGAAGAGAAATGTAGAGTAGGGAGGCTGAGGGAACAGAATCCCCTTCCTATCTGGAACTGTCACCCTCAAGGCTTACTTTTCATTAAAGAACAATCAATTTCAGTTTTATTTCAGCTATAGTTACCTTGTTTTCCCTTTCCTGTAGCCAAAACTAATCCTAATTGGTATAGCATTCCTTTTTTTTCTGAAAAGAAAGAGGAAACAAGAGAGAGGGAGTAGAAAAAAAAAAAAAAGACTAAGTACCTACCTAGTTTCTGGTTGGGTGTATGGGCTAAGGAAGTAGATACAAATCTCAAGATAAGAAAGAGACTGAAAAGCAACAGAGAATGAATTTAGTTGAGTATTTGGGCCAAATAGGAAGACAGGTAGTTACTGTTTCATTTTAAAAATTAGTATTTGAGGCTCTTCATGGTGTCTTATGCTACGTGTCACTGCACTTTGCACTTTGCTCTGTGTTGATTCAGCCCTGGCGGTCCTCCCACGCTCCTGCCCGTCTTGGTGGCTCCTTTTCTTTCTCTTTAGTCCCTCCTCTGCCCTCTATTACGGGAATGAGTCACTCTCTCCCCACCTCCTTAAGCTCTCTTCTTCCATTGTCGTGATCGCCTTCCTAGTTTTATGACCTACAGACACACATATATGGGTACACACACATACGCATAATTTTAAATTTGGGATTTTGCCTATGAGGAAAAACATATAGCACTGATATTTGTCTTTCTGAGTTTGACTTACTTAGCTTAAAATAATGATTTCTAGTTGGTTTTATTTTCTTGCAAATATGATTTCATTTTTCTTTGCAGCTGCATAAAATTCCATTGTGCACATGTACCACATTTTCTTTATCCATTCGTCTATTGATGGACATCTCAGCTGGTTCCATTTCCTGGCTGCTGTGAATAGTGCAGCAATGAACATGAATGTGCGAGTATTTCTGTGGAAAGTTCACCATCATTCAAGTTTAATCCCAGGAGTAATGTACTGGGTCATGTGTGCTACTGATACTTTTAGTTTCTTTTGAGGAGCCTCCAAGTGAGTGGCTGCAGCAGGTTAAATTCCTACTGGCTGTGAATAAAGGTTCATCTTTCCCCACTTCACCAACATTAAAAAAAAAAAAACCTGTTCTAAGGTGAGCTGGACTCTCAAAGTGGTTTAAGTTTCCATTTCGCTGATATCTAAGAATGTTGAGCACTTTCAGGTATTTACTGGCCATCTGCATTTCTTTTTTTGGTAACGGTTTAGTTCATTCGCTCACTTTTTAAAAATTATTTATTTAATAATCACATACTTAGAAGAAGCATTTCTTACAACAGCATCAAAATTGGCTGTAAATTTTAAGGTTTACGGTTGAATTATTACAGTTATACAATATTTTACTCAGTAAAACCCTATAAGAA
>NW_008332087.1:385859-386624 GCF_000622305.1 Nannospalax galili
AATTTCTAGGTTCACAGTTGAATTAATACAGTTATACAATATTGAACTCAGTATAAGCCCTGTAAGACATAAAACTGAATGAGTTTTTAACCTTTAAAAAAGATCTCCATTTCATTTTAGAATACATTGTTCCTTGCAGAAAGATTCATTGTTTTTACTACTAACACTGAGATATTGGCACATGCATCTCTAATCTGTATGTATGTGATTATTACTAGGCATAATCGGTTGTGATTGGATCCTTGGTGCCTGTGTTTGTCTATAAAGTCATCAGGTAGATTTCAGTAGTAATGTTTATCACCTCTACTAATTAGCATGATATAAATTTTCATGCTTCCTCCTCAAATATAATACATTTTTAAAAATTTGTTTTTAAAATTTGATTTGTGTGTGTGTGTGTGTGTGTGTTTCACACAGAACATCCCAAACCATCTTATTCAACTATACACCCACCTCTCAGATGGCACCCTCCCATAGCCTCCCACCCCAACTAGAGTCCTTATAGTCGGAAATCCCTGCTACTGTCTGCTGAATTGTGGCACCCCCAGCCATTCCCCACTACTTGCCCTTCTGTTGAATCTAGTCAGCCTATCTAGAGGTCTTTGTTTTAGGAGGGTCAGCTGATCCTAATCTAGCAGCAATCAGCGGTCAATGTTCCTTTAGATAAGATTGGGATCTGCTGTTCATTTTTCCAGTTCTATGCTGGGTCACTAGCTGGGAGTCCCTTTGGCCACCCTGACCAACAACTCAAAAGAAGGTATCACC
>NW_008332087.1:388414-388762 GCF_000622305.1 Nannospalax galili
AGGATCCTTTCCATTATCCTTGGTCCTATAGCTTTGTCTGGATTCATACTCACTTATCAGGATTTGGTTCTAGGATCCACATATGAGGGAGAACATATGTCGATTTTTTTTCTGAGATTGTGTTACTTCACTTAGTATAACAGATTCTAGTTCCATCCATTTACCTGCAAATTTCATGATTTCATCTTTCTTTACTGCTGAGTAAAACTCCATCGTATATATGAACCACATTTTCATTATCCACTCATCAATTGAGGGACACGGTCGTTTGAGGATCTGTTCCTCAGGGGTCACATAGGCTAGGGAAGAGCCCCTGGCTCCTTTCTTTTACCAGTTCCGCCTATGTGA
>NW_008332087.1:390311-407864 GCF_000622305.1 Nannospalax galili
TTAGAAAACCCTGACTAATACAATTAATATGTACTAACCTTTAAAAATTCTCTTCAATTTTGTTTTTATTGGCTATCAGAATAGCTACAACTAGCTTCTTTTCAGCTTTCACTTGCTTGGTAGATTGACATCCATGCTTTAAGTCTTTGCTAGTTTTTTTATTTTTATTTTTTGAGACAACAGAGAGTTGGATTTTTGTTTGTAAATATAGCCCATATCTCTTTATCAGTGAATTGAGACCATTTCCACTTACAATTATTATTAACAGCTTTTACAAATCCCTGTGTTTGTTGGATTATTTTTGTTATTTTCTCCCTATTAGTACCTGGGGTCTACTGGTTTACTATGTTGGACATGATGGAATTCTTCCTAGCTTTCCTTGTTCATCTGTTCCTCTCATGAAATTTATTTTCCCCATGCTTTCATGATTTAGACTTTCTTGTTCTGCTGTGTATGATATTCCTTTAAGTGTTTTCCACAGTGCTGCCTTGGTGGTAATGAACTACTTTAGTTTGGCCTTGTCCTGAAAACTCCTTATTTATTCATTAAATTTAAATGGTAGCTTTGTTTGATAGAGCAATCTTGGTTGGCAGTTATCTTCTTTCAGTGCTTGAAATATGTTTCCATGCTTTCCTGATGAGTGTTACTGATGAATGACCTGATGTTATGATGTGCTTGCCTTTGCCAGTGCATTGGTCTTTCCTCCCTTACAGCTTTTGATGTTGTTGCTTTAGTTTGTACTTTTTAGTAGGTCAGAGAGGGAGCTTTTCTGTCATGCCTTTTTGGGGTCCTAAATGCCCCATGGGTTTTATGTTCATTCTTTCTCTGTTTGAGCAATTTTCTGCTGTAATTTAATCAAATAGATTCTCTATGCCTTTAGTTTTTATGACAGCTTCTTCTAGCCCATGGATTCTTAGGATTATTTGCTCTTTTGACCAGATCCTGGTGTTTTGGGACTTTAGCATGCTTATTTTTTAAGCTATTGATGTTTAAATGTAGTAGTCCATTGGCTTTGTTTTCTGTCTCTGATATTTTTCCTTATGTTTGCTTCCGTGGGTCAGTGGTGTTTTCTAATGTACCATTTATTTTATTTAGTGCATTTTTTCATTTCCAACATTTCTATTTTTTTTCAAAGTCGCAATTTCCTTGATGAATTGTTATTCCATGTTGGTGAGTTTTCTGCTGCTGCTCTTCTCATACATTTTTTTTCCAGTTTTTTACTCTTTGCCACTCAACTTTCCTCTCCTGAAAGAGTTAACTTTTTGTTTGCATCCTTTTTTAGGCCATTGAGCATTTTTATCGGTAAACATTTGAAATCTTCACCCAGCATTTTCCCTCTTTTGGTATTTCTGAATTCAATACTGAGAAGTTATGATCTCTTGGAGTCATGGTGCCCGGCTTTCTCATTTTTCATTGTTTCTGTGTTGCAATTTTGCATCTGATGGCTTGGATATCTCAATTTTATTTTGGATTCTTCTTATTGAACAGTTTTCTCTTACGTGCTCAATCCCCAATAACTCGAAAAGAAGAAAACAAAGTGTTGTAGCAGCAACAACATCAGAATCTAAAAGATATAGAAATACAATTAAGTGCTAGTGAGATAGTTCAGCCCCTGTTGCCAAATCTGGTGACCTGAGTTTGATCTCCTGGACGCACATGGCAGGAGGCAAGAATTAACTCTGCAAGTTGTCCTCCGACCTCCACACTCACACTGGCATGCAGGTGCAAGCACACATACAAACAAATAAAATTTAATAAAATTATATATACAATTAAAACGAAGCCCACTAATAAAGGCATCATCAGTGATCAGGAAAAACAAAATGGCAGAACTAATGTAGAATTTTCTGGAAGTGAAAAATTTTGTACATATGAAAGAGTGCATCTAAAAACAACAAGTGAGCATGATGAAGGAAAGTGCCACTGAAATGCAATAAAGGGGACATGCGTCCATAAATGAAAGGAAAACAAAGAAGAAAGGAGGAGAGTGTATAAAGGAGGGAAAAAGTTCGTGACTAGGAGAATAAAACACAGCCAAAGCCACAGAAAAGATTCCCCAGTAGTAGAAAAACTAACAAATAAAACTAGAAAAATGTCAGAAGGCAAACAAAAAATAGGCACATAAGAGGTTTTTTTTTTTTTTTAAACCAGTAAGGTAAAGCCAAAATACTCCTAACAGCATAACAGAGACTAGGAAGAGGAAAACACAGAAGACAAAAGAAGAAAAAAAGAAGGAAAAAAGGAAGGAAAAAAGATTGGCCAGTGAAACAAAGGCCTACGTGAAATTAGAGTATAGGAAAAGAATAAAAAATAAAAACAATTTGCTAAATATGGCAATAAAAATATTCCTTAAAATGCATTAAAAAGAAAAAAGGGAATGCACAGGGAAAGAAAGAAAGGAATTAAAAGCAAAAATCAAAGACTAATGGCCTAGCAGCCTCTTTGGGGGGTCTCTGAAATTTGGAGACTGTTGGTTAGATGCCTGGGATGGGGGCTGGAGGACCAATACAAATGACTTCTAAATCAAAATGGCTTCTCCCTAACCCAGTTTTCTAGTTGTATGGATTTCCCGTTTGAGAACCTCAAGGCTGACTTTGTAGAGCAAGACATTTAGCCCAAATACCCGACAGTTTATTGATCTTATATAAATTAGGTGATCAGTAGATTTGACCTAAATAGGCTGTCTCCACTATAATATCCTGCTCGAATTCAGTCTTTAATTCTGCTATCTTGGCAAGCTGTCTGAAGTTATGTTCCCCCCGCCCCCCTTTTTTCCCAAATTACCTACCACTTGGTCTGGAGTTCTACTTGCTGCTTCTTTCTCCTCACTCTCTTACATTTCTCTGCCTTCAGCCTCAGTCAACCACAACTCTGACTTTGATTCCACTGACCAAACAACTCCTCCCCACTTCACTCTGACCACCCTCCTGACCCTCCTCCACATTCTCTTCCCTTTTTCTTTCTTTTTTTTTTTTAAAAAAAGATTTTATTTATTTTTATTTTATGTGTATGAGTGCTTTGTCTGTATGTAAGTGTACCACGTGTGTACAATGCCCACTGAGCCTAGAAGTGGGAGTTGGATCCCCTGGAACTGGAATCACAGATGCTTGTTAGCCGCTGTATGGGTGCCGAGAACGCTGGAACCTTGTCCTCTGGAAGAGGAGCACGTGCTGTTAACTATTGAACCATCTCTCCAGCCCCATCTTCCCCTTTTCTTTATCTCCTCAGCTACTAAATCCAGTCCCCACACCTGAGCATTAACTGCCTCTCTGAGAAGTGGCTGGAGTCATAGGAGTGATCCACATTCATGTTTCTTTTTCCATATTTGATCTTCCTCAGATTAAAAACAAATTAGGATCATCCTCTACTGACCTCTTCCAATTTAAAAAAGAATTTGAAAATATTTATGTCCTCCTTTTGACCTATCTTACTCCAGAAGAATAAGCTCATATATCAGTTAAGGCAAAAGAATATGCTGGTTATGTAACTCACTGGGAATTGTTGTGGATACCTCTGTCCCTACGGTATCCTCATAGTCAATTTTTGACACAAATCTAGACATACCTGGGAAGAGGGACTCTCAGTTGAGGAATTTTTTCTAGCAGATTGGCCTGTAGCCATGTCTGTGAGGCATTTTATTGGTTGCTGATTGATGTGGGAAGGCCCAGCTCACTGTGAATGGAACCATCCCTGGGAAGGTGAGCCTGGGCTGTATAAGGATAGTTGAGCAAGCCAGCAGAAGCAAGCCAGGAAGCAGCATTCCTCCATGGTGAGCCTTGGTTGCTGCCTCCAGGTTCCTGCCCTGGCTTCTCTTGATGGTAGACTATAACCTGTAAGCTCTTTTCTTCCCAAATTGCTTTTGTTGTTTTATCACAGCAACAGACAAGCAAACAGAATGTTCCCCTTCCCTGACCCAAACTAGAAGGGATAATATGCTCTCCTATGTCGCTGAGGGATGTTTAAAGAGCTATTTCCAAACATGTCAATTATGACAAGATCTGGTATATCACCCAGGAACTCAGTGAAAATCCTGCTTGTCTTCCTGATTCTCAGAGATCCCTCATAAATGCACCAATCTTGACTCTGACTCCTTTGAGGGAAAATCCTTTCTGGCTACAACATCATTTCCCAGTCTGCTCACAAGTGAGGCTGCAATCCCCCATATCCTTTTTTTCTCAACCCCTACAGCCTCTTCAGTACCATCCCACATAACATTCAATATTTTACAGTACTATATCTTTAAAAAAATTATTAAATTGTTAATTTTGTGTATGAGTGTTTGCCTGCATGCATGTATGCACCACATACATGCCTGGTGCTCAGGGAGGTCAGAGGAAGGCACTGAATTCACTGGAACTGGAGTTACAGATGGTTGTGAGTCTCCGTGTGGATGCTGGGAATTAAACCCAGGTCCTTTGCGAGAGCAAGTGTTCTGAACCACTGAGCCATCTCTCCAGCCCCACACAATACTAGATCTCAATATGACTTTCCCATCATTCACCTATCCCCCAAGTATCAGGATCTTTTTTTTTATTTGCAATAAATTAGATACTACTTTCAACAATTCACCTGAACAGGCCTTCTCCAGGGGTTCAGAGGTATTCCTTACTGGTCTGGGCCAGTCCTTGTCTCTGATCTTTCCTCTCTATCCTTTCCCTGTATCACCCTGTGTTAATTATTTTTCTTTTGCTGCAATAAAACCCCACAACTAAAGGCAGCTTATAGAAGAAAGGGTTTATCTGGGCTTGTGGTTCCAGAGGGTTAAGAGTCCATCATGGTGGACAGGCATGGCAGCAGAAGCTGAAAGGTGGTAGCTCACATCTCCGAGAATAAACCAAGAGTGCACTGGCAGTGGGGTGAGGCTGTGGACACTCCAAGCCTTCCCCCAGGGACCTACTTCCTCTAGCTAGGCCATATCTTCTAAACCTCTGCAAACAGTGCTACCAACTGGGGACTGAAAAAAACCTCTTTATTGCTTCTCTGTCCCCCAAATGAACTTTTCATTTACTTTCACATCAGGACCCCCAAATTATGAACTTATTGCAAGAACCCTCTTTAAAGCCCTTCAGACAGCCTCTTGGTTGGCTTTCCATCTCTCATACTTTTCAAACCTTCAAGGAGGCCTTCCTTGAGGCCTTAACTATTCCTTCTGCAAAGTAATTTTCTCTTGTACATAACAGAGGGGAAGAATAGTGTTAGAACTTCTAGATTTAAAGACAGTGCCTTCCTTTCCAAACAAATAGACACTATTGCCAAAGGTCATCCCCCATGTCATAGGGTGGTAGTGACTACTGCCCTACTGACTCAGGAGGCTTATGCATAGACAACAGATTGACATCTACTCCCCCCATTAAATCATAGAGACACTAAAGAGTAATGCTTATTAATACTTTACAAGCTCCTGCCTTAGTATCAGACCCTCCTACTAGGAAATTCAAACATCTCTCTTCACAAATCTAATACCCTCAACTCTAAACTGCCAAACCTGTCACACACCTTTGCCCAGATGTTTTAGTACATACTTGGGTAGCCTACCTAGATTTAACCAATTCTTTTCTCCCAAATCCCCTGAACACATGAAGCTTATTATTCGGAATAGCTTTATTCTGAGTGGAAAAGGGTAACAAGATATTCTATAACAGCTACCTCTCAAACTATAGAAAGCTAGGTCTTACCCCAGACACCTCTGTCCAAAAGGTAGAGCTCATAGATCTCACTGGGGTGCTCACTCTGGGAAAGGACAAAAGACTTAATACAGACTCAGTACAGACTCAAACAGGCCTTCCACATTTTATATTCATGTGCAGTGATCAGGAACAGAGGTGACTCCTGACAACCAAAGGCTTGCCCATTACATATGCTTTTCTTTTTAAAAAAATATTTTATTATCTTTTTATTTTATGTGTATGAGTGTTTTGCCTACATGTATGTAAGTGTACTATGTGCATGCAATGCCTACGGAGGCCAGAAGAGGCATATGATCCCCTAGAAACTGGAGTTAAGACCAGCTGTTTGCCACCATGTGCTGTTAGGAACCAAACCCTAGAAGAACAGCAAATGTTCTTAACCACTGAGCCATCTCTCTAGCCCTTAAACATGCTTTTCTTTATCCTCCAACTAACAGAGGCCTTTCAACTCTCGATTCAGGTAACAGTCACTTACTGCAAAGGTCATCAGAGGACTCAGACTTTAGAGGCTCTTGGAAATAGGGTAAAGAAGCTAAAAAGCCCTTTCAAACTAATGTACAAAAGTCGTTTCTCTTCTTCCATGGTGTCCCCCCCCAACACACTTCAAGAAATTGTCTACCCTCCTTAGCACTTGCTCAAAGCCTGCTCTGGGAGAATGTTGATTAACACATCCCGCCTGCCACCCTCCCCACACACTTTGCTCGACTCTAAAATCCAGCCTGGAGATTGTATACTTCTTAAAGACCTACGAGGTCAGACTTGACCTTTCTAATTACTTTGGAAAGGAAGTTTCAAATAATTATCACCACCTCACGGCAGCTGAACTTCTAAGAATCCCATTATAGAGTCATCGCTCTTGACACAAGCTGACTTCGTTGCCATCTCCTCCAACAGATCAAGTCCCCAACTAACAAGCTACTCATTCTGTACACCAGTGAAGTAGCTGGTAGCTGCAAACTTCTCTTTGAAAATGTAAAATCCCCAGATGTCTGAGAGAGCCAGAGAAGTCTATGGCTCAACAGTAAGAGACATTCATCTTGTCTGTTCCTCATAGTCCTTCAATAGCTTCTTTTCCAAACAGATCTTTGAGGTTGCTCTGTCTCTAGTCTGGGACAAGTATCTACAGAAGGATTTTCAATATTATACTCCTCAAGAGATTAATCTATACCTGGAAATCACTTACTATGATTTAGTATGATTTGTGTGTGTGTATGTTCAAAGTGCACATGTATGTGCATGCATGTGGAAGTCAGAGGACAACCTTGGGTATTGTTCCTCAGTCACTATCCACCTTTATTTCTGAGATAGGTTCTCTCAATGGTAAAGTAGGCTGTCTGGTTGAGTCCCAGGAATTCACCTGTCTCTGCCTCCCAATCTCTGGGATTACTACCATCATGCCAGGATTGGTGTTCTAGGAATCAAATTCAGGTTCTTATGTCTGTAATGCAAGTACTTTACTGAATTAGCTATTTGCCTAACCCCAAGTCTGATTTTTAAAAAAATATTTTATTTATTATTTTTATTTTATTTCATGTGTATGAGTGTATTGCATACATGTATGTAAATGCACCCATGTTGTTCAGTGCCCATGGAGGTCAAAAGAGGGCATCGGATCCCCTGGAACTGGCGTTATGGATGGTTGCTGGACACCATGTGGGTGCTGGGAACTTAACCCTGGTCCTTTGCAAGAGCAGCCAGTGCTCTTAACTGCTGAGTCATCTCCAGCCCCAAGCATGATGTTTTAAAGCATCCTGTGTTCTGACTCCTCTACTTCTCCTGATAGGAGCTATAATCTTAGATCAGTGCATGAGAAGCTGCCCACTCTCTAAGGGTTGGAACGTGCCTCCTGCTCTAATTAAGCCTGTACTGTGTCTACCCTCTGGCATAATTTCTTTTTCCTATACATTTGCCTTCAGACTCCTGTTCTCTGTTATCCTAATTTGCTTCACGCATACTTCCTTCAGTTAACCAGGCCATTCAGCCTTAAATAAAAATCATACTAGTTATTGAAGCTGCTGGATCTGCTCTCCAGCCTGACCTGACCAGGATTGATGAGGTTCACCATAGAAAACTGACTGGCCATGACTGGAAACCAACTCATTATCAATACTGTAATAAGCCAGCGTGGTTTAACCCGAGGGTGAACTCTGAAATACACTCCTTCATCCTCCCCTCAATTGGCCCTTTGCATCTCCTCACCCCAGGGTCCCTTTGTAAAAATATCAAACTGGCGACACAGGCTATGCTTCGTATTTCTTCCAGTTCCAGCCACCTAGAGGCCTCTGCCTGGGATCTGCTGCATCTGAATATTGTGACTCCACTCCCTCCTTTATTATCTCTCACAATCCTCAATTTTTCTCTTCCTTGGTGCCACACAGTTCCCGTGTTTGGATGAACGTTATAAAAACCCAGCAACCTGACCTCCTCGCCCTCATGGCAACAATAAAGCTTCCCTGGAACTATTTTTTTGTCCCAAACCCAAACAATCTTATGCCTTGAGCAATGCCAACTTCTTTTACCAACCGTTCAACCAATGAGCTAACTGTAAAATGTACTCCTATTCGACCATGGCTACATATTCCTGAGATATCGTATCATCCATAAATCTATTGGTGATCCAAATGCTGGGGGAATTTCATCTCACCAGAGCCTGCAACAGCATTACAGGCATGTGAGGGCTGTGGGCTGATACTGAGGGTCAGGCTGCACATCTCTTTTCACCAGGACTACATGCTTACCTTTTGGATGAGGCTTCTGTTTCCCTCCCTGTCACCAGGGAGCTACTTGTCTGGAGCTGTGTGTGGCTTGGCTTGCTTCTTTTCTCTGTGTTACTCATCTTTTTCTTTGCTCTTTTCAGGTGAATTTCCAAAGTTCTTCCTCTCATTCTCTCTTTCTTTTTTTCTCTTTCTTATTTTGATTCTTTTTTTTTTAACCAGATCACACAAAGACAGCTTTCAGTCCACTAACTTACTCAGAAGTTTATCAAAAGGCTTTCTTTTGGTCATGAATACTTGCTGAATTTTGTGAATGCTTTTTTTGCATCTTTTGAAATGATCATATGATTTTTCCTGTTTGGTTTGTTGATGTGATGATTAAACCAATTGTTTTTCAAACTGAATCAGGCATGCATATCTAAAATAAATTCTACTTGATCATTGTACATAATCACTTTTATCTGCTATTAAATTTGATCTGCTAATATTTTGTTGAGGATTTTTCATATACCTTCATGAGAAATATTGGTTTGTACTTTGTGATATCTTTTCTGGTTTAAGTTTTAGGGTAATTCTGGCCTTATAAGTTAGTGTAACTTTTTTCTTCTGTGTTCTGAAGGATATTGTAGATAAATCATATAATTTCTTTAGGTGTTTAGAAAATTTATCGGTGGCCCCATCTGAGCCTGCTGTTTTCTGTACTGAATGGTTGTTAATTATTGATTCATTTTAGATGTGAACCTATTCAGACCGATTTGCTCTTTGTGAGTTTTGGTATATCATGTCTGAAAGTTTTCTAGAGTATCAAATTTGTGAGCAAAAAGTTATTCATAGCATTCATTAACTTCTTAATGCCTATGACACCTGTAGTGATGTCTTCTCTTTTATCTTTGATATTAATGTTTTGTGCCCTTTTTCTATTTTTGTAGTTATCCTGGTTAGAAGCATATACAATTTATTGATTTTCCAAAGAGCAAACTTTAATTTTGTTGATTTCTGCATAATTTATTCTTCTGTTCACTTTGGAATTGACTTTCTCTTCTGTTTGTAGTTTCCCCAGCTGGGTGGTTCAGTGTTGGATTTTATATCTTTTTCTTTTTCTAACATGGGTTCGTCATGCTATAGATTTCCCTCCTAGCACTATTTTACATCCCACAAATTTTGATAAGTTGAATTTTAATATTTAGTTCAAAGTATTTTTACATTCCTTTTGAAATTTGTTCTTTGGCCCATGTGCTATTTAGAAATGTGTTGTTTAACTGCCAAATTTGGGGGCTTTTTCAGGTATCTTTGTGTTATTCATTGGTAGCTTAATTCCAATTATAGACCTTTGATTACGGCTTAGTCTTTTAGTAGGCCTGAACTTTTAGGCTCTGAATGCTACATGGGCTTCTACTCCATCGCCCATCCTCCACAGTATGGCAGGATGACCAGAGTGGCGAGAGTTGTATGTGTTCTTTCTCCCAGGTGGAAGGTTTTGAGGATTAGAGTTTGGTGTTTTTCTTCCTGAAGATCAGTTAGGATATGATGAGACTCCAATCAAATTAAGTGCTGGTTAACTAGTTTCTTTTGAGGGCATATCTTTTTGAATAGAACAGAGCACTCTCATGTATTTTAAATGGCTCATTTTTCTCTCTTCATGTTGGAAGCATGAGGTGATTTTTCTCCAACCTCTACTGGGAATACTTGGCTAAATTCTGGAGGTAAAACACAAAATAACTGGACTCTCTTGGAGTTTCTATTTCTTTTTTTGTTTTGTTTGTTTGTTTTTGCTTTTTGGTTTTTTGAGACAGGGTCTCCCTATAGCCCTGAAACTCACTATGTAGACCAGGCTGGCCTTGAACGCACAGTGATTCACCTGCCTCTGCCTCCCAAGTTCTGGGATTAAAGGCATGCACCACCACGCCCTGCTGGAGTTTCCATTTCTTAGGTTTGTTCACACTGAACCTCCAGGTACTTGTGAGTTAGAGTTCAGGTTTCCTACATTGGTTCCTATGGAGGTTTGTGCTTGTGACTCTCTGCTCTAGCAAGCTGTGATCCTCTCTATTAATCTGTTTATCTCTCTGATTTGGGTGGGTGGTGAGGCTGGGTGGGTGGTGAGGCAGTAGGTGGTGGGGCAGTTGGTGGTGGGGCAGTAGGTGGTGGGGCAGTTGGTGGTGGGGCAGTAGGTGGTGGGGCAGTTGGTGGTGGGACAGTAGGTGGTGGGGCAGTAGGTGGTGGGCAGTAGGTGGTGGGGCAGTAGGTGGTGGGCAGTAGTTGTTGGTGGGACAGTAGGTGGTGGGGCAGTAGGTGGTGAAGTTGGTGGTGGGGCAGTTGGTGGTGGGGCAGTAGGTGGTGGGGCAGTAGGTGGTGGGCAGTAGTTGGTGGTGGGACAGTAGGTGGTAGGGCAGTAGGTGGTGGGGCAGTAGGTGGTGGGTAGTAGTTGGTGGTGGGACAGTAGGTGGTGGGCAGTAGTTGGTGGTGGGACAGTAGGTGGTGGGGCAGTAGTGGTGGAGCAGTAGTGGTGGGGCAGTAGTGGTGGGGCAGTAAGTTGCCTATGATTCCTCCTATTTGATGCGCCTAGAGTTGTTGACTTTGTTGAGATTTTTATTTGCCAGGACACAGTAATTATATTTAATTTCTTCCATGATCAGAAACCTAAAGTTTGATAATATGCAGTTAATGTTTTCAGGGGAGCATATTATGCAAGAACTCTGTGGGCAGGTCTTGGTCCTGAGTCATCAGAATGGTGGTGGATGAGCCAAAGGAAGAGCTGGTGGGAATCAGGGAAATCTTACCTGGTTTTATGGGCACCTGTTTGAATTTCTAAGATGCACATGTGGGACTTGCACCTCCTTACCTCACCCTTATACACATTTGCTGTAGGCAAGATAGGGCACAAAAAATAGAAGACATCAAAGATACTATGTCCCCCTTTGAAGCACAAATTGCAAAAGAGGAAACTTAGTTTGGAGTCAAGCATACTCAGGTTTAAATACGGATCCATTTCTGTGATCATGCTCAAGTCTTTTACATGCCGAGCCTCAGCCTTCCCAACTTTAAAAAGTTTAAAGATGAACGAGATGATTTCCTAAGCCAATGTCTATCATAAAGTAGGTGGTAGCTAGAAGTATTTGTCTGAAGAGCTGGGGAGATGGCTCAGTGGTTAAGAGCACTGTCTGTTCTTGTAGAGAACCCTGGTTCAGTTCCCAGCACCCACAAGGCAACTAACAATCATCCATAACTCCAGTTCCAGGGGATCCAACACACTCTTCCAACCTCCACAGGCATTGCACAACATGGGTGTACTTACACACATACAGGCAATATATTCATGCACATAAACTAAAAAAAACCTTATTAGAAAAAAGAAGTGCTTGTCTGAGCTGGGAGCCAGCCATTAGTGCTAGAGTTAGCTTCCTCGTTGTACCACCTTGGCTACCCTGATCCTGGCCTCAGAGGCAGGAATGCAGGAAGTTGAGTGAGAGTGAGAACTGGCTGACCGCAGTGACCACAGTGCTCTGGTGGCATGAGTGGATGAGGAGGTTTCCACCTCCACAGCACCATCGTTGTCTGCTGGCCACATATATTGACTACATGTGCCTTAATTTCTCTTGATTTGTTAATTTTTATTTTTTGTTTATGATTTTAAGTTTGTTTTATTTAATTTTGGTGTATCATACAAACACAGGCAGACAAAAAAAACCGGAACTGGGAAAATGAACAGCAGACCCCAATCTTATCTGAAGAAATATTGGCAACTGATTGCTGCTAGGTGAGGAAGAGCTGATCTTGCTCAAACAAGGGACTCTGGATAGGGTGACTAGACCTCAGTGGATGGATTTGTGCTGGGGAATGTTTGGGGACACTGACTTGACACAGTGGGTCTTAACAGGGATGACAGAGTATATGGGTTCCAGTGAGGGGCCTATTGGAGGGTGCTGGTGGGGGTGGGGGTATAAAGATGATTAAGATTGATTGTACTACAAACAACCAAATACACATGGCTGGATATCATAGATCTTAGAGAAAACAGCAAGGCTGTCACATCCCTAGACTAATGTGATTTCTTAATATGTGCAAAATATGTATCCTTAAATTTACAGACAAATATCCCAGTCACCACTCATCAAACAAGTTCATTTTGCACCAGTTGGATACTGTTACCAAGTACCACAAATGGTCATACACGGAAGTTGTGAGTTTTTATTTTATGAGCATTTTACCTACATGTATGTAAGTGCACCCATGTTGTGTAATGCCCACAGTGGTCAGAAGAGGGCTTCAGACCCCCTGGAAGTGGAGTTACAAACAATTGTTAGCCTCTGTGTGGGTGCTGGGAACCAAACCCAGGTCCTCTGCTAGAACAGTCAGTGCTTTACACCTCTGAGCCCCATATTAGTCCAAAAACTTATTTTCAATTTACCAATTACAAGTTGTATACAGTTAATGGCATATCACATGCTTTGAAGTGTCTATGTATTAAGGAATGATGTGGAATGATTTGACCAAGCCAATTAACTCGCCTATCACCTTACATACACAAATCTGTTACATAAGTAAAATGTGATAACATTTTTGTGCTGAAGACATCTAAACTTCATTCTCAGTGATTGTAAGTAGAAAACATATCATTGTACATGTAGGATTGTTTGAGCACTGTGTATGTTTAGGGTGTTAACTTTTTAGCATCTTTAGTTTGTAAATATTTTCTCCACTCCTGCAGTTTTCCTCTTGGCTCTGCTGATTGCTTTCTTAGCTGTGGAAAAGCTTTTCTATTTGATGTAATCCGATTTGCCTACTTTTTTCAGCCTGTGCTTTTGGAATCATATCTAAGAAATACCAAGAATAACGTGAAAAAACTTTTTAGTGATGCTTTCTTTCAATGTTTTTACCCTTTAAGTCTCATGTTTAAGCTTTTACTGCATTGTGAGTTTTTGTGTGTAGTAAAAGTGTCTGCCTTTACTCTACAGGTGACTAGTCAGTGTTTGCAATACCTTTGGACCTTGTGGCAAAGATTGGCTGATACACATATGCAGATTTTTTTCTGCGCTCTCTATTGTGTGCTGTTGTTTTCTGACATTTTCCTCGTACTGTGAGGGTTTTAACATTGTATATTTGTACTGTATTTCAGAGTCACACAGTGTGACAGCTTCAGCTTTGTTTGTTTTTTTGTTGTTTAATATTATTACATTGACTACTTGGGATCATTTGTAATTTTGTGCGAATTTTAAGACTTTTTCTCTTCCTATGAAAATTATTGTTGAAATTTTGATAGTGATTATACTGAATTTGTGGATTATTTGGAGTAGTATGGATATATATACAGTATGATTCCAACCTAGTAACACAGTATACATTTTCATTTATTTGTGTCCTCTTCCATTTCTTTCATTAATGTTTTACACTATTTAGTGTAGAGATCCTCCACTACCTTGTTAAGATTATCCCTAATTATATATTTGGATATAGTAATTATACATAAAATGGGTTTCTTTATGACATTTTCATACACACACACACACACACACATACACACACACAGTATTTTGGTCATATTCACCCGCATTGCTCTCTCGTCTCCTCCCACTCCCTATGATCCCCTTCCTCCTCTCAATTAGTCCCCTTTCCACTTTGATGAATTTTTTTTTGTGACCTAGGGTTGATCTAGGGTTGCTTAACATGTGCATGGGTGTGGGGTTATTTACAGGCACGAGTATCTTACCAGTGGCTACAAAACTGAAGAAAATTGTCTCCCTCCCTCACCACAATCATTAATTCCCAATAATTCCTCAGGATGGATTGTTGACAGGCCCAATGCTTTTTATTTGAAATTATTTGTGTGTGTGTGTGCACATGTGTGTGCATGTGCATGCATGTGCGTGTGTCCATGTGTATGCCAGTGTGCATGCCATAGCATCAGTGTGGTGATCAGAGGACAATTCTGTAGAATCAATTTTTTCCTTCTACCTTTATGTAGGTACCAGAGTGAACTCAGGCTGCTAGGCCTGTGTGGCAAGTAATGTTACCCACTGAGCTGGTTCCCTGGCCCTAGCAGGCCCGATCTTGTGTAGATAATCACAGCTGTGTTGAGTTCATGAAAGCAAAAATCATGTCATGTCTGGAAGACAGTATTCCAGAATACTCTACCCTTCCCTTTGTCTCTTACATTCTTTTCACCCTCTTTTCTGTGATGTTTCCTGAGTCTTAAAGGGGGGTGATACAGATGTCCCACTTAGGGCCAACTCAGTAGTCACTTATTTTAGTACTTTGACCAGTTAAGTGTCTCTGCAGTAACCACTGCCCACTGCAAAAACAAAAAACAAAAAACAAAAAAACTTCTCTGACCAAATCTGAGAGCAACATTAATCTATTGACAGAAACACAAACTCTGAGAAAGCAGTATGGTAGGCACAGCATGTCCTCTTGGCAGAATAATAATAGTAGATTTCCCATTAGGGGCTTTGACTTCCCCAACTACAGGGAACTAGGTTTACATGTACCAGGCATGAATTTCTCCTGTGGAATGGACCTCAAATTCAATAAGAGAGGATTGCGTTACCCCCATAACAATCATGCCACTATTGCACCAGGGGGCACATTTTGCCCAGCAGGTCAGTAGTGTAGCATGCTGATGACTTCTCTCCCCCTGTAGCCTGAATAACACTTTCTAGCAATATGAGGATGAGCAAGCAAGGAGGAAGATTCCAGCCCAGTTCTAGCATGATTTCTCTACATGCTGTGATCAGTGTTTGAGTTCTGGTGGACAACCAACAACAGTGGCAATGGCTTGTGCTGTTTAGTTTTTGGATGGGCAGGGGGCAGAGCTCAGGGGCTTCCCTGATCACCTGCAGGAATGCGTCCCATTCTTTGGCATTGAGATTTTCATTTAATAACCTGTGTTTTCTGGGAGCAGCTTTGTCTGCCCATGAAGGATGCTTCCAGTCAAACTTCTAAATGTTTTTTTTTTTATAATTGTTACTAGTGTGTGTGTGTGTGTGTGTGTGTGTGTGTGTGATGAATGTGAATGTGAATGTGAGTTTTATGGAGTTGGTTCTTCCCTAACCCCTTTATCAAATTCAAGTTGTCAGGCTTGCATTATTGGGCAGCAAGCACCTTTATCAGGTGAGCTATCTCATCGGCCTCAAACTTAAAATTTCTTTATTTAGCTTATTTATTTATTTTTAGAG
This sequence comes from Nannospalax galili, assembly GCF_000622305.1. Taxonomy (NCBI): domain Eukaryota; kingdom Metazoa; phylum Chordata; class Mammalia; order Rodentia; family Spalacidae; genus Nannospalax; species Nannospalax galili. Next base: position 405,882 of record NW_008332087.1, read on the forward strand.
CCCATTGTAAATTATAGGATTTTTAATTTTGTTTTCTGAATAGTATGTTGTTAGTGCATAGAAATACTACTGGTTTTTTAATGTTAATTTCGTATTCTCTGCTGAGCTAACTTTACACATTTTGTTTTGCTTGTTAGTTCAGTTTTTGTGGACTATTCACAGCAGTACTATTTGAAAAACCCTATGTTGGTTAATTTTCTCATCGTTGTGACTAAATTTTTCAGAGAAGCAACTCAAGGGAAGATGGAATTATTTCAGTTCATAGTTTCAGAGGGTTCCACCATCATGGCAGGGAGGGCATGGCAGACCAGAGCAACTCATGTATGATTGCCAAAGAGAGAGGGAGTACAGAAAGGGGCCAGGATGAGATGTAACCCCCGCCCCCAAGACACATCCTGAGTGACCAACTTCCCCTAACTAGGCTCAAGTCCCACCTTTTACTACCTTCCAATAATGCCAACATATTATGAATCCATCAAGGGAGTAATCCATTCATTAGCTCAGAACCCTCATGATAAAATAGTCTTTGGAAACACCATCCTAGACACATCCAGACATGTTCTGCTAACCTACTAGGTGCTTCTAAATTCAATTAAATTGACAATAAAAATTAACCATCACAGGTCATAAGCTGGAAACTATCAAAAAGCTCATTGGTGGGAAACTGTTAAATAAAAAGTATAAAAAGTACAGCATATTCACACACTAGAACACTATACATGGACGAGAATGAATGATACATAGCTACCAGTAACAGTATGGAAGTGGGGGCTTAGGTCACAGGTCAGTGGTAGAGCACATTTAGCAGGAGCAAGGCCCTGGGATCAGCTACCATACCCCTTTCCCAAGATGTGAAAGAATTTCAAAATGTCATGGTGATAGAAAGAAACCCTTAAGGATCTTATGCTGTGTGATTCCACTTGCCTAAAGTTCAAAATCAGGCAAAACTATCAGAGTATAGACATCATGATATTGGTCATTCTTTTTCAAAAATTTTTATTTATTATTATTTTAAATTTATGTCTATGAGTGATTTGTCTGCATGTATGTAAGTGTACCATGTGCATGCAATGTCTGTGGAGGCCAGAAGAGGGCATCAGATCCTCTGGAACTGGAGTTACAGATAGTTGTTAGGTGCCATGTGGGTACTGGAAACCAAACCTGGGTCCTCTGCAAGAGCTGCTGAGGCATTTTTTCCAACCCCTATATTGATCATTCTTGTTGAACAGTAGGCACCGAGCAGAACAGGGGGCAGGAGTGCTAATTCTATCCTGTTGATTTTGTATTGAGGTAAAATTTCCATATGAGGAGTTTTACATTTTAAAGAGTACAGTTAAGTGAGCCCTGGCAGTCAGGTTACAGAAGCTATAGATCTTTCCTATCCCTCAGAGAGTTCCCTCATAAGCCTCATACCCTATTTCTTGTCCTTGGTTATGCATATTGGTTACATGAGCAAATTCACTTTGTGAAAATTCATTGATTTTTGCACTTATGATATGGTGCACTTTTCTGCATGCATAACTACATGAACAAAATGTTTAAAGTGAATTTTTGAAAAAGATTGGCCTAATGAATGGCCAGTTAGCTGCACGCAGGCCAGTTGTGAGGCAGAGGAAGTGGGAGAAAGGCCGAAGGGCAGTGATTGGAGTGGCATGGTGGACAAACAGAGGAAAAGAGGGAGACAGAATGTTGGTTTGCCAATTTCGTGCCAAGCCTTCTGTGTTTGCTGTTGCCTGGTATGACTATCCCTTATCTTCCCAGGTGCTGGAGTCTTGTTTTCCTTTTGATTTTTTATTTATTTATTTTTGAGACGGTCTCCTTGTACCCCAGGCTATGTAGACCAAGGTGGCTTTGATCTCACAGAGATCTGCCTGTCTCTGCCTCCCAAGTGCTGGTATTAAAGGTGTGTGCCACCATGTCCAGCTCTCAGCTCTCTTTTGACTTCTTTTCTTCTTCTTCCCCCTCCCCCCTCCCCCTTCCCCT
>NW_008332087.1:407880-411288 GCF_000622305.1 Nannospalax galili
CCTCCTCCTTCTTCTTCTTCCAGTGTCTTGTAATAGCAGGAGGGAGCTGTCAAGAGGAGTTGAAAAGTGAGCTTTCCCTGAGACAGGGAGGGGGTGGCCTGGCCTCTACTCATAGTGAGTAGAGGCCATAAGTCTGTCCTCCATAGCTACTCATGCCTTGTTCTCTTTTGCCTGGATGGAGGAGGGAGCCCAGTCACATAGCCCTGAAACTTCCATCCCTCCTGGTCTCCAGTGGGCTGACCTGACCAGGGCTTTGAGATTATTTGGGACTCCTTGGGGACAGATGTGTCAGTGGTGTGGGTCTCTCCTGTCTCCCCTTTGCAAAGCCCTCACTTTGCTTATGTCGACAAGAATTTCATTTTGGAAGACCCTGGGTTTTCTTTTAGGGTGGGGCTGTTGTTTGTATTTTTGTTTTTGCTTTCTCTGTGTCCATTTGCTGAACTTTTCAAAGACTAGGGTTGATAAAAGAAGAAAAGGACTGGAGAGATGGTGCAGCAGTTATGAGCACTTACAGTTCTTGCAGAGGACCTGGGTTCAGTTCTTAGTACCTACATGGCGTGTTGTGCACATAAACTCATGCAATTACACATATACACATAAAAATAAATTAAGAAAAGAAAAACAGCTGAATGTGATTGCACACGCCTTTAAACCCAGCGCTCTGGAGGTAGAAGCAGGTGGATCTCTGTGAGTTCATGGCCAGCCTGGTCTACATAGGGAGTTCCAGGCCAGCTGGGGCTACCCTGTCTCTAAAAAAAGGAAAAAAGAAAAACACCATCCCCCAACAAAACCTCCCAAAGTTAAATACCAGAAAAGCCAGGTACAGAGGGTTCTAAAGGAGAAGAGGACTGGACAAAGTGATGGGACCATCTGTGATGCCTGTTAGGGTTTGCTAAGATTCCATTTTGCTAAGGAATGAAAGGCATACTTCATCTAGATGGTTCTCTTCCATGGCAAATAAACCTAGGATTTAGCCATGACTTTTGTGAAAAATAAACTTAACTGCATAGGAAAAAAAAATCCTTTTTTTTTTTTTAAAGTCAGGCTTGAAACTTTTATATCCTTTGAGTCATATTCTTGAAGCAATTGGCTGACTAATTCAAGAAATGTTACTTTCCCAATTCAAACATGACTTTTTGAAAATCATCCATGAATTATATGCCTCAAGAATGAAAGGCTTTTCTGTGCCATTTACCATTTAAAAGGATTTTTAAATTTTTAAAAAAATTTTTGAGGGCAATCATGAATATCTATGAGGGTACATTTATTATTCCCAGAACAGATAGAAAATTAGTGGAGTCATAAAACTCTTACCAGCTTTGCTATTGCAGCTGTGTCTCTACCCAGTCCCTCGCCAGCTCCCCACCACTAAAATGGTTAAGGATGAGGTTATTTTTGCCATTACAGGCAAAGGCACTGGTCTTCAGATGTTGGCTTTCCAGATCCCTACATGGAGATCTAAAAAAATTATCTACATCTAAGCTTTGTTTTTTTCTGGTGGGGCTCAAAAAAGAATTCCTAGTCCTATAAATTTGTTCCAGAAAATCTTACCTTCTGATTCCAGCAAAGGCTCCTCTTCTTCTGACCTTAAAGGGTAAACCAATTCTAAACCTCAGGGAAGCACAGGGCTGTAAACTCTCTGTCTTAATTTATACTACTGTGTGCAGGACCTGTGCACATGAATGTATGTTTGTGTATATACCCCCAATAATTACTGAGACAAGCCTTTAATTTGTCTGAAATTGTGCAGGCATAATGGTGACGACCCACACATTTTCCATTGGAAATTGTAAATGGATGACCAAAAGCTCCGCCCCAGCCCTCCTGAGCCGATTTCCTGGGAAGCATTTTAGGCCCGGACCTAATCGATGTTCATGGGGCTTTTGATCACTGTTGCTCTGTTGATTTGAGTCTTACCATTGCAAGTGTGGTCTGTGGGGTTGTACTGGTCTATCTGTAGTCAGTAAGGAAAGGCATTTTAAAATTAGGAAAAGCATTTAAAATCCTGTAGAGTTATTTGGCAGAGTGACCATAGTAATAAATTTGCATTTATCTGGCTTGAGCTTGAATATGTGCAGATCTTTCCCTGTTGTTTTCGGAAAGCATTGGTTCTTTGTAGCCATCTAACTCCTCTGATTCTTTTAATCTTTCCGCCGCCCCTTCTTCTGCAATGATCCCTGAGCCTTTGCTCCTCGGTCTTTGGAAAGGGAATTCCACCCTTTCGGTTACTGAAATACAAAGCTAGAAAACGCTTGCGAGAACATAATCCTGGCAGATGCCAGAACCCAAACCCTTGTGAGAACCCAGCAGAAGAGAAAGCAAGGAACTTCTGCTTCTTCTTCGCTCTTACCAGATGCGGCCACTAGAGGGCGGTGGGCATGTCTGTCTCCACTGGCACCGTCTTGGTGGGGCCCTCAAGAAGCCTGGTGGATGGCCACAAAGACGGCTTTTTCCAGGGAGGGGCTCAGGAGCCAGGTGTTCAGAGAGAGAGGCTGCCAAAGGGGTGATAACAGGCTGCAGGTGAGGCCGTGGGTATCTTCCCTTGCCCAGGGAGGTAACGACCTGGGGTTGTGCTCTGGCTGCTTAGGGTCTTGTGCTGAACTAGGTAAGGACCCTTCTGTCTGATCAGACGAACGGAGGATTTTGGAGAATTGTTCTTTGGTCTTCTGGAGCTCTGGGCCCTCAAATCAGATCAACTTGATAGAGAAGAGAATATTATTTAGCAAATTGTTGAGCAAATTTCCAGAGGCTTGGGACCATCCTGGTGACATCTGGGAGACCAGAATGTTCTAAATAGACAAAGAATTAGGAATCCCCTCCTAGTCACAATTTATGAACAGCAAGATCTGATATTAAAAGGCAAATAGTTAATGGAAAAATTGCTCTTATCAGTCACTCTAGTAGTGTGAAAGAGCTCTGTTCTTGATTCCATGGTAAATCCTTAACAAAAGCACTTTGGATATGACTTCAGGACTCAATATTCCTCTCTCTGATCATTAAAGCCCTTGCTTCTTTATAAAAATTCCACTCCTCTACTGGAACCCACAGATGCATTCCTGATCCCCAGGAGGATTTCCCCACATCTTTGCACTTAACTCAGAACATTTACTTGCTGTTGAACATTCTTATCCCCACTATTACTGGATCTTTCCATGTGTCTTATCTCCAGCCTGTGCTTGAAGTGTGGGTCTTGACGAGAAGAAACCTGTCACCCCAAAAGTAGTATATTCCATCGACAGCCAATTCTCTTTACAAAAAGAATGTTTTTTCTAGTATTACAGACCAACTCTGTTTCTCTAATATATGGCCATTTATACTGGTTCACTTGCTTAGCATCCCATCAGATGTGAATAAGACTTAAAAATATTTATTTACTTTTATGTGTATGATGTTTGCATATATATATAT
>NW_008332087.1:411300-412882 GCF_000622305.1 Nannospalax galili
TATATATATATATATACCAAGTGCATGCCTGGTGTCCATAGGGGCCAGAAGAGGGAGTCAGATATTCTCTGGAACTGGAGTTACAGATAGTTGTAAGCCACCATGTGTGTCTTGGGAACTGAACCCAGTCCTCTACAAGTGCATCTCTCCTGAGCCATCTCTCCAGCTCCATATAAGACTTTTTATCCCATTATTAGACACAGAATATAAATATAAATATCCTGATGGGAAATATATCAGTAAACAATTCATTCTAAAGTATGAATGACTGGCAAGGGCTTTTTCATAAGGGCACAATTTTACCAGCAGACCTTGAGTATGGGGTCAAGAGAATCAAAGTTGTCAGGAATACAGGGGCACCAAAACATGATACATTTGAAAAAGCACTAAGCATTTCATGAATGATAGGCCCAATGTGGCTTATGCTTTCTGAGCTTTGGTTCTCATCTTGAAAAGGAGTAAGTTGCATGGTGTTCTAATTACTATTCATATTTCTGAATTTTGCCTGGAAGTGGCCTTGCTCATTTTAAGTCTTTGCTCTGGCTTGATTTTCTTAGCTCTGAGTAAGCAAAAGTCACATATGTCCCAGCTGGCTTCAGTGACTTGGGGGCCGGGGAGGTGTTCTTGGAGTTAAAGATGTGGTGACTTCTATTAGCCACCACTGTGGCCTTTTGTGAGAGTTTTATTCCCACCTGGGCTAAAGCTTTCTACCTGGCCTCAGAGCTTTGCTTCATTGGGACTACAGTATTTGTTTCATAAATCATGGATGTAGGCAACACATTTTATTATGATTTTATTATATATCTCTTTTCCTGGAGTTTTGCAAGCAAAGGATTTCATAAGAACCAACTCTGGATTTGTCCTTAAGTTCCAGTCCACAGAACTGGATCATCTTACAATTTCATGACACACGAGATTCAATGACTCAATAAATACTTTACAAAAATAATGCAGTTTTTTTCTTTCTTAAAACATAAAAACATTAGGATTTCCCAGGCTTTAGCTCCCTCCACCCCTTTTTAATATTTATTTACTGGGAATACGTCGGTGGAGAAAAAAATTGTTATCATATCAAAATAAAATAGACAAGATCCATCTTATTTTCCGATTTGCTTTGCTTTTTTTTCCATTGGAAAAGTGCTACTCAAAGCTTTTCTGCCTGAACTTCCTGCAGTCTTCTGGGCCTATCAGGACAGGAGCAGTGGTGCTGCTGCTGTGGTGGGCGCCTGTCAGAGATTCACAGTGCTGTGCTGATACTGGTCTTTGAGTTTAAAGTCTATTTAAAACCATGTCTTATATTTGCCCCTAACATATTCATTTACGCCCACCCCTTGCCTAGTCTAAGGCAAGAACACTTTGGAATCTGTGACTCCAGTAAATTACTTTATGACTAAATAACACCTGGTTTCAGGTGGGTGTTTTCTTGTCTTGATACATTTCCACTGCACTCTTGTTAAGAAAATCATTGCAAAATTCCTTTTCTCTTCCATTTCTCTAAGCCTTTTCTTTTTGAACTCTCTCAGAAGTGAGTAAATAGTTTTACAAGGACAACTCCAGAGAAAAGGCTAAGCTTAAGTCACAT
>NW_008332087.1:412932-422980 GCF_000622305.1 Nannospalax galili
ATATATATATATATATAAACTGCTTATAATGTTTACAACCTCAGTCTCTGGGTACCTGACCTTCTTTTACAAACACCGGATGGAGGTATGACTTGAATCACATCCACCATGGCTCCCAGAATCCTCTTCTCACTTCCTGGTTGCCCCCTTCCTGCCCACATGGCCACCAGGAGGACTTCCAAGAAGATCTGTAGGCATTGGACATGGCAGTCCCCCAGGCCTGGTGCACAGCTCTAGTGTACTTTATAAAAATACTCATGTGGTATATACAAATATACACATATGTGGATAAAAAGAACTTGGTGACAGTCGGCAGATCAGTGCAGTGCATTTGTGCCCCCAAACCAGCAGTGCATTCTCTCCACCTCATCCCCATCTCTTTAGTATTCCCTGGCCTCTTGGAACTGTTTGATGTAGTCCTCATCAGGAGGGCTCTCTGTGCACTTTTGCCCGTTGTTGGGAGGCCGGGCTTCGTTATACCTGCTCCAGTCGCCCTTGCAGATGATCCAGGGCAGCACGTCCACTTTGTAGTGGAGCTCGGCTGAGAACTCGGTGCTGATGAGGTTGGGCGTCCCTGCCCCTTTGCCCCTGGTGATGAGCTGCATGTTGTCACCATAGCAACAGTGCTGGGCGGCCAGTGTAGTGCTCTCCAGGGACAGCATGGAGCGGATGCAGTACCGGGCAGTGGGCTTATAGATCTCCAGCTTCTCCTTGGGCCCACTGGCATCCTTCCAGCGGAAGTCCTTGCGCTTGATGCGGTCGAAGATGTCGGCGGTACTGTACGCCACCTCGGTGGGGTAAGAGCAGGGGCAGCTGGGTAGATCGTTGATTACTTTGTGCATGTATTTCTTTAAGAACTCGCTTTTGCAGCTCATCCATCGCTCACAACTGTCCGTGTCTGAAAAAGACCAGAAAAAACCTTTCTCAGCACCTGCCCCAGTTGCTGGCCAGATAGCACTGAAATCAACAGCATTTTTCCTTAGCATCAGAGACTCCTGCAGCTACCCAGAACCACCAGGCATGGGGTTCATTCTCATCTCCCCTAAACTTGGGAGCTTAGTTTATAAGACATCCTACCTACTTTATAGTGTGAGAAATTTTCAGACACAGAATGCACTCATCGAATGACTGTCACTCGTATTTGTCACTATATTTGTTCCATCTTTAAAAAATTACAAGGAAACATATGTTATTATCCCCAAATTTTGTAGACATCTTCAAAAAAATGTCCAGACCAAAGCAGCGCACACCAAAGTCCCCCCTCCCCCAAAAAACCCCCAAGCATAAAACAAAATCAGGATATTGTCCCAGATAACCATAGCCTGATTATCCACCCTAACAAAATTAAGTAATTCTGAGGGCTGTATTGAATTTCTTCTCTAAATAAGTGGTGATATGGTGGAAAGGCCTCAAAGGAACATTTGTAGAACTGAATTTATTTTTGCCACTCACCAAGTGGTTTAAAACATAGCTCATCTCTCAACTGCTGGACCTGAAGCAGGTTATATATGCATATGCTAAGATGCCTCAAAGAGGAGGATGTGTGACTCAGAACCCAGAGGTGATATGTTTGGGTCGTACAGCATTTAAAAAAAGTTCCTTAGTTGCAAACACTTGAGAATTAACTAATCCCGATTCTAGTTGTACACTCTGGCTTCATTTAAACAACTGGAAGTTGTCCATATGCTGGTCCTTTATTGTTCCTTGGGAACAACTGGCCAGGGTATAAGCAAACACTGACCCTCTGCTTGGGACGAAATCATGTCTTAGTTTGGTTTCTTCTCGACTTTGAGGCCAAGGTGCCTTGGAAATGGTTATTTGGGAGATGATACCAGGGCATGCCAGCGTGAGAACAGTGACGTGACATGAGGGGGGCAGCCAGTACAGGCAGGGATCAATTCGATGCAAAGAGCAGAAATAGTGTTTCAATACAACCCGGGACCTCAGAAGCCCCTCCTTATGATTCCCATTTAATGACAATGTCACACTTTATTCAAGAACTTTTTCTCCTCCAGAGCCAGGTTTCGGTGTAATCCAGGCCTGTAATTCCAGTTAAGTGGGAGGCTGAGGCAGGAAGGTCACAAGTTCAAGGCCAGCCTGAACTTGTCTACAGAATAAGTTTAAGGCCACCCTGGGCCACTTAATGAGACCCTAACTCAAAATAAAAAGTAAAAGAAGGCTGGAGATGCTGCTTAGTAGTAGAGTACTTGGCTGGCAGGCACAAGGCCAAAGATTCAAAGAACTTTATCTTTGAAAACAGCAATAGTTAAGAATCCATGCTTCCCTCCTCCCCTCTTCACTCTTTAGTGTTCTGGACAGGGGCTGATGGCAAAGAACGCCTTCACCCACTGGATTGAGACGAGACTCATGGACGTACCCTTCCCCATTTATGTACAATAAGCTCAGACCTTCCTGTCTTTGTTCATGAATTAATTGAACTTGCTCCCACTGATTGATCAGACCAGAATGCATCATAATCAAACTTGGTTAAGTGTCTCTCCTTTCTTCAAGCCCCTGGACTTTGGCCTACATTTGGCTGACCAAGTATATAGCCTTTCCTTCCGGGTCCCTCCTGAAAGTAGACTGGCTGGCCCCAGTATAAAACATCTTTTGATCTGCTGTTCCATCTCACTACACTTGGTTTAAATCTTAAATGCCTCCCCAAAGGCCCATGTATTGATAGCTTGATCTCCATCCAGCCTGTGGCACTATGGGTAGGCAGTGGAACTTTTAGGAGGTAGGGTTTAGTGGGAGTTACATCATTAGGTATGTGCCCTTGAAAAGCATCTTGGGATCCCAGCCTCTTCCATCTCTTTGCTTTTTGTTCCCGGTTACCATGAGGTGAGCAGCCTCCTCTATCGCAAGCTCCCTACCACGATCTTCTTCCTTGCTACAGGTCCAAAGGCCATAGGCCAAGTGACTAAGCACTGAAATTGGGGGCCAAAATAAATCTTTCCTCATTTTAAGTTTCTCAAGTATTTCTTCACAGTGACAGAAAGCTACTAATGCATGTACCACTAGGCTCTTTATGGCTTTACTCCTCTCTGAACAAAAACCTAACTTTTGTTATTCTTCTGCTGTTGTTTTTGAGACAATCTATGTGTCCCAAGCTGACTTAGAACTCACTTCAGGTCCTGGATGCTGGGATTATAGCCATGTACCACAATACTTGGCTCTACTGGTCATACAGTAAAATCTTGTCTCACCAAAAAAGCAATGGATGTTTAGAACTGAAATGTCATTTCTAGTAGGGTAAGTTAGGGAGTAATCTGGAGGGCATGTGATATCATACTGGCCCTGAGCCATGGCAGGACTGATGGTAGCCACAGGTTTCCTCCTCAGAGCTCCTAGAAGAGTCTGCTGCATGCACTTTGTTGACTACCTCCAGTGTTTTGTTACCCTGGTGTTCCCATCCTGGCCACGCTAAGGGAGAACCCTTAGGCAAGTGTTAATTTTATAAGCTAAAGTTGAGTAGGAAAAAACACCTGGTGAGGGGCAAGGAGCTGCTCAGCGGGTAAAATACTTGCTGCACATGCATGAGGACCTGAGTTCAAATTCCCAGCATCCATTTAAAAGCCAAGTATTTTTATCACAGCAACAGAAAGAAACTAGGACAGAAGTTGGTACCGGAAGTGGGGTATTGCTGTGACAGACCTGATAATGTTGCTTTGGGGAGGATTGTGGAAGCTGCTCAATTGCTTATACTGACTGTACTGAATTCTTTCTTGCCTGGACTCTGGCTGAAATAGGTCTACTTATCCCTGGTGAGGCCTACTCAACCCACATACTGGATTTGACCTTTTGCCTCACCCTCTGCAAAAAGGTAAGAGGTGCCTTCCTGTGGAAGGTGATGTGAGGAGGCATGAGAAGTTCTCTGACCCCCAAAGAACATATTAGTCTTCTTTCATTTTATGTAAAACTCACACCTTTAAAGTCATTTTTAAATAAATCAAATGCCCTGTGATTTCAGAAATATTCTGTTAAATATAGTTTCACTGTATATGTGAGGTGGAGGTCCTAGTAACACAGAATTTCCAAACCATCCCTAGTTTGGCTTACAGGCATATTTGAATGGATTTGTTTTAAAAGTAAATTATTAACAAGCATTGTATAATCAAGATATATTTTAGCAAAACCAGAATCTCAGTCTGTCTTGGAAAACCAGTACATCTGGTAGGACTGGGTTGATATTCATTTCATGGTGGTCAGGTCATTGCTGGACCATTCAGAAGAAGCAGGAGTGTCACTCCCACTCTCTACTGCCCCCTAAGGCTGTAACTGTTTATTGTTTGTTTCTTTTCATTCTTTCTTTGCTTTCTTGACCATTCTACTAAGACCCTTGCCCGACCCCATAGTCATTTGAGAAAGAGAAATGTACTTGTACACCAAATTAAGTCTCAAAGAGTTGGGCTATGAAAAAAGAAGAGACCTAGGACTGCTCAGTTATGGCTGAGGAGGTGTTGTGGACAAGAGGTTAAGAAAGAATTTTAGGGGGTAAAAAGAAGTGAGGCAGAAGGAATCTGACTCTTTACAGCATAGAAGTATATCTGGATGCAAATGAAGCTATTTCAAAGCAAGTTTGCACCTGGGAAGGTACTTGCAGTTGGGTTCAGTTGGGCTGTTGTTTTTGCACCAGGACTTTCTAGTAGACAAGGGCGATGCACAGCAGCATGCACCAAAGGTTGATGGAAAATTCTTGTAGGAGAGGGGAGTGTATAATATTAAGAAAATACCCCCTCCTATGGAACACCTCTCAAAATGTCCAGTAAATGTGGTGAGTCACCTGTCCTCTTGTTCAGGGAGGACATGGAGACCCCAAGAGATGGACTTGAACCAGTGTCCAGTCTATAAAGAGGAAGGTCAGCTTAGAGGAAACAGCTCATTCATGCTTCCAAGTGAAGCCAGACATGGTTGAACAGGACGTTTGACTTATCTTCACATAGATGGAATTGGTAAAAGAAAGGAACCAGGAGCTCCTCCCAAGTCCATGTGACCCCTGAGGAACAGATCCTTAAATGACCTTAAGTATAAAAATGATCTCTGTGAATTCAAGGCCAACCTGGTCTACATAGTGAGTTCCAGGACAGCTGAGGCTACAGGGAGACCCTGCTTCAAAAAGACAAAAAAATTGATTTATTTGGGCCAACAGTATGGTTTTAAACACCCAAAAGGAAAGTATAACCAAAGAGTAGAGTCATCAATATACTTTAAGAGCTAAAGGGATTACACTTCCTAGACATTAGGCTTAAGTCCATACAAAAAGTTATTTAGACAATTATTTCTCATTGGTGATTTTATTCCTAACCAGAAAGTGCTGCTCAGATGTAAGACTTCAAATCTTGGTTTGCAATACTTTAGTGCCCACCTGTAGCTAAGGGAGACAACCAGCTATTGTTCTAAAATGATGGATGAATTTGTTTTCTCCCCCTATCTAGAAGCCTTTGAGAGGGACCTGACACTGATTCTAACCACTACAACAGCTATCAAAGTGCCTGAAAGCAAATCCTGGACCCAGCCTTGGAAGACAAAAAAAAAATGAGGAGGAACCCAATTGAGGAATGCTCTCGTCAAGAAATTCCAATGGCCTCTCATATGAACCTCCTATTCACAATTTAAGAACTTTCTTTTCCCCTTAGAGATAAGAGTTATGCAATTTGGGAGTCTTTTAGATAGACCCACTGAAGGGGTACTCCAATAGTCTCACCCTGCGTCCCTGTTCAGCATGAACGAAGCCAGAGCAGTCTGTGTCCCTATTCCTTACTGGCAATTTGGGTAACCTCTTCAGAGGATGGCATGATTAAAAATAGGAGGTAGGAACTGGCTAGGCAGTTAGGGTAAAAAGGCCCCAAAGAAAAGTAGCCAGTTTCTTGGCTAAAAGTCACCTTGTCCTTGGGCCTCTTAGCAACATACTCTGTTACAAAGGCCAAAAATGTCAAAAGTATTTGGGAGCTTGTATCTAATCCTTAAAAGATTTTAGGGTTACCTCTTCAGAGGGGGAGTGTTAGAGTACCCAAAAGCCCTGTAAAAATAAATAAATGAAAGAAGAAAAAGAAAAGAAAAGTGATGGGGAGATATGGGAGGAGTTGGAGGGGAGGGAGTGGGCATGGATTTGATCAAAACACCTTATACACATGTATGAAATTCTCAGTAAAGTTTTTTGTAAAAGTTAAAAAAAATCCCCAATCTCCCCCTCCCTCCTTCTGCTAGAGTACTGGTTTTACTGGGAATGCTGGGTGAGAGCAGAGCTCCTTGGATAAAGCCTGAGCTATGGGCTGATTTTGCACTGGGGGAAGGGAGGGTTCTAACTTGTCTCTCACTGTTGAGGCACTACAGGGAGGAGGGTGCTCACAGAGATGCCCTATGGTTGTCTTATAAAGGAGGGACAGGGTTGCTCTCTTGTGCTTGGAGTCTGTTCAGTGAGCCCAAAATATGCTGGGAGCACTGGACCCTTAAAGAAGAAAATATCATTTCCATGAATCCAAAGATGGCACTGAAAAAGCGAAAGGAACCTCCAATGCACTAAATCAATATTTGGATAAACGAAAAAGAAAAACTCCTCTTACCAACTTCAAACAACTTGGTGGCATTAAACTCCTCACTTCCCGCAAGCAAACTCACTTCGGTGGCGGCCGTCCTGAAAGTGTCTTCAATTCCTAAACACAGACAAGAACTCATTTTCCCATAGTTATATGGAAAAAGTTACCGTCACCCAAATAAAAAACAAATACAACTGAACAAAGCCTTTTTGTATTCATTACTACCTACGGGTAGAAACTTGCCAATAGAGGAAACAGTAAAAAGTAGGCAAAATATATTAAAGCCCCACATACTACTCACAGCATGAAATCAGATCCAAATGTGCCTGTATGAGTCCCAGGGAGTCACTCGCTCTGCCTGGGGATGAGGGTTGTGGGCACATGTCAGGGTGGCTGTCTGATGAGTGGCAAGCTCAACCAGAGGCGGCAGTGTGGGCACTCAATACCTTCTCTTTAGTGGCTGACTATCTGGGTCTGCAAACCTGGACAGGCCACTTGATCTTTGTGTTCTTTAGTTTTTGTATCTCTAAATTGGGAGGCACTGAGTAACATTCCTCCCCTGTAAAGTTGATGAATTGAATGAGTGACATGTGAAGAAGCACCTAGAGCAGTGGAGGGGCAGTGGCAGCTAGTGTTTCCCCCATCAGTATTAATCTTGCTTTGCTCCTGTTGATGCTTCAGAAAGAATACACTGAGAAACCCATCACTTGCCACAAGGAACTGACCCCTGCTCGTTTCAAATCTCTTAGCTCCTTTAAGCCTCTCCTCGAAATTGCTACATCCAACGAGGCTTTCTTTACAAATGAGAGTTGTATGCAAGTTAAGCATGTGAAAGAGAAACAAGTGGAGGCTCATGGACCTTTTGTTGTGGAATCCCAGCTTCATTGCTGGACACGACTTGATGTCCTTTAAGGGATCGGCCTGATTTTACATGAAGTCCCTCAAGCAAGGGATGACCTAGGGGACATACTTTTAATTTTTATTTTTTTAGATTTATCTATTTTTATTTATGGGTCTGTATGTGTGTCTCTGGGTATGTATGCCATGTGTACAGGTACCCGAGGAAGCCAGAAGAGAGTATGAGATCCCCTGGAGCTGGAGTTACTGGTGGTTGTGAGTCACCCTACATGGCTCCTGGGAACTGAATTCCAGTCCTCTGAAAGACCAGCAAATGCTGTAAACCGCTGAGCCATCTCTCCAGTCCCCAAGGGGACATATTTTTGTAGTGTGATCACTGCCAAGCCTGCAAGACCTTGTCTGTTCCATGATTACTTCCAGTCAAGCTGAGAATCAACACACCAAAAAAGGAAGGAGATCCTGCTAAAAGAAATTCATATTCCAAGGGAGCCCTGAAGCTGGGACCTCGTGAAGGAGGAGAACTAAAAAGATGGAAGTGGGGCCAGAACAGTCGGGAGGAAAATGCATGTGGCTGCACTGTGTTCGGTGAGGCCAGTGTACAAGAAGGAAACATTCAAAATGGCAACATTCCTCGGATAAGAAATCCAAATCCACCACCTTGGGTCTGCGTGCTAGCTCTGCAAGTCCCTAAACCCTGACATAAAGTGCTATCTGCATCCACGTGCACTGAGCCGGACATCTTCCTTCATGGTGGAGGTAAAGAGGTTAATAGTTAAGAACATGGACCCTGGAATCAGGTAGCTGGATTAAAATTCCGTAATTATCATTTTCTATTGGTCTGGTGCCTCAGTTTTCATAGATACCAAATAAATACAATAATAAATTCTTGTTCCATGAGGCAATTGTGAGGATTAGCTGGAATAATACACATAAAAATCATGGAAGTTTGATAAAAACTTAAGGGACTCAAAACATCTTTATTCTTTTCTTTAAATTTTTTAAACCTTTTAAAAAAATGTATTTTATTATTTTTATTTTATGTGTATGAGTGTATTGCCTGCATGTATGTGAGTACACCTGCGTCGTGCAATGCTGCGGAGGTCAGAAGAGGGCTTCGGATTCCCCTGGAACTGGAGTTAAGGACGGTTCGTAGCCACAATGTGCATGCTGGGAATCGAACCTGGGTCCTCTGCAAGAGCAGTCAGTGCTCTTAACTGCTGAGTCATCTTTCCAGCCCCCAAACACCTTTATTCTTTATCACCATCTTTGCCATGTTTTTCTTCAACTCCTCAATTTTCATCTTCATTTTCTCTTCCCCTCCCTTCCCCTCCCCTCCTTTCTCTTTTGCTTCGTGCTGAGGACTGAACCGAGAGCCTCACATATGGCTAGACAAGCACTTCACTCTGACCCCTAGACAGTCTTCCTTTTCTTCATCTCCTTATCTTCTTCATCTTTTTCTTCATAGTCTCCTTCTCTTCTCTATGCTCCTCCTGTCTTTCCCTTCTTCCTACTCATGTTATTTGCCGCTTTGTTCCCGCTCACCCAAATGCCACTGGCCAGACTTCCAACTCGACTCACTGCGATGAGCACAGGGAAGATCAGGAAAAACATCCCGGTGATGGCTCCATAGTTTTGAAAGCTGCAGGGATGACATGGAGCCAGAGCCTCCACTTCTTACATGCCAACCCCATCTTCTATGCATGCCCTTTGCCAGCATACAGCCTCATTCCAATCATTCCCTCTTCTGAAATCCCTTTGTGCTTTCGTTCCATTTTGTTCTGAATGTCTCTACCTGAGAATAGAACGTGTGGGGTAGAAAAAGGAAGTCTGGGCTGTGGGGATCAGATTTTCTGTCTCTAAAATTTCTTTTAGAGGAAACCATTGGGATGTGTGGTTTCTTGAAAGGGCCTAAGATCTTGTAGGCCTGTGTTCTGCCTGGCAATGGGGACACATGGTAAAACTATAGGCCAGGAGTTGATAAGCTTTTTTGTAAAGGCCCAGAGGGCACATAGTTCAGGTTCTGTGGGTCTTTTACAGTTTTGGTTGCCTCTCTCCTCTTTCTCCTCCTCGTCTTTGCAACTCTTTAACAATGCATACTTCCCTATAAATAGGTCATAAGCTAGATTAGGACTATTGGCTATAGTTTGACAACCACTGTTAAAGTCCGTCACAATTATTGTTCAGTTCCAACATGATTCAACACCAAGTTAGCAATTAGTTTAATTTTCAAAGTACTGATGCTAGTACAAAATCACAATTAAATGCTAAGTTGCCTGACTTTGTTCCTTGGGAAGCCTTAGGCAACTGTCAGGTACTATGGACAGGGCTAACTCCATGGTTTTCCTGAAAATGGCAATTGCCCCGTTGTACTGGAATTCTTTTCTTTTCTTTCTTTCTTTTTTTTTTTTTTTTTTTTTTTTTTTTAAATTTTCAAAGTACTGATGCTAGTACAAAATCACAATTAAATGCTAAGTTGCCTGACTTTGTTCCTTGGGAAGCCTTAGGCAACTGTCAGGTACTATGGACAGGGCTAACTCCATGGTTTTCCTGAAAATGGCAATTGCCCCGTTGTACTGGAATTCTTTTCTTTTCTTTCTTTCTTTTTTTTTTTTTTTTTTTTTTTTTTGGACCTAAAATGCACTTTTTAAACCAGG
>NW_008332087.1:428156-463051 GCF_000622305.1 Nannospalax galili
TGTTACTATGGAATTTACGCTGCGATCAATCGGTGTGGTGTCATTGTGATATTCGTTCTGTTAATTGAATTGCTCTACTTCAATGGAATTTTCCCTGCCAACTTCCCCCTCTCCTCCCTATAAAAACTTTGTGTGAATGTTCATTAAATGAGACTTGATCAGAAAGCCTGTCTTGTCTCCATTCTTCGCATCCCTTGTCCCTTTCCATCCCCTCTCCTCCCTCCAGAAACCCACGTTGACTGTCCTGCGAGTCGGGACAAAAAGGCAGAGCAGAGATTTCTGACTGAACACATATTTCTGGGGAGAAGTCCTCTCTCCTTTAATGGAGGATGGAGGAGGAGTTGTAAAATATGTCACAGAAGGTAGATCTAGTTTGTGCAGGTGGAAACACATGTGAGGACACTGAAAGTTGGCTCAGCCAGGACGGAGTGTGGTTCAGAGCAAAAAATGAGTGTCAGCAGCAATAATTGCAAAGACAACAATGATGACAAGAACAAACAGTTCCTGGGAACATTTCTGTGGCATTTTGACAGCCCCTGTGACACGAAAGAGTTCAAAGAAGGAGGACAGTGCTCCACACTGGAATGAGCCAAGAGCCGATTTCAAAGGTGCTATTTGAGAGGGTAAAATCTTCCTTTTACAGCTTCAGGGCAGTAGAACTCTTTGGGTCAATTCTAGTATAGGGCCACTGAAATGACTGGAATTGGAGTGTAACTGGCCAGTGAGAAACCTGTCCTGGGTAATGATGGCTACATTTAATTCCTACAATAATGCTGAGGTAGGTGGAAATATCCTCCTTTGTGGGTAGGGGAACCAAAGTTAGAAAAGTTAAGATACTTGCCTATGGTCACACAGCTCAAGCCCAGGAGATCTGGGATTAGATCTGAGGTCTGTCTATTCCTACCATTCTACTGCCTATTCTGGCTTTCCAACATCAATTCTGGCCCAAGTTAGCCTCCCCCTTTTTTTTGACTGCACTCATGGAGACAGTCATAATTAACAATGACAAAGCACCATGAAAAAAGTCACCATGAAGTCTATTAAAATTGAACCATGGCCAGTCAGAGAATTTTGAAGAATTGAATCCTAAGTTATCAACAATAGTGACCACCTACCTCCCTATGGTCAGTTTAGCAAATGTCAAACTACTGTAGACAGAGAAGTGCTTATTTGGATTCCCTCCTTGTTGTGGACAACAGAATTTACACAGAAGGGATTTAAAACCCAGCACATCAAATGCCTTTTCCACAGTTGATTTATGGTGCCCTCACCTGCCATGCTTCCATCATCTCAGCCTACCTTTACACATTTTGCCTCAACAGATGGTCCCACAGCCTTGTACATACAGTTAGCATGAAGTGTAGTCAGTGGGTTTAAATTTTTAAAAAGCGCATGATATTGGGAAGTAAAAGTGGGGACAGGGATAGAGGATGAATTGGAGGGAAGAGAATGGTGGGTGGGTTTGCTCAAAACACATTGTATGCATCTTTGAAATTCTCAAACAATAAATAAAGATGGATAATAAAAAAACAAAGCAGCACACACAGTCCCCAGGTTTTGTGCCTAGATCTGATTCGGTAGGTGGAGAGCAGTGGCTTTCAATATGGATGTACATTTGGATCACTCACGGAACTTTAAAAGACTTAAAATAAATTTGTTCACTTATTAATACAAAACATGCTAACAGAATGTAACTTTTAAGGTTACATATAAACTGTAAATAAACAAATAATATTCACTTGACTCTTAGTTGAATGATTCTCCATTAGTACAGTTATTTTCTGTTTATCTTTTTCTTTTAACTTTTACAAAAACTTTATTGAGAATTTCATACATGCATATAAGGTATTTTGATCAAATCCATTTTTTAAAACTCCACAAGAGGTACAGTGAGCAAAGACTGAAGAGCAGTGATCTCAGACAGTGGAGCTCTGTATATCAGAGTGCCCGCAGGATCTAAAACACTTCTGGGATCCACCCCTGAATGTCTGATTCAGGTCTAGAGTAGGGCCTGAAAACTTGCATTCTGATCATATTTCTGAGCACTGGTTGTAATGTTGGTACCTTGGGAGGAGAGAAGAGTCTGGTCTAGGATGGGCTTTTTAAAAACAAACAAATAACCAAGAAACACATGACTGGGTATTTCTGATGTCACCTTGAGCCCTGCTCTTAGAAACATTCTCTGTTGCCTGGCAAATGGATCGAGCCACAAATCCTGTACAACCTCAGGCAACATCTTGAGATTGGTGGCCATTCTTCATGGTTCTCCTATTAAACAGCACTAATGGTTCCTCCCCTTCCGATCTTCTATCTAAATCTACTCTCCTAAGGGGAACATGCCATTTCTCCCAGAGAGGTACAAAAGTATAATGAGTTAAAGACAGATTCTGGACTCGGAATCTGGGTTGAACTGTGTGCGGTACATGGAGAGGGACTAGAGCCTGGTAAGTACTTATAACTGCTGGCTATTATCCCTAATTCTTCCTTTTGGAAATAAACTGGACTTACTCTGGGAAAAGTGAAGGTTTCATGAGTCTCTTGGATGAAGAAAGTGGAACTCTCTCTCTCTATTCCTCTGGCATTTGATATACTCCTGTCATGGTATACTTTGCCTGTTAGCTAATGTACTCTTTGCCCACAGACTGGTGGTATCCTCTTTCAGGAAGGTCTGTATCCTGCTTACTTTTGGATTCCTATCACTAACATAGCGTCAGTCACAAGATATGCTCTTAATAGACGTTGGCCGAACAACTGAATGGAGTGGCTGGAAAAAAATTGTTTTGCTATTTCAGAAGTACCCTAGAACCATAAATTATGGCTAAAAATGCCTTCCTGATAAAACTTTTTTTCCTGTGTTGAAAAGTGGGAACACCGGAGAACATGAAAGTGGTTCATGCCATCCTCATCCCTTACTGTTCACTTCTTAGTCTGTTGATTACATTCTGCCACAGAATGAGGGCATTTGTAACACAGCAGATATTCTTATTCTCCAATAAGGCTGGCTAGATGCTTGTCAGCCCTGTTGCTTGGACACACAGACTCTATTTTTCAGCCTCTGTGCATCTATGTGAGGCCATATGACTAGGTCTTGCCTATAGAACTTATGTAGCTTGTGTGTCATCTCCAGGCTGAGAGGATTAAGAGCATGGGTGCCCTCACCAGGTTTCCTTCTATTTCTTGGGTACCAGCTGGGTGCAGGGGATCCAAGGGATAACTCTTAGGACCTCAGAGTTGTTAAGACTCTAAGAAGGAAAGAAGAGGCTGAATCCCTGAGTGACTGAGTGGGTCTGAGATCCCTTCCCTTGTCTCCCATCTCAGCTGAAGTAAGATGAGAAATTTTATAATTTTAACTCACTAGATTTGGGAGTTTTATGTTATCTCACCTCTTCTGCTCTAAAACCAGGAAGCTGGTAGTTTTAACTTGGGGTCATAATATTTATTTGGAGGGGGAGGCTTGCTTTGACATCCCATGACACAAGTAGTTCATGTGGATTCCCAAGGGCCATTTCACTGCTAAAATCAGACATGGCATAGTTGCCTGGTGAAAGGAGGCAGCTGCACATATCTCTATTATTAAATTGGTTTTCAATATAGATTCTTACAGTTAAAAAATACAAGGAAGCTAATTTGATGTTTTCTCATCTTTAGAAATAAAATTAAGTTTGGGAGAAGAATAGACAGGGGGAACCCCAAAGATCCTAAAAAAATTCTCCTAGGTATAATTTTAAAATTATAGTGTTTTCAGAAAAATGTGGCTACTGGTGCCTCCACGGGGCTTCTGTGGAATACGGCCTTTGTGAGGCATGCCTCATAGAGGACCAGAAGCCACATACTGTAAACTGGGTTTTCCTTGGCTCCATGTCTGTTAGGCCTCATCATCCTCAATTACTCTCCCCACCAATTTTATATTACTGGGTGGTAAACTCACCATATTCTGGCTGCTCTTTGGTTTCAAAAGTCCGGTGGCCTGGGGCTGGATGGTCCCAGCCCCTGGGGGGGTTGAGGAAGTTGCTGTCATCTGAGGTACTGTCGTACTTGTAGTCCTGGTCCCCGCTGTTTGCTCTTGCCAAGGCCAAGGACCTCTGCCACCAGGCCTGCCAGTTGGGAGATGACACTGACCAGCTGGGCTTACTTTCTGCATGCTGATCTTTATCTGCTTCGGAGTCAGGACCGTCTACCACCTCTATGGTGACCTGAGGAATTCAGAACACACCAGCGTCAATGAGGAGCTGGCAGCCTCCCAGCTCTGATAACCCTTGGAAGAAGGTCCAAGAGAGCTGAAGGAAAGGATGGCTACATCATTTGTGAAAGAAAGTTGTGATGACGTGGTGATAGAAAATGCAAACCATTCAGGAATGGCCCATATGGGTTCCACCACTAGATGGAACATGGCCCAAGGTAGGCAGGAAACAAAGCATGACTGGGTTCTTGATTTACTGATGATTAAATTGTTGAGAAGCCTTTCGTTGAAGGAGTGAGTACACTGTTTTTGAGGCAGTGCAAGAATAGCCACAACAAAGCTTAACTTACTGGGTAGGTACAGTGTCACATACTGTTATAAATGCTCTGTCCAGGTGAGTTTATCTAAGCCTCACAATCCTGATCCTTGGACATGTCTCTCTCACACAGACACACAGACACACACAAACTTCCCATCAACAGATGGAGTCTGTTTCCCTCACTGTCAATCTGGGCTGCTCTCATAACTCACTTGGTCCAGCTGAATAGAAACAAGTGACACTCTGACAGATCTTAAAGGGTCTTGTGCTGGGGGAGGTGACTCAATGAGGGGATGGGAAATGGTTCAGTGGGTTAAGTGCTTGCTGTGTTTATGGGAGGTCTGGGGTTCAAATTCCCAGCATTCATACAAATGTTGAGTGGGCATAATAGCCTGCCTGTAATTACAGCATTCAGGAGGCACTGACAGGGGCTTCTCCAGAGCAAGCTGGGTAGCTAGATTAGTCCAGTTGGCAAACTCTGGGTTCAAGTGAAAGACTTAGCTTCAATACATAAGGTGGAGAGTGACTGAGGTAGACACCTAGCATCAATTCTGCTCTACACACATATGCACATACACATGCACCTGCAAATACAAGTATACCCACACATGAATGAAAACAGATACACACATGCACACATATCCCACATATATGCATACATGCCCAAATAAGTATCTTGAAGCTTCTAGTTTCTTTTTCTTGGAATGTCCTATAGGTATTGAAGGAAGCCAAGCCTTAATCACAGCATACAGACCAGAGAGAGACTACGTGTGGGGAAACCGAGTCTCAGGACTCATGATTGGTGCCATTGTGTATCTCCCTCCAGTGAGACACATGGAACTTAAATAAGCTCTCTTGGTTGAATCCTAATCAAATTCCTGCACCATGAGTAATTCAATGGTCACTGCTGCAAACTGTTAAGTTTTGGGGTGATTGTTACATAGAAACAGCTTTTTATAGATAAAGAAAACTGGCACACACAGATGTTAAGTTGCCTAAGGTCACAGGGCTAGTAAATAGCAGATGTGGAGAATCTGGGTCCAGAGCCCATGTCTATATCACTCTGCCTCTCAAAAGTAATTGATAGAAATATGGCCTCCTCAAGAGACTGAGGGAGCAAAGAGGCACCGGTGTTGGGGATAGGCTACATGCTATAGGATGTGAAGAGATGTCCTCAAGACCAGATTTTTCCAGATATGCTCTTTCAGTCTTTCCCACTGCTCAGACCCAGCAGCAGGGTCAGAGCAGATAGTCCCTGAGTTAAGGTTAGAACTTGTTCTTTGGATTAATGAAGCCTACTTTTGAAATCTGTCACAGGGCTGGAAGAATGCAGCTTCTGGGCTCTGAGAGACAATCAACGTAGAAAATCTTGTTTAAAAAATAATAAAAGACTCATTGGCCATCAGATAGCTCTTACAACACCTCCTGGATGCGTTACATGCAAATGAATCAGGAACTTGCACTCCAAGTAATCAGTGCAAGATGTACTGGGCAGATGCAGTCCCAGATTTGCCCTAACCTGACATCCGAAGAGTTGTTGAGGTGCTCTGCCAAGCTGCACTGGGGTGTGCCCATTCTCTAGATGAACAGCTAGGGTGGGGGGATTTTTTATCTTGAATCTTACCCAGTTTGACACTTAGGGAAGCTGCCAAACCAGTGGTGCTCCTGAGGCTATAGTTTCTTGAGGTTCTAGACATGGTCCAGAGGATGACCTTAAATCCCATAGTACATTGAGACTGTATCAGGCCAAGTGCCTCTTTCTCCTCTGTTGTGGGATGCCTAGAAGAGCACCTTGAGCTTTATCCCATTCCACCACCATTACCCTAGTCTTGTAAGCATCCCTTGTATACTTATAATTATGAAGCTTTTAATTAATTCAGCTAAAATAAAAAAAATTAAAAGAAAAAAATACAACCCATGCTTTTTTTCTAATTATTCTTAAAATTTATTTTACATGTATGACTGTATTGCCTGCATGTATGTTAAGTGCACCCACGTTGTACAATGCCCTCGGAGGTCAGAAGAGGGCGTTGGATCCCCTGGATTTGCAGTTACAGACAGCTGTTGGCCACCATGTGGATGCTGGGAATCAAACCTGGGTCCTTTGCAAGAACAGTGCTCTTAACAGCTGAGCCCTCTCCAGCCCCACAACCTATGCCTTTTATCGCTGTTGTTTGATGGAATGGGCAGTATGATTATGGAGAACCTTGAAGAACAAGTGGATAAGGAACAGCTGGGTGGTATAGCACTACCAGGGCCAGGATGGGCCAGGCAGAACCTTTCAAGACATAATCTTTCTCCTTTGCAGTTCCATCCCCCTCTCCCTGCAGATAGAACTACTGAACTGCAACAATTGTCTGCAAGGCTATTAAAGGTCTTGGAGGAGAGAGGCTGCCAAGAGCCAGGCAAGCCGGTAATTATGGTAATGAAATCAATCTCTGAGTAGGAGATAAGAGGGAGCGTGCCCAACAGTTTGGGTATTCCATTTGTATTCAGACTGGAGTCAAAGGATTGCTGAAATGAAATGTACTCTGCAATTTCTCCAAGCTGGGAACAAAAACAATTTCATGTTTCAAGTTATTACCGTCAATACGATTTTTTTTTCCTCCAAAATTGCTGCTTGGATCCAAACAAAATAGATTCCTTGCCTGGAGAGGCAATGGGTAGCAAAATAGGAATTTACTCCAAAACTATATCAATGACTAAATCTCAACAGCTTAGAGGTTTCTTTCTTGTCTTTAATTTCCAGCCACTGCCCCAAATGAATTACAAAACAAAACAAAAAACAAACAAGTCTTAGGACCCACCGTCTCCTACAGTCAGCAATGTGGAAACTTCATACCGATATCAAAAGAAGAAATCTAATCTTGAACCTGAAATTTCATAGGTATCCAATTAAAAAGCTATAATGAGCATGACAAATGCCTTCTCCAATGGCAGGGACTGGTTTTCTATTTCCTGTTGCTCTCATTTTATTTGGATATTTTAGAGTCGGGGAAACCTTTTGGAAAGATCTTACGAACAATAATCAATGCAAATGCACTGGGAGTGTGGAGTGGGTACAGCAAAACTTTAAGTTGACAAAGACTATAGGTGCCTCCATTCTTTTCCTTTCTAATCCATCACCAAGTGCCTCAGTGTATCTAGTAAAAGAAAGGACATGTTTCAAAGACTGCAGGTTTAACTTCTGCCAAAATCTTTGAGCACTCAAAGAGCATCCAAAGTAGAATTTGGACAATTCTGACGATCTTGTCCAAAATGATAATCTGGTCTCTTAGGAGTTAAAACTTACATTAGAAGCAGACTCTCTACCCTTGCACTGAAAAACACTTTCCATAGCAAGACTAAGGCAATTCTCAGTGTAACTGCAACAAGCCAAGAAGATTTGAGTGCTGTGAGCCACACGGAGCCCAGGGCTGTCTTCCCTCTCGTTGCTTCTCTAAGTCTGTGAGCTGAGGGGAGTCTGTGAGCAGGTTAGAATTTCCCAGACAGAAAAAAAGAATTCCTCAAGAGCACAGAGCATTTAGGGATGTGTCTGCAGCGGCTTTTGCTGCCCTTCCTTCTTTGACAACTGCAGCAGAAAGAACACAAAATAGACCAGGAAGATATTTAATCCTCCTTTCTCAGATCATCTGATGCTCTAAAAACAACCGTGGCATCCCCACAGCATTGTGGTTATTGCTTTGAGATTTGTAGCAGTGTGCTTGCCCAAATATTATTGCTTGTTCTACATAATTTGGACCCAATTTTCAGGCACAGAAACTGGCTTGAAGAATTTAGCTTCTCAAGGTAAACAGCAAAGAACGTGTAGAGTTGGTTTCAAAACTAAGTTTCTGATTCCCAATTACTCTTTTTAAAAAATTTATTTATTATTGTGTATCTGTGAAAAGCCAGTGTATGTGGGTATGCCTGCCATGGCATGTATGTGGTGGCCAGAGGACAACTTTGTGGAGTCAGTTCTTTTGTTCCAGCATTATGTGAGTCCTGATTATTGAATTTAGGTAGCCAGACTTCCACAGAAAGCACCAGTACTTGCTGAGCTATCTTGCTGGCCCAATTACTCTTACAGATGCTTTTCTGTTTTTTTCTTCTTCTCCAGCATCGCCACCATTCAATATTTATTGGTTCTGGGAAGCTTGCCATATACATAACCCTGTGCTAAGCCCTTCATATGATCTCATTTAATCCTCAGAGATAGTCACATTTAAGTGTACTTTAGGTGACATAGGTACTTATAGGTGGTATTTTATAGAAAAGAAAACTGAGATACAGAGAGATTGAAAAACCTGCCTCGGGCTTCAGAACCCAAGACTAGCTGACTGAATGGTAATGCCAGGTTACAATTTAGC
This sequence comes from Nannospalax galili, assembly GCF_000622305.1. Lineage (NCBI taxonomy): Eukaryota > Metazoa > Chordata > Mammalia > Rodentia > Spalacidae > Nannospalax > Nannospalax galili. The sequence goes on from NW_008332087.1 coordinate 437,005, forward strand.
CCAATCTGACTCCATAGTTCATAAAGACAACAGAAGCCCATGAGCACCTCAGCTGTCCAGGATTGTACCCAAATGGTGTGCTGGTCCATATCCAGTACACAGACATATCTTGATTCTAACTTAGCCAGACTGGCCATTTCAAAAGTATTTTAGACACAAGAGGAGGGAAAATCAGAAGTAGAAGCATGTATGACACTTTCAGCCCTGGCCAATCCCTTGGATTCTATCTTATAGCACTAAAGAGGCCTGGGGCCATGTAAATAAGTCTGTTTAGAGAAAGAAAGGTCTTTAGATGACTGTGTCTAAATTCCTCTCAATGGAAGAAAAGAAAGAATATATTGGTTGTAAGGGATACGAACCTCAGCTTGATTTTGAAAAGAGAAATATTTGGTTGTGACTAGCTTACTGTAGTGATGAATTGATACAATGAATCTAACAATGAGTTTATTTTAGAGATTTTTTTTGTCTCTGCGATCTATCTGACCATCAGCCAAAGACCAAAAACTCAGCCAAGGGTACCAAAGCTCAAATCTGACTTGTCTTGAGGGACTGCTTTCTTTCCTGAATGATTTTCTTTTAAATAGAACTTAATTTCTTGTATTGTTTTAATTTTAACATGGAGATCCAGTTTAGGAATTTGAGGCCATTTCTTTCTATTTATATGCTATATTTAGACAGGTATGTAGAGATAGACTCCTTTCTCCCCTCACTTCCACAGCCTGAAACTTAAAATGGGGTCTAATTCACATGGAACAGAAGCTACCTGACTTACAGCATAGAAACGCTCCACAAAAGCAGTTTGGGGCTTTTATAAGTATTTTTCACCTTAAAAGTAAAGAGGCCTGAGGGACATGGCCTTCTTGCAGGGGCTCAGGAATGTCACTTTGGAAAGGTGCAAGCAAGTTCAAGGGAGGGACAGAGGATCCATCCCTGGAACTCTGGAGTTGCAGTGGGGCCAGAGAGCAGGGTATTGATTCCTGCTTGGTACCTGGGATCCAGTTGGAGACAACTAGGTGGGGATAAGCGGCAGGTTTCAAGGAGGAAGGGAGCACGGAGGCTCTGATGACAGAATCCCACCACTAACACACTCATCACCTATCTTTAGCCCACTAACCTGTAAAGAAATGTTGAGGGGGGGCCCCTGGTGAGCAGAAGAGCTCTGTGCTTGGCTAAATGGACCCTGGGTCAAACCAATGGTTTTCAACAAAAGAACAGTGCTGTAGGGCACGGGTGTGGTCTGCCAACCCAGAAATTATCACCCTCTTTCAGAAAGCACCTTATTTTCTAAAGGACCACAGGGGAACTAGTTTACTCAAGTGTAGTGGTGCATGGGGCTGTGAGGCTAGTGCTGTGCATATGAGTGTGTGCACACACAAGCACGCATGCACATGCAGACACTGGGCTGTAGTACAGAAAGGCAGCAGCTGTTTCATTCATTGTTTGAATGTCTTTCTGAGGGACTCACACTAACTTTTTGTGATCTTTTAGAAACAAAAGGCCAGAAATGCAGCTCAACTGCCTTTAGGGCCAAGAATACTTGGGTCAATAAAACACTGGCTGCCCCACTCCTCTGTACTCCCTATGGAAGACCAACTGACGCATGGATTGTCTACAGAAGAATGGAATATCCAGACTGAGCAGTGGGCATGAAGTGCTCATCTTGTTCTGGTGTTTGACTTCAACAGTCTCTATGTTGGAGTTGCATTACTTTCAAATCTATTCTACCAATTATTATTCTGATATTTGGAGCACTGGGAAATCTGTAGTCTTGGCAGATATGGTGGTCTCTGGTATCTAAAAGGTGACTCTAGAAATATATGAAGACTTCCTAGGAGTAGCTCTGTCTCTGTTCCTACCATATCCTCCAAGGTTGCCTGTTCAGAGATAAATTTCTCTTATGCTGGGGCAGGGTAGGGTCAAGTGAAAGCAAAGCATCCATCAAGTGGGACTTTCATCTGATGAATCCACATTAGCAGGTAGCTGAGAGACTCACTGGGCATGGAGGCAAACGATTTCCATTCATAGCCATGCTTCTGACAGTTCAGAAGGAAGCTGCCTTCCGTGAAAGTACGTGGGACTTCTCCAGAGAGAACATCCTACTGTGAGCATCCATGGCCTAAGCCTTCTCACAACCTCATCCCAGCCTCAGGCTAGTTATTTCTACTTGGGGCAACTCCAGAAGTTGTCCTCCTCTCCTGGGCACACTGTGCCAAAGGGTCTCTTACTTCCCATTCAGTTAAATAGAATGCCTTATGATGAGGAAAACTGAATTGACTTTTTGGCTGTCTGACTGACACATGCACAGAGCCACCATGTGGGTGGGAAAGGGCTCAGCATTTCCCGGTAGCCCATTCTCTTTTATTCTTTTTTGGAAAAGTAACCTGTGCTTCTCAACTCTGTGGACACCAACAGCCTTTGTGCCACTGTCCTTTTGGTAGTACTTTAAGAGGGTCCCAGACGTGTCTATGTAGGGACTGAACATATCTAGGCTGATGGAGAAAGAAAAAAGGCATAAGAAGTTTTGCCCCCGAATTCAGCTTGTTACTGGGTCCACCAGGTACACAGCAACAGTTCAATGGGAAGAGTGAAGAAGCCCACGGAGCTCTTTTCTCCTGTGTCTGAGGGTTCTCCTGTAGCTTTATATTAGCTGATTTTACTAGTTCAGTCCTCAGCATTAAGTCTCTCCAGTTTCCTGTCTCTGGGATTAAATGCTAGCCATAGGAAGCTTAAGATTGCTTTTTGGCATGGCCTGAGGTGAGGGCTAGCCAGTCCTGGAACCATAATATCTATGAACAATGAAAAATTACTTTCCATAGAAGAAGCTACGGCAGGGAGCAATGCTGAGCAGTGGTGTGGGGCACCTGTGCCTACTTCTGCCAGACTGTACCTACCCTAGGTAGATCCACTGGTCTTTCAGAGCCATGTGGTCACTCCAGGGATGGCACTGGAACAAAAGGCCTGCTCTTCCAATAAGCCAGTTAGAATACAGCATTCATCAGAAACATTACTCGAAGCATGTGGTGATTCCTGCACATGAGTTGTCAACAGTGACCTCCACAGCACTGACTTCCAGAGCACTCGCAGAGCCCGGCCCTATTTCTTTCTGTCTTCTACTTGGGAACAGGTAGCTGGGATATTCATACTACAGCATCTCCTGGAGGGATTGGCACGATGGAGCTTTGTGTTTCTTAACTTCCCATAATCTAATGTAGTGTTTTATATACAGGCACAGTTGGTTGATACTCATTAATTAAGTTGTGTTCTCAGTAATATCATGGCTAAAGAACAAAATAACTCTGTGGAAGGGAACCTATTCTGAAATGATATCATGAGGAAAGTGTCAGGAGAGAGCAGGAAGGGCAGAGGAGGAAGATGCAGAGGAGGAGGTGGAGCAGGAGGAGGAGGAAGGAGAAATTAAGGATTAGTTGCTCTGAGGCCCATCTGAACTTTCCACAACACAAGCTGATAAGCATTTTAAGTAATGGTAAAGACTAAGGAAAAGTTGTCACTACACAAATGAGAAGAATAAAAGCAAAGCACAGAAATATGGAAGCAGACCTGCAAAGACAGGCATTAAGGTAAGGGTCTGGCTGTCCAGGGGACTCCTGGAGCTATCAAGAGAACCGTCTTCCAGACAGAGGGAAGACAGTACAAACAACATTCATAATTAGGTTGTCTCTGAAGTATGGATTGGTGGCTTGGCATTCCTGAGAACCCAAGATCCTAGATTTGAGATCCACAACTACAGCTTACTAGCCATGTGACCTTAAGTGAACCAGATAGTAACTTCCCGAATTCCTGTCACCTTAAAGTTCTAGACAATGACATGGGCTTTGTTTCTTTTACACGTGAGGATGCTCAGGGGGTCAGATCAAGACAACATTTTCCTTGTAAATTATATTAGGCTAGTTCAGTGTAGATGAGTGTGGAGGTTTGAGTGAATATGTCCCCCATAGGCTCCAAGTGTTTGGACGTTTTGTCCCCAGATGATGGTGCTGTTTTGGGAAGTTTTAGAAGGTATGGCTATTCTGGAGGAAGCAAGTCACTGGGGGTGGGTTTAGAGAGTTCTTAAGCCTTGCCAGATTTCTCGTCTCTCTCTTGCTTCCTGTGCCTGCATGATGATGTGAGAGCTTAGCTTCTGCTGTTTCTGGTCCAACCACCTCCAGCCACCATGTCTCCCTGCCATGATGGACTGTAATTCCCCTGGAACCATAAGCTCAAATAAACTCTTCTTTCTATAAGTTGCTTGGGTCAGTGTTTCTATCACAGCAACAGAAAAATGACTAATACAATGAGTATTATTATATAGATGGGTATTATTATTGGAACACTTTTCCTGATGTTCTATTTCCCTTGCTTCATGCAATCTCATTTTAATGAAATGTATTAATCTCTTTTAGGAAGTCCCTGTCCTTTTTTTTTTTTTTTTTTTTTTTGGTCCCTATAGCCCCAGCTGGCCTTGGAACTTGCTATGTAGACCTTGATAGGGCCTTGATCTTACAGAGCTCCCTCTCCTCTGCCTCCCGAGTGCTGGGATTAAAGGTGTGTGCCACCACACCCTACTCACCTTCCTTCTTATCTAATTTTTTTGTTAGTCATTTACACTTTTGAATACCTGAGAGTAGTCCTCTTCTGAAGGAATTTCTGGTGTTGAAGGCAAGCTAGAGAGGCACTGAGGTGAAGTACCTTCCTATGTGCTTTGAAGACACGCTGTGGTTTCTCTGGTCTGGTCACAAGCCAGGTTGGCCCTTTCCTATAGGCACCATCCCTCAGTAATTTCAAGGTGTATTATTTTGTTTTGTTTTTATATTTCAAGGTCTGTGAAATCAGGAGGTATTTTATATCCTCATTGTGTCACACCTGTGTTTATAGGGACTTCCGGTTTTGAGAAGTTTATGTAACAGTGGTAACCCCTCATCATTAAGGGTCTCAGAACACTGTTCTTATGAGGATAATACCATCTTCAGCAGGAATCATGAAAGGGTTGAGAAAGACAGGGAGGTAAGGCTGCAGGGCTTGGTAGAATCAGGTCAGAAAACAAAAGATAACTGATTTGTATTCTTCCACTTGCCAGCTACTGAAAATTACCTGAATATTTGGATTCTGTCCATTGATATCAGCTTTGGAAAGATCTGGAAAGTTTGGTAGGTCGAGGAGAAAGGATCTGGGGCCATCTCTTTGCAGTGAAGGGTGTCCAGTCTCTTGAGGGAATTGCTGTCTGGGGAAGGGTTGATGGGCAGCCTGGTGCTCTCCTGGGCCTTCTTTAGACAGAGGAAAGCTTGTTTCTGCCATGGACTCACTCTCCAGGTTGAGGTTATTCTAAAACAAATAAGTAATGAACACATAATTAGAAAGCACATGGTTAAAAGTGCAGTTCTTATTTTTATTTTATGTGTATGAGTGTATCGCCTGTGTGTATTTAAGTGCTTCTGTGTCATGCAATTCCCTCTGAGGTCAGAAGAGGGCATCAGATTCCCTGGAATTGGAGTTACGGATAGTTGAAAAGTGCAATTCTTAACAGTCCATTAAATTAGGGAACAAGGACATTTCCAGTGGCTGGAATTAAGGCAGCAGAGTATTGCCAATCCATTTCTCTAGTACATGGTTTAGTTTCTTTATCTTTAAAAGACTAAATCAGGAAACATATCCCAGTTTGCTAGTTAGGAATTTTCCTGTAAGTTATGGATTATATATTAAGCATGAAAGCACATCAAAATAAGAGACCTATTTTGAAGGAAAATAGGTACTCATTTAAAGCTAGAACCAACTTATCATTTCCTTCTCACAGCTTCAACTGATTAAATACCATGACTTTTATTATAATCATAATTTCCAGTTTGGTGTCTTTTGTGTCGGCCATGGAGAAAAAGATTTGATCAAATTGGATAATTATTAAATCAAACCACTGATTCCATCCATCCATCCATTTGTATCTCTATTCATTCATCCATTCATTTATTAATCCATGTATCCATTTCTGCTTATCCATTAATCTATCCATCTATTCATACATACGTCTATATCTATCCATCTAATAAAAATGCCAACCACATGCTAAGCTTGGGAGATTCAGCAATGACTAAGACAGCCATGTGACCTGCTCTTTCAGAATGTATATTTAGTTATAGGGAATACACAGATAAGCAAGGTAAGAGACTTACCAAAGCATACACAGATAAGTAAGTTAAGAGACTAGTGATCATTAAGAATAAAAGACAAGATGATAAAGAAAACATTAGCTATATAGACAGAGAAAACTTCTCTGAGAAAGTGACACCAGAGACAAGATCTGAGTAAGAAAAGAAGGTTCCCTGAAGAGATCGGGGGAATGGCAGTTTAGTAAAGGGAACAGCAAACAAGGCCGTCCTCACAGAGTAGGAACTACCTTAGCTAATATGAGGAACATAAAGGCAAGAAGGCTGCCATGGAGTGACAGAGTTCAAGAGCCACATGAAAGGAAGATGAAGAGACGAGGAGAGAAAAAAAAATGGCAAAGGGTACTCTGAAATTTAGTGCCTTTATTCTTAAAAGTGCAAATCAATTTTTTTTCTTGTTAGTGAAAATATCTTGATTTACTTGTTACTGGGGGAAAACTTTTCTAGGGATTCAGAGTATAGATTTGACTTTCTTCTTTCTCTCTCTCTTTGGCCTGTTTATTGGGGGAAGGGATGGTGTTCTCTCTGACATGTTCACTGGGGGCATCCTCTAGCCCTTCAGGGATGATATTCTCATGTCTACTGCTGAACTGAGACTTGGAGATCGAATTTCACCAGGCTTTGGGTCAGTGGTTCATGTTCTTGTTATTCTTGGGCATGTTTTGAGGTTTGGGAGTTGTATTCCAGCACACTGTCTCTACACGTACTCCCTGCCCCCACCACAGTGCTGTTGAACTAGCCAAACGGTTACATCCAGAATCTAAACAATCTTGACTCCTTGTACCTAAGGTCAAGAACAGCCTGAGATCGAAACACACACAGACCACCTTTGTCAATGTTTAAAGAGGCCAACAGAAGCTTTCGGAGCATATCTGCCTCATCTAAAGTATGCAGCGAGAGGGGGACAGCTGGCTGTTTTCAAGTTTTTGCTTGCCCTTCCTTTTTACTCAGTAGATGTGGCCATGGCAGTGTCTTTGTTAACCTCTTCAGCCAACTCTGCCATATTTTTGTTTCCTGGCATGCTTGTAGAAGTAGTTTCCCTAGCATTCTGAGACATTGCTCAATGCAATAAAGGCCAAATGTATTCTTTATTGGTTGAGTAAGGGGTGGAAGGGGGAAGGGAGAATGAGAATGTGAAGTTTTTCTTTAACATAAGACCTCCCACCCTGTCCTACCCCAAAGGGAAGATAATCAAATGTAGTTGTTCCTGTGACTTTATCCCTAGACAGCCAACTCTAAACTTCCCTGATGGTGTTAAAGAGTACAGTTGGATTCTCCTGGAGAAGTTCTTGATGAGGAATCAGGAATATAAATCACATAAGGGGCTTGGTATTTGCTTCCAAAATGGTTTAGAAATTTCTGCAATTCAAGCTTTAACTTACTTTACTGTATCAACTGAACATTTTCTTAATTGGATAAAAAACAAAGCTCTATGTGGTAAAGATGTAGCTCAGTGGTAGAGCATTTGCCTAGCATGCTCAAGGTCCTAGGTTCAATCCCCAGCATTGTGGCATTTGTATATTTGGGTATGTAAATTTACACACACACACACACACACACACACACACACACACGAACATTTTTCTTTTTACCACCAAAGCTTGTATTTTAGAAGAAGTAGGAAGTATGTTTGTGGCTAGTTAATATTTTGTTTAGATTTCTGAAAAACAAGGACTGAATTTGATTGGCTCTTTTGCTCAGACTCTTGAATGTTTTCCTAATCGAAATTTATCACCATAGAGTAGATCCTGGCTTAGTTTCAGACCAAACAAACTCCCTAAACTTTCTATGGCTCCGTGCCCCTCCATGCAAGGCACAGCAGATAATGACAGTCCGATGTCCTCCCAAAAGGATGGTTGAGATAACTTGGGTTGCGTTGTATGTATGCAATAAAAGAGAAGTGCAAAGTTAGGATCATTGGCTGGGCAATCCAGGCCACAAGAGCATCTGCTGGGAATAGTTGAGGGTTCAAGTGTGTTTGGCTTGGGTTATGCACAAAATTGTGGCATTGCACCATCTCTCCCTAACTACCCTGTCCCCCAGATACTGGCTCAATATTTGTAAAGTATTTGCCAAATAAGAAATGACAACAAAATTCTATTCATAATTTCTGAATATCTGAATTACATTTGTACTTCTACCAAACATGGTTACCTTGACTCCTCATAATGTCATCCTCCACTGTTCAAAAACCGGAAACCCTGGGAAAGGGGAAGGGGGTCTAAGAATGAACCTATAAAATAAAACTCAATTTTATTCCACCAATAATAGGATTTTGCAGTGGCTATTATTTTGGTAACTGGGGTAGGAAGATGACAGAGGTCAGCTGCTGACAATGCGGGAAAAGGCCTTTCTTCATGTCTTGTTATTTATTTATTTACTATTATTATTATTATTATTATTATTGTGTGTGCGCATATGGCGGTCAGAGGACAATTTTCAGGAGTTATTTCTCTCCTTCTCTGGCTTTCCTCATGTCTTCTTTTTTTAAAAAATTGGTTATTCATTTATTTATTTTTATTTTATATGAATGAATATTTTCCTAAATGTATGAACGTGCACATGTGCCATATAATGCCTGCAGAGGCCAGAAGAGGGTGTCAGTTCCCTTGGAACTAGTTGTTAGCCACCATGTGGGTGCTGGGAACTGAACCCAGGTCCTCTACTCTTAACTACTGAGCCATCTCTCCAGCTCCTCTCCATCTTTTCTTTTATATATATATATATATATTATTTATTATTTTTATTTTATATGTATGAGTATACTGCCTGCATGTATGTAAGTGCATGGTGTCGTGCAATGCCGCGGAGGGAACTGCTGAGCCATCTCTCCAGCCCCTCATCTTTTCTTAAAGTGACACAGGTCACATCTTCCTTGCAGAGTGCCCCTCAGAAGTCCTGGTTGTGAACATCACTCCATCCCTCTAGCTGTCACCACGCTCACTCATTAGATGTCACCACTTAAATGATTATAGCAGGGGTGAAGATTTTCAGGAAGGGTGGCTCTCAAAGTAAAGACTTAAAGGGACACAGGCTTTCCAGGGAGGGGTAAGCAGAGATGCTGGCTTGTGCTAGAGAGGAAGCAGATTCGGCTTGCCTTCTGCCTTTCTCTCTTCTGCTTTTCCTGCCTAAAGGGCTGGAAGTCAAATGACACAGCTGGCAGACACGAGGATGAAAGCTGAACCCAAGCGTGCCTAACTAGAAAGTAGGAGGGGCCCAGGTTCCCGACAGCACTGTGCGTCTATCACATCCGTCCTGGATTGGCGACTTCCAAATGTCTTTACCATTATCACCAACACTGATGAGGCTGCACCACCAGCAGCAATGTCCCATATTATAAAAAGTCAATTCTAATTTTAGACCTGTGACAAGTATTGAGAAGTTAAACCTTAAACTCTATTGGATTATGTGTCAGTTTTTATGCCAGGACCATGCATTTGGTTTGGTTACTAAAAGAAAAAAAAAATACTGGCATCTGTTATTTATAGCAATGTTGATGGAATGTGAGCTCCCTCTGTAGACCAGGCTGGCCTGGATCTCACAGAGATCCACCTGCCTCTGCTTTCCGAGTGCTGGGGATTAAAGGCGTGTGCCACCATGTCTGGCTTAAAACATACATATGTTATACGTTTTTGTCCTCTCCCTGACAAGCTAGACTGGCAAGCAGTGGAAGGATGCCTTCTTCTCAAACTGGATTCACCCTCTTCCTTCTATCACCACAAACAAAGTTTCTGTGGGAGGCGAGAGGCAGAAAGAGTCAGTCATGCCTTCCATCCAACCAGCTGGTCCGAGTGGTACATGAGGGAGGGACTAAGGATAGGGCCAGGGGAAGCCGGAGAGAGAGGGTGGCCTTTGCCATCTTGAGCAGCTGCCGGGAGGTCACAGGGTCCCTGCAGCAATATTAAGGGAGCCTGCCTGTGCCCACACTTCTGTAAGTAACCCCCTCACCCACTGATCTGTATAGAAGTCCAATAAACTCTTTGACTCCTCAAACTGTAGTTTGGAGAAATTATACCTCATTTTGTCAGAAGGATGATGGGAAGAGGGGGCTGGATGGCGTTTGCACCTCCAAGAAGTAATTTTAGCAACAATTGGAATAGTTGAGCAGGATATGACAAAACAAGGATGAGTTTGGGATGATCAATGGTGCCTCTGATATGGGGAAGGAGGACAATGACAGAAGCAAGGTTGGGTGAGGGGAGAGTGTGGGCAGAGGAAATATGGACATGGTGGGCTATCCCCATAGGCCTAGTGGGGTAGCAGCAATGGCATGGATAATGCAGTGGACGGTGAGATGTGTAACTGGCGTGAGGTCACCTAAGTGGAGGAGGTCAGCGGGGGAAATCGCGGAATGGCAGTCCTCTTGTCAATGGTATAAAATAGCATGCCCATGTAAGCGGTGGGGTCTGCCATGTGAGAACAGAGATGCTTTAAGGAGTGTGGAAGGTCTATAGCAAACTTTGCAAGCCCTGGGAGTAACATACCAGGGGCGGAAGTTTCAGCAAGCAGCTACAGATGCTGTTTGGCCGCTTCTCTACGTAATAAAAGATCTGTTCTAGGCAGAGGTGGTAGCTGGAGGGAGACTGAAGATGTAAAGGAGGGATTGCAGGGAGAAGGAGATATGAGGCTGGCCCCTTCAGTATTGGCCTCTGGCTTTGCCAGCAAATTGTGTAAAAGACCAAAACAGATACAGATTTTAGCCTGCCATTTTTTATGGCTAAGGGTAAAAAATCCAGAAAGGGAAGAGCCCAGATTAGATCTATAATACACGGCTCATCTTGGAACCCCAAAACATGGAATCCATGGGAGAAGGCAGATAGTGATGAGGAAGGGAGTTATCTAGAAATGCTAAAAATGCCCCTCAGGTTTGACCTTTGATACAAAGAAAGAAAAAAAAATCCATGTTTCAGCATGCTGATGAAGACTTTAACCATGGTTTGGTGCAAGAAACTACAGCAATCAGAGAATACGCCACACTGGAACTGTTGGAACCGGGGAAGACTTTCAAATAAGGAATGAAGGAGCCCCTCACCACCTGGCTTGTGAGGATATGGGACATGGGAGCAAATGATATTAGTTTAAGTGCTACAGAGCACTAAAGCTGAGCAATATAACCATCCATCCCTCCTTGAGACATAGGCTGCGTAACCTGAGGCAGTAGAGGGGGACCATCACCAGTGGAGGCTCCCATGGGTTTCAGGGGCTGAAGGACCATAGAAGAGGGACAGGCATTACTGAGAGAACTAGGTATGAGGAAAGCAATGTATGATGCCCAGTTCACTGGGACAGATAGGACTATGTTCACCAGAGATTTAAAGAACTTGATTCAGCAGGAACCTCGAGATTGGTATGGAGTTTTAATGGCTTTGCTGAGTCCTTTAGTGGGGCAGTATCTTTGTGAAGCAGGAGAGGCTTTCACAGATCTAAGAGACTTAGGCTAGTGTGAAAATGTGTCTGTAGCATAGTAGAGCAACAAAAAGACAAAGCAGAAAAAGATGTCCATTTGGGTTACTTGAAGGCAGATGTGGCAAGATTTGTGTCTAGCCCAAGTTCCTAAAGAAAAAAAATTGACAAAGAGCCAAATTCTGTGCTAAGGAGCTTCTGGAAGGCTTTAAAACCTGAGGAACAGTTCACAAAAGGGATACAGAAGATAAAAACTGACCCAGGGGTGGGTAATGACTCCCAAAGATTAAACAGGGTACATTTCTCTCCTTGGAAAGATTATGCTAGGGGTGGAGATGGTTTGCACAGCCAGGGCCTCCTCCAGCATCCAGGTGTGGTCAATGGAAAGACAACAGATATGCCTACAGCCAGGAGGCAGACCCAGGGCCTAACTGACCCAGGGAACCAACAGGTGCATCAGGGGTAAGAAAGGCCTTATTCTTCATTGGCCTTGTGCAGGGTCAGGCAACTTGAGCCAGCCCCAATGAGTTTATCAAGAATAAGAAAATGCAGGGAGGCTTCATGTAAAAACTCCAGGATGCGAAATGACTCCAAAAATATAAGTAAAGATAGTAAAGAATTAACTAACCCGATGCCTCTTATTCGTGCTATTGTACCCAACATAGATCTGTTGAGAAAATAATTAGTACAAATGGATAAAATCTTTCCATGCTGTGTTAGACCTTGTTTATGATTGATTTAATATATAATGTTAACCTCTGTGTTTTACAGATGTGAAGCCCATTTGAGAGCTATCAAGTACACCTTGAGAAACAAAGGCCAGGTATAGCTGTAAAATTCTGGGGAGCTTTATGGTTGGGTAAGGCATAAGTGATGCCCACCAGGATGGCTGGGAAAAGGCAACAACAGCCTGGGCCTATAGATGCCAAATAGTAAACAGATACCTTATGAAAATAAAAACAGAGGCTCTCCAAAACTTCACAATTGTTAACTGAAAATTTCAGTACCAGGGGTGGTTTGGCCCCCAGGAGCTGTTGGCCAGAGAGGCCCTGGAGCCCCTCAAAAGTTATTGCCTCTAGTGTTGGTTGCACACCAGAAACATCGAGTAAGACCCTATTGCTGAAGATGCTGCATGATGTGAGCACAGGAAAGGAAGAGATCAAGCTGGGACTAAGCTGGAAACTCCCTGCGATCAGATAGCTGGTTGTCATAGTGCCAGGATATGCTGCACAGAATCGCTAGGGGAGAATGGTCCACAAAAGTTACGAATCCCCATGTGCTGCACTATGGACATGTCAAGTAAGATATGCCTGCTGGTGCAATAGTGGCTTGACTAATATATGTATGACTGACACATTTCTGATTGGATTTAAGGTCTGTTCCTTGGGGAGAAACACACATCTGGTACTTCAATCTAGACTAAGCCCCAATGGCAGGGGAAGCTATAAGCCCCAGTGGGGAAGCTACTACAATTGTTTTGTTAGATGGATGCTGTAAACCTGCTAAGGTATCTTCCAAGCATTTGTGTTTATGCACATAGGTTAGGTTATTACAGTAGCCAGTGTTCATTGAGATGTTCCTGCTTCTTTTCATTTGTCTTTATAGTAGGAGGAGTACCAGAAATGGATCCACAGCCATGTCTTGGAAACAAATGATGAGAAGGCCCAAGAGTTCAGTATCTCACCACAGTGGAAGATCATCCTACATCTATGTCACCCCCTCCAAGGCTCAGAGACTCTTGCAGAAGAGTCTGGCAGAAAGAATGTAAGAGCTGGAGGAAGGGGTGGAGTGTTGTATGGACTTGTCCTCTGCCTGGCAAACTAGACTTGAAAACACTAGACAGATTCATCTGCTTGCTCCAATCACCACAAACAAACTTTCTATAGGAGGGGACGGGTAGAGAGAGTCAGTCATGTCTTCCATCTAGTGAGTGGTACATAGGGGAGGGCCTAAGGATAGGGACAGGGGAAGGTGGAGAGAGGGGGTGGCTTTTGCTATCTTGAGCAGCTACCGGGAGGTCACAGGGTCCCTGAAACAATGTAGAGGGGAGCCCACCTGTGCCCACATTTCTGTAAATAGCCCCTTTACCCATTGATCTGTATGGAAGTTCAATAAACTCTTTGGCTCCCCCAAACTGTAGTTTGGAGAAATTATGCCTCATTTTGTTGTAAGGATAGAGGGAAAAGGGGGCCGGCCAGCACTTGCACCTCTCAGAAGTAATTTTAGCAACAACATATTAATTTCAAAGACACAGAGTGGAGTAGTAGTTTCCAGAGACTGGGAAGGTCAAGAGGGTCTGAGGACCAAGAGAGGTTAGATAACGGGTACAAAAATGTAGTTGATAGGACAAATTAAGTCTGTTGTTGTATAGCACAGGTAACTATGGTCTCCAGCAATTTATCATGTATGTCAAAATAACTTCAAGAGTCCAAAGATTCCTAAAAAGTAGAAATGATAGACAAATGATAGATGTTTGAGGCTAATTACCCAAAACTTATCATTACACATTGTACACATATTTTGAATTGTCATACTATACTCAGTAAGTATGCATGAATGTTGCATATTAATAAAATTATCAAAATTGAAATCTTCATTTCGCTAATTGACTATGTTGTATTTTTGACCTTTGCAAATGGACTTAATCCTTAAATGACAGAACCCCTGGCAGTGTACAAGATGAAGGTGATTGTGAACTCCATGGCAGCCAGCTACAGATGCTGGGCTCTGCAACCTCCCTTTACATCCCGAGTTTGCATCTACACTTCTGCAGATAGTTGCTGCAACTTCATCGTTTCTGCATTGATACATTCACACTGTGTTCCTCAAGCCTTGCTCATTGTGTAGTGCAGAATTTCCTTTAAGTTGTGGTATAGTGCTCTCAATAATGTTCCAAGGTTTATTCTTAAAAGAAACAGAGTTTGCTGGACAAATGGCTCAGCCAAAGCCTGGGTATAGATAGTGATGGATGTTTGAGGCTAATTACCCACAACTAATTATCCCAAACTCATGTGTATGAAGGGCATCAAAACACAAAAACAAAGCTAATGACGCACACTGAATCTGAAAATGCATGAGCGTATGATGGTGCTTAGGAAAGGACAAAGAACAGAAAAATGATTGCCATTGTTTGAAGTAGGTATAGTCAAACGCCTTATTTTGGAAATTGGTATTAAAAAGAAAGATTTTCTGAGGGAGTAACATCTGAGCTGAGATCAAAATGAGGTAAAACTGAAGCAGGTGAAGCCAACAGGAAGTAGGAAGATGAGCCAGGAGGACAGAAGCCTGCAAGGGACTATGATGGGGTGGGGGAGTTGACAGAGCTTGCTTTCAAACACAAGGGGATTCAGAGCTGGAAGAGATATACCCTGCAGGCCTACTAAAAGACAGCTGAATAGTAAGGACCAGAGGGTTCTGCCACACTGTCTTACGACTTTTCCACTAGGTTTCGCTTCCTTGGCGGTGTTCGGCAAGTCAGTTGGAGACTTGCTGGAGCTTTGTGATACTTGGATCTCCTGCATCCCTTTCTCTTCTGTCATCCTTTCTCCGTTGCTTTCATAACCCAGTCCTATACACTCTTGGAGGAACTCTGCTGAGTTGAACTAGGAAGAGAAAATTTCATCTGTTTTTTGGGAGCAGTTTTTGAGATGATAAACCAGATGCTTTTATCATTTTTATCTCTTGTGCTAAATATATCATTGGTCCCAAGACCAAGGGTGTCCAGTCACTGTATTCTGCCACTATGTGGCTAGAGGTGTTCATTGTGACTGTCTTTGTGGCCAAGGTGGATTATCACAACCACATCAAGGGTCAGAGTGATCAGAATGACCAGTCCCCCAGCTAGACAATTAGCACAGGTAATGAATACAATGGAGGAGGAATAAGATTCTTTGGACCACTAAGCCCTGGGACAAATTAGTATGATCACCTAGAGGCAGAAGACCAAGATGAGGAAGTGGGTGGTAGAGCCACTCTCACAAAAAGTGAATTAAGTACTCTTGTCCCTACCTGCAAATAACCAACTGCTCCAGATGATTCTGCAAACATCAACCAAAGGCTGGCACGTGAAAAACAGGGCTGCTCTCTGACCCTTCCTAATCCTCCAGAAGAGGCATGAATTAGTAACAAACTGGTTGGCTAGAATAGCCCAGTTTTTTTTTTTTTTTTAAGGCTGCGATAACTATTCCCAGATTAGCACAACCAGGCCAGCTTCTCCAAGGCAGAATAGAGAGCAAAGAACAGGCTGTATCTACAATCCCTGGGTCCTACAATCCCCAATTCCACAAGCTAAGGGGGCACCTAATAAGTACTAGTTAATGATAATGATGACTATGGGTCTCGTTAGATTTTGTTTTAATTGGGCTCAGGCTATAGGCCTCATTACCCCTAATGGAGCTTTTATGTGGGATTCTAAAGGCAAAAAAAAAAAAAAATAATAAATAAATCCAGGAATCTTCTATTGAAGATATTAAAGAAGATATTATTAGCAATCCATTTGGTCTCATAGACTTTGAACAACAAACAACAGAGATTATAATTAACATCACTGTAGTCTCTCTCCTGAAAACACACTAACAATATAGCTAATTAGCAATATGTCCTCATTTGGAGTCAGGCATCTGCATATTATTATCAACAATGCTTGTTTCCTTTTTCCAGATTAAAGGAAGCCATACTGCACGTAGGCATATGGCTGTACTCCTACATTAAAACACTCTGGTTTTTGTACCCACAATAATCATACGGTGGTGATAGTGGGGGGTGTTATCTGTACTGGGCATCGATTTTGTCTGGGAAACTTCCACACATCTAAAAATAAGTTCAGGACTGCCACTGATGGGATTTCAAAGGGAAGAGCAAAAGTTCCCCATTTTGAGAGATAAAAGAATAAAGGGCACGCTGATTGTCTTCACACATGATTGAGGAGCAAGGTCTCCTAGGAAGAGAAGGGCAGGAGAATGAATAAAATGAGGTTCAGATCTTAGCCTCTCCTGCTCCGGGGGGCACACTTCCTCCAGGAAGGTAGGATGGAGATGGATGCCCCAGGAGTGGCAACAGTGGGTTCTGGAAAGAGGCATTTGAGACTCACTGGGGAGAAAGCCTGCACTATGAATGTGTGAATGGCAAGGCTGGCTGCCTTCTGTGCTTGCCGCACCTGCATGTGACAGCATTCACTCCCCTGAAGGCAGCAGGAACAGAGCAACTAGCAATACCCCTATTATACCAAGCACAAAAGTCTAATGTCCTTTTGAGAGCTATTTTTTTGGGAAAAGGAGATAGCCAGACATGGGCTTCAGTCTTTGTTAGAGAATCCTGAAGAGAACCCTGGGAGTTAGTGACACAGGCACATGGAGTTTCAAGAAAGCAGGGGTGTCTCAGTCCTGGCTGGGAACCAACAGGACCTTGTGTTCAAAGTCTGACTAATAGCTGAGGTATCTCCGGTCATGGTGGCAGAATGTGTCATGGGGATGTTTACTTTAGGGCATGGGAGTGACCTCACTTATGATCACAGGCAATGCCTTAGAAGAGATGAAGGATGGTCAATTTGATATATATACTGGGGCAAGGAAGCTGGCTCTGTGGAGGAGGGGCCACCCAACTCTGAGCATCTTTCCTAATGAAGCTCCTGGGGCCATCTGGCAAAATGGAAGTCGGCAACTCGCTTGTTTATCTCTAATACTTCTCCATGTCTTTGATCTTAAAACTGTGTGGATAGTTGGTGACGTTTCAAGTTGTGTTTTCTCCATTGCTGGCAAAGAAAAAAGAGGGGTAATTTTTTGAGGACCCACTTCTTTTATGTTCTGTTAGGCTAAAGAATGAACTAAAATGAAACTGAAAACACTCTTTCAATTCCAACACAACATATACAACCTAATTACAAGGATGGGGAGCTAATTTTGCCAAAAAGGGAATCTCTATTCATGATATAAAACATCCCCAGAAATGGAAAGTGATGGAGAAATTGTATTTTCTAGAATCCTCCTCAGGGAAGGTAGACTCACCTAGAAGGTAAAGCTAGCTCTAAAGCAGCTGTGTTCCTGGGCACTAAAATGTGAATGAAGCCAGAGCCTATTCGCCAAGGGCTACAGTGGAGAGGCCAGGGGTGGCCACCAGGGGGCTTCAGTAACTGGTCTTTGGTCACCCTGGAGCTCAGTTTGTCCTGAAAGTTGAACTCTGAGCAAAACTTTAATGAGCAAGGATTACTGGTTATGTTTCCAGTTAGGCTTTCTCTATTACTAGCAAAGAAATGGAGTGATTCTCTAGACCTATTTTCCAGGATCTAATTGAAGAGGTACCAAACCATCAGGGTGCTCAGGAGACCAACTATCCAACTCCTCCTCTGACCGGGAAAAGGTCCAGCAGTCAAAGAGGCTCAGGCAGTGATTCAGTATCTCCCATACGGAGTGAGGGGCACTGAAGGCCCAGGCCAAAGCCAGGATTCTGCTGTTGGGAGGGAAATTGGAGAAGGCAAGCCAAAAAGCATGGAAGGTAGGTTCACAGAGGCTGAGGGCTGGGTCGGGGTTGGTGCTGCCTAGTTACTATTCAGATTAAGAAGGTGGAGTCTTCTGAACACCTAAAGTCAATTCCTTTCATTGAAATCTCTCTGTTCCAAGTACCTATAAATATATTTTAAAAGGAACAAGACCCTAACCTTGGAATCGTAGGAAAAGGCTCATGGTATTGTAGGTGAGGCTAGACCCAGAGCAATGTGGCCTATGTCTCAGGTGCAATGTTGCCTCAGCCTTGTTTTGAGTTTCGTTAAGTTACTGAGGTTTGCATCTATGGTAGAATGGTTTGTGAAGATGTTTCCAGTTTCTTCCTCTAAGTAACCCTGCTTGAGCACTTGCTTCCCATGTAGTCTTTGAGCTTGGTAATGCTGATGACTGAGTGTGAGTTTGGTTACTTCCTGCATCCAAAGGACAACAGTGAACAGAGACCTGAAAAGTGCTTGTGCTTTGGTACGGTCTGTTTTTTTGCTCTTTGGAGTGTATGAAGAAGCCTGGGCTAGCCTTTAAATCATGGAAGGCATGTGGATCAGAGGCTCGTATATCTTGGGCCAACCAGTGCCAGTGGGCAGTTCTTAGCTGGAGATCATCCAGGATCACGCAATCCCAGTTGAGCCAACCCAGCTGACATCATAATCATGAAGAATAATACACATTTATAGTTTTAAGCTATCAAATCCAGAGTGGCTTGTCACACAGCAAAAGCTAACTGACACAGGACCTTAGCTGATTTTTCTATATAATGGTCATTTGAGGTAGGATGAGAATTGCAGAAACCTTTCTACTCATCCAGTTCTACTGTTCTTAGATTGGAATCCTCAGGAGACACTTGCTTTGGTGAAACTGCCATCACCATGTCTTAAAAATTTTTTATTACTTGGGGTTGGAGAGATGGCTCAGCAATTGAGAGCACTGACTGCTCTTGCAGAGACCTGGGTTCGATTCCTAAGACTCACATGGCAGCTAACAACTGTCTGTAACTCCAGTTCCAGGGGATCTGATACCCTCTTCTGACCTCTGTGGGCATTGCATGACACGTGTGCAACTACTTACATGCAGACAGGACACTGATACACATGAAATAAAAATAATAAATTAAACAAATTATTACTAAAAGAAAAATTATTTATTTTATGTTTAAGTATCTGAGTGTTTCGCATGCATGTTAAGTGTAGTCATGCATGCAATGCCCATAGAGGCCAGAAGAGGGCACACAATTTCCTGGATTTGTATGTTAGTTGCCAGGTGGTGGGTGCTGGGAACCCACCCTGCATCCTCTGCAAGAGCAGCCAGTACTCTTAACTGCTCAGCCATCTCTCAAGAGCCTATTTCGATTACTTTTTAATTATGTGTATTTATGTGTGTTTGAGTGTGATAGGTGCATGTGAATGCAGGTGCCTGAGAAGGTCAGAAGCATCAGGTCCCCTGGAACTTGAGTTATAGGTAGTTGTGAACTTCCTGACGTGGGTGCTGAAAACTTAACTCAGGTCCTCTGCAAGAGCAGTACTCCCTCTTAACCACTGAGCCATCTATTTATCCCCAGTGCGTGCTTTTTTAAAGATGTTTTATTTTTATTGTTTTTATTATTTTATGTGTATGAGTATGCTGCCTGCATGTATGTGAGTGCACCTGTGTCGTGCAATGCTGCAGAGGTCAGAAGAGGGCTTCGGATTCCCCTGGAACAGGAGTTAAGGATGGTTCATAGCCGCCATGTGGGTGCTGGGAATTGAACCTGGGTCCTCTGCAAGAGCAGTCAGTGCTCTTAACCTCTGAGCTATGCCAAAACCATCAAATCCATGGGTAGGGCAGTTAAACAGAATCTGATGGTTCCATGTGCATGAAATGCAGACACTGTCTTCAGTGACAGGAACACCTTCTTCTTCCTGTTCTATATGCTAACTTAGAGTTGGTGAAATTTGTTGAAAATTCCATCCTCTGCCTCCCGCTTCCTTCATTCACATGTACTTCTCTGTTAGTAGTTACACTGCCAGTCTTTCAGGGATGGAGAGACAGCTCAGTGGTTAGGAGCACTGACTGGTCTTGCAGAGGACCCAGATTTGATTCACAACACCCACATGATGGCTAACAACTATCTGTAACTCCAGTTCCAGGAGATCCAACACCTTCTTCTGACCTCCGCGGGCTCTGCATGACAGGGGTGCACTTACATACAAGTCATACACATACACTCATATACATAAAATAAAAATAATAAAATATTTAAAAACAACCAAACAAAGTAAGCAGTTACACTGACAGTCTTTGAAAAGTTCAGAGCTGAGACATAACAGTTTTCCCTTACATTTGTACAGCTCGGTGGGTTGCCAGACACAAGTATTGCTCATTTATTAGAGAGCCCCTCCTGACACCATAAAATAATTATAGAGCTGTCCTGATGAGAAAAAAGCTATAAGCTACCAGCACTTGCTTCTTTTCTTACCTGCCTATCCTGATTGATCTTACTGGGCTGCCATTCTGTTTGGTCCCTGCAGATGATGCAATCATAGGCTCTTGACTAAACTTGGGTAATCTGGGATGTTTGTTCTAGTCACAAATTCATCCAGAGACTTGTTTGGTCTCTGTCACGTAGCAGGTACTGTGCTGGACTTCGACAGTTTCAATCACACAGGGATTGTTAAGGAAAATTATCTAAAACTAGGAAATGAAGCAAAAAGGGACAGCAAAATTATCAATTCAATATGACAGGTTTGACCAGATTACTTAATTCTCTGGGAGAGGGCTGGAGAGACAGCTCAGTGGTTAAGAGCACTGGCTGCTCTTGCAGAGGATCCAGGTTCGAGTCCCAGCACCCACATGGCAGCTACGAACCATCCTTTCCAGTTCCAGGGGAATCCTCTTTTGATCTCCGTGGCATTGCATGACACAGGTGCATTCACATACATGCAGGCAATACTCGCATAGACATAAAATTTTTAAAAAATAAAATATTTTAAGTGCTCTCTTATGGTCTTCTGAATTGTCTCTAGTCTATTGTAATGCTTCCCTCTTCATCTCTGAGCTTGGTTATTTGGGTCCTCTCTCCTTCTCTTGGTTAATTTGGTTAAAGATTTGTTAATCTTGTTTATTTTTTCAGAGAACCAACTCTTCGGTTCATTTATTCGGATCCAGGTTCGGTTTCCAGCAACCATGTGGCAGCTAACAACGGTCTGTAACTCCATTTCCGGGGGGATCTGACAATCTCTTCTGGCCTCTGTGGGCACTGCTTGTACATGGTGCACTTACACACATGCAGGGAAAACACTCATACACATAAAATAAAAATAAATAAAATTTAATTCTCTGGGAGAATGTATCTTTTTTTGAGCTATTATTGATTAAGGCCAAGATTAAAAGCTATATGCTTACTTACAGATGTTCATCTTGTACAAATTTAAATGTTTTTGGTCTAGCAGAAATACTCAAAGCTTATGATTTTATGGTTGCATAGGATATTAATCCACTTTGTTCATATCTAAAAATTTCACCATGATTTTCTCAACTACTTTTATAATCTGTTCCTCAAATGCCATGAACTGGCATTAATATTTTCCTAATCTCTTCATTAATAAGTTAAATCTTTGAGTTATGCTTATTCTGTATTGTTGGTATGAGAATTACGTTTTAATTTTATGAAAACTGTGTCTTAACAGATCTTTGTCTTTAAGAAGCTCAGATTCTGGAGGGGAGGTTAAGAAAAGCATAAACACTAAAAAATGCAAAGTAGAAAGCGGGGGATCCTGAAGGGTGGACATTTTCAGTGGAGGAAGGCAAACTGTCTAGACCCCTGAGGTGATCCCATGACTCACCATCTTCAATATCACCATGCTGTACTCTTTAATCTCTAGCTGGATGCTGGCCTGAGGCACTAACAAGCTGAAATAAGAATAGAGATCCCTGGTATGTGAGGACTTCCCTGTATCTTCCCTTGATGGGCCCCAAAGGAAGACAGGAAGCCTGCCACTAGGGGCATCCGACCACTTTCAACCTCTCTGTCCCCATACATTTCTTCCTCTGATCCTAGAGACACAAAGAGTCTCCCAGTTTTATTCTCACAAAGATAATTCTACCATCAAAACCTCTTCAGTTTGTTGAGGTTCAAGGAAAGGGAATGGCAAGTTCTTTAACAACTGTCTGTTGGGCATCCGGATCGTCCTTTTCTTAGAAAAACGCTCACGTAGGGTGTGACAGAGATTGTGCTTATCTGTCAGCTCTTCTCCCCTGTTGCACTTGTTCCAAATAGTTAAGAGAAACGCTCAAAGTGGCGGAATTCTTTATTTTGGCTCACTGTTTCAGAAGTGCCAGTTCATCATGGCAGGTAAGAAATATCAAAACAGATCAGTTCACATTGTGGCAGCCAGAGCACTGAGAAAGGAGATGCAGGAAGAGGCCAGGAGAAGATACAGCTCCCAAGGACACACCCCCTAGTGACCTACTTTATTCAACTAGGCCCTATCGCCTAGATTTCCCTAATACCTGATAATGCCATCTTATTATGAATCCATCAAGGATTAATAAATCCACTTATTAGGTCAGAGTGGTCCCTGAAAATGCCCTCACAGACACACTCAGAGATGGGCTTCACTAAACTAGGTGTTTCTTATTCCAATCAAGTTGGTTTAAGATTAACTAGCACACCAGTATAAACATTACCATGTTAGGATATGTCAGTCTGAGTATGAGCAGGAAGCTGATGGTGCTCTCAAGCTTGAACACTAGAGAGATAAAACAGCATTCACACATCGCAGGCACCATATGTTAAATCCGAGTTTCCATCTGAGGTAAAGGTGAGAACGTCAGTGCCACAGATGAAGAGGCTGAGAGGCCCCTTGCTAGGAAACAGGCTCCAAAGCCCTTGTTTCTTTCACTGGACTGTGCTGCTCTCACTTCTCCCCTGGAGGTGTTGTCTAGAATAGCGAGTCTATAGTCATTCTGAGTGACAGCACTAAGAGGAATGTTCCAGGTACATGGGTGTGCAATACAGTGTGAATTAAACCCTGAACTCTGCTCCACATTTTGTTTGGTAAGGGAGAACCCTTGTCTCCTTTTCTTAGGAACACTCTCACGTAGATCCTAATTTAATCCAATGCTGCCTGACTTGTGCAGTCTATGACTTCACGGGGAAAATTAGGTCTGGTCGACAAAAGCAGAAGATTTAGGGAGGATGAAATAAGCCAGATGGCAGCCAAGCCACAAGGGACAAGGCAAAAGCAAATGCCACATACTACTTAATGCAAACATGAAGAGAGCTACTGGGGGCGGGGTGGGGCAGATGAGACACTGCATCCCAAACATGGGTTGCTTTGGCTATTAGCAGGTGGGGCCATCACATTCTCCTTGAGACCTACTAAACACATGGGCTGAACTGTAAAAGTGACAGGGACCAATTCATAACCAGCCGTTGACGTTATCATAATGAATCACTATACAGCAATGAGAAAGAACAATCTATAACCACATCCAGTAACATGGATGAATCTCACAAACATAGAGAACAAAGGAAGTCAATTACAAAAGAACATATGACATAAGATTCTATTTATATAAAGTTCAAAAGCAGGCAAAGCTAACCAATGTTGTTAGAAGTCGGGATGGTGGCAGTCTGGGGAAGCTAGTGAGGGGAAGGGGGCCCTTGCAAGGCTTCTGGAGTAAGTAACAGCCACATTCTGCTACTTCATCTGGGAGCTGGACTGATGGATTTGTTCACTTCGTGAAAACTCACTGAGAAGAACACGTATGATTTGTATTTCCCTCTGTCTGTAAGTTACTAATGTATAGAACTTGCAGAACTACCAAAACCACAGAAGACAATAGGAAGGGAATCAGAGAGAAATGACAGTTGTTACAGATCTACCTCCTAAAGAGTCAAGCTTCTCTGTTACTATTGTTTCATTTTCTCAGCAAGGAGGGATGCAGGGAAATGTATTTGAAAAAAGAAAGGCATCTACTGGGGGGCGGCAGTCATGTCTCAGTAGTAGAAGCATTTGTCTAGCATGTGCAAGGTCCTGAGGGTTTAATGTCTAGTAATGCAAAAACGAATAATAAATAAGTGGATTCACACTGGGAACATTATTTTCTTGCTCTTCACTTGTGAAATGGGTAGCAGCTTTGGGGAAATGCCTCTTTTCTTCTCGTTATTATTTGTCACTCACCTTGTCTTCCTGGAGCTCTTATAGTGTGCATTTTCTTGTGGACATTTCCCCCCTTGGCCCCATCTACACACTTCCACCTCCTCCACCTTTTCCAAATATCTTCTCTGCACCAGCTTTGTCCTAGCACTTTTCATGTGTTATTCTAATCAATTGCCTCTCAAAGTTCCCTATCAAATGGGCACTAGTATCATCCCCTCCATCACACATGTGTGAAATCAAAGTTTGGAATCCTGTTAAATTTGTTTATCTCATCAAGGGTCTGGAAGGTGCTTTATATTAAACGTAGCCAACTGCTTGGAGATGGAGGCAGTAACACAGGGCTAGCGAAGACACCAAAAGGAAGCCTGTACTGGTAGAAGCCTCAGCGAGAGTGAATACCTTTTGTAAGGACCACAGTGTAAACAGACAGAATGCTGAGCATAGAAGGGGCTGGTGACCAGCTTCTACTGAAGAAGAGAGAGGCTTCAGGAAGAGGGTTTCAGTCTTCCGTCCTTCTCTTTACTGCTTTGCTGGCACTGGTCCGTGCCCTCCATGATTGAATCACAACCTAGTCTTTCCTTCCTTATTACCAAAATCTTACTAAAAAGTCTCAAACTCAAAGGAGTCAGGGGGGCCCAGAGACTCCCAAAACTATTGCCATTGCTCTTGGTTACTACCAGAACATGATCATAAAACCCTGCTGCTGAAGATACCACACACTTTGGTTGAAGGTCAAGAAGAAATCAAGCTGATACTGAACTGGAAGCCTCCTCCCTGTTGGCTAGCTTTTATACTATCAGAAGGTGCTATGCAGGTTACTGGGGGAAGAAAGATAACAGTGTTACCCAGCTGTGAACCTTGTAAACTACAATAATGACAAGCCTGGCAAGATAGGTTCATTGGTGCAATAGTGGCATTAATGTTATAGGGAAAATCAACCAATTTGTGATTGGATTTAAGGCCTGCTCCACAGGACAGAACTCATGCCTGGTTCTATAAACCTGACCAGGAATCCAGAGCTCAGGAGGTCATAGGCCCTGGGAAGAATCTACTACTATTATTCTGCTAAGTGAGCATATTATCAAACTGCCTTCTAAATACTTATCTTTATACCTGTAGATTATTGTCACTCTCAGTCCTCATCAGATAAGCCTTTTGCAGTGGACAGTGGTTACTACAGAGACTCACAAATGGTCAAAGCACAGAGACTAAGTGCCTCTGGAGTACATATGTACTACACTGTACATAAGGGACATATGTATTACATTGCTCCCCAAAGCTCAAGGAACATCCCAGAAGAGGCAGCAGAAAGATTGCAAGAGCTAGAGGTTGGGGAGGACTGCTGTGAAACAGTCTCTTCTAGACATCACATGTATGATACACTTATGAACTCACTACAGCTGTGGTTATTTGCACAAGACCGGCACTAGGATGGCTGCATCAGCATTTCATCATGGAAAGGGAAGGGCACATGAGGCCCCATACCTCCCTGGGGACTATATACAGTTGATGGTGTTGAGGGTAAGGGATGCTACTTTCTTCAGTGATGAATTTGCCCATGTTCTAGTAAATAACCTCCCATCCGTGCTCATGCAGGCAGCCCTATTTAAACTCAGTGGGTCTCACATACATACAAAAGGCATTAAATTAGGTAAAGGACTTGTTGGAAAGAACAAGGGTTTCCTCAGGAGACGGGGGATGAGACATGGTAATAGGGAATGAGAAAGAATAAAATCCATTAGGTACATGTTTGAAACTGTCAAATAATAAAAAATTAATTTAAAAACAAGAGTCTTTCAATAAGCAACTATTGTCATTCCTATGCCAAGAATCGATAGCTAGTCTTTTATATAAC
>NW_008332087.1:463088-464577 GCF_000622305.1 Nannospalax galili
TTGGTCTTTTTGAGACAGGGTCTCCCTGTAGCTCCAGCTGTCCTGGAACTCACTATGTAGACCAGGCTGGCCTCGAACTCACAAAGATCCGCCTGCCTCTGCCTCCCAAGTGCTGGGACTACAGGTGTGCATCGCCATACCCGGCCGAATTCCTCTTTTTCTGCATTATTCTCTACCTTAAACGTGCTTATTTTATTGTGTTTATTTAAAATTTTAGTTTCTTTACAGTTTTTGGTTCCTTTCAGGGTATAAAGATACAAAAAAATTATTGAATTATAAACTTTGTACAAGGGGGTGAGTTACATCAGCCATGATAATTTCTTCATGCCTGTTTATGTTCAATACACACTGTA
Source organism: Nannospalax galili (assembly GCF_000622305.1). NCBI lineage: Eukaryota > Metazoa > Chordata > Mammalia > Rodentia > Spalacidae > Nannospalax > Nannospalax galili. Next base: position 463,442 of record NW_008332087.1, read on the forward strand.
ACCATTTCTCAAATTCCTCTGTTGCCCTTCTGGTCCAGGCCATCATCCCTGACTTCTATCATTCAATTTTACCTTCAGAGAGAGAAGACGTCCCTGATCACCCTATACAAGTGGTATTCCTCCCCATTCCTCAATATTCCCATCTATCATTCTGCTTATTTCTTTTGTAGATAGCATTTATCACAAACCCAAATTGTTCTGTGCATAGTGATAGACCTCGTCAGAATATCAATTCCTTGAAGCAGAGACTAGATTTGTTCTGTCACTTTTAAATGCTTGGCACTTAGCCATGAGTCTGACATATATAAGGTCTCACTAAATGGCATCTGCATGAATGGACTATTGAATAGACATACAGATGAATGAAGAAAGGAAGGAAGGAAGGGAGGAAGGGAGGAACAAACAGGGCTTTGAAGCCTGATGGGTGTGGTATGGTTGATTGATTCTATTATCTCTGGAACAGCATTCAGTTCCTGGGACGTGAGAGGATGAGAAGCTTTCACAGAGAAAGGGACACAAGTGTCCCTGGCTCAGTTTCAGGCTTGACCCCTCTTGTGTGAGGACCCTAAGTTCAGGCACAATATGGCATAGTCATCTGTCTTTGAGGGATGATAGGAGCAGTGCCCTTCCCTTCGCCCAGGGAAGGGAGATGGAGATTGTACTGAAGGAACCAGTGGCCGTCACCACTGTCTGACTGAGTCACATTCAAAGTCCAGCTAGTGACCAGAGGAGCAGCCTTGGTGGCACAACATGGGACAGCAGGGGTTTGAGAAATAAGAACAGGAAGGAGACTCAGGAGGCTACACATTTTGTTCTCCTGAATTCAACTAAGGCTCTGAACATTTTCTTTTTATTTAAAAATTTATTTAATGAGTATGAATGTTATGCCTGCATGTATGGAAGTGTACCTGTGTCCTACAGTGACTGCAGAGGTCAGAAGAGGTGTCGTATCCCTTGGAGCAGGAGTTACAGATGGTTGTTAGCCGCCATGTGGGTGCTGGTATTCGAACCTGGGTCCTCTGCAAGAGCAGTCAGTGCTCTTAACTATTGAACCAACTCTCCAGTCACCTGAACATTTTCTTAATCTGCTTGCTTCTTTTCAAAGTTCAAATGCTATACACGTATATTTTACATAT
>NW_008332087.1:465709-471784 GCF_000622305.1 Nannospalax galili
TATGTCTATTCCTCCCCATTCCTCAATATTCCCATCTATCATTCTGCTTATTTCTTTTGTAGATAGCATTTATCACAAACCCAAATTGTTCTGTGCATAGTGATAGACCTCGTCAGAATATCAATTCCTTGAAGCAGAGACTAGATTTGTTCTGTCACTTTTAAATGCTTGGCACTTAGCCATGAGTCTGACATATATAAGGTCTCACTAAATGGCATCTGCATGAATGGACTATTGAATAGACATACAGATGAATGAAGAAAGGAAGGAAGGAAGGGAGGAAGGGAGGAACAAACAGGGCTTTGAAGCCTGATGGGTGTGGTATGGTTGATTGATTCTATTATCTCTGGAACAGCATTCAGTTCCTGGGACGTGAGAGGATGAGAAGCTTTCACAGAGAAAGGGACACAAGTGTCCCTGGCTCAGTTTCAGGCTTGACCCCTCTTGTGTGAGGACCCTAAGTTCAGGCACAATATGGCATAGTCATCTGTCTTTGAGGGATGATAGGAGCAGTGCCCTTCCCTTCGCCCAGGGAAGGGAGATGGAGATTGTACTGAAGGAACCAGTGGCCGTCACCACTGTCTGACTGAGTCACATTCAAAGTCCAGCTAGTGACCAGAGGAGCAGCCTTGGTGGCACAACATGGGACAGCAGGGGTTTGAGAAATAAGAACAGGAAGGAGACTCAGGAGGCTACACATTTTGTTCTCCTGAATTCAACTAAGGCTCTGAACATTTTCTTTTTATTTAAAAATTTATTTAATGAGTATGAATGTTATGCCTGCATGTATGGAAGTGTACCTGTGTCCTACAGTGACTGCAGAGGTCAGAAGAGGTGTCGTATCCCTTGGAGCAGGAGTTACAGATGGTTGTTAGCCGCCATGTGGGTGCTGGTATTCGAACCTGGGTCCTCTGCAAGAGCAGTCAGTGCTCTTAACTATTGAACCAACTCTCCAGTCACCTGAACATTTTCTTAATCTGCTTGCTTCTTTTCAAAGTTCAAATGCTATACACGTATATTTTACATATTTATAAATATATGTGTATAAGTACATACAGATATGTATTTGTGCACATATATAAGCATGTGTATACACAAGCATACAAATGTTAACATATTTATATATACAGATGTCAGTATCTATGCTTAATAATGTTCTTTTTTTTTTTTTCGGTCTTTTTGAGACAGGGTCTCCCTGTAGCCCCAGCTGTCCTGGAACTCACTAGGTAGATCAGGTTGGCCTTGAACTTACAGAGATCCGCCTGCCTTTGCTTCCTGAGTGCTGAGATTAAAGGCATGCACCACCACACCCAGCGCTTAATAATTTTTGTTTTAACTTTTGATTTAATTTTAAGATAACTGAAACGGCATCCCCCCTGCCCCGATACAGTGTACAGTGTCTCACTATATAGACCAGGCTGATGGTGAACTCATAATCCTTCTTCCTCAGCCTCCCCAAGCCTAGGATGACAGGCAGGCCCTGCCATGCCCATATTCTAGCCTATTGTTTTCTTAATCAAACTCCCAGAAAAGCTGTTAACTCTGTGTTATCATTTTAACCCAGTTGTTCTCAAAGCATCATCAGAATCAACAGTCCAAGGCTGGGGCCCACAGCTGGAATTCTGCAAGACTCCTGGTGGTCCTACTGCATACTCAAAGAGCTCTGCCAGCTCCAGAAGAGGACAAGGAGCATGTGCCCAGGGGTAGTTATGGTACTGCGCTTCCAGGGGTCACTATAGCAAAGGGCAAGGGTTAGGATATAAAGGGTTCTCAACTAGTGTGTGTGTTTTTTCTTTGGAAAATGTAATCAGGCAAACAGCAAATAAGCCATCAAGTCCAGCCAGGGTAAGGCCATCTGAACAGACGCTCGCTTCTGAGGACCCCTGAACAATGAGGACCCCAAGAGAGGAGTAGTGGAGCTTCTTAAGTTCTTCAGTCCCGGGTGAAAGGGAGGCTGCCCAAGGAACATTAGACATTAACACTCAAGGTAAAAGATCACAGCCCGAAGAGTGGAGGGTGAATTGCAATGCTGGACTGATTTCAGCTTTCCATTCATGTCAACATATCCTGGCCTCTCTGGGCTTGTTTAGGTAGCAGGTTCCCCATATGGGGCAGGAAAGACTCTCCAACTACACACCTCTCCTGAGTGCATCTTCTCTAAATGGACAGATAGGCCATGAGGAAGGACAGGGATGTCTTTACATGGCTATTGGAAAGAACAGATATACTTAGGTCAGAGCTAACAGATTACATAAGAGCTAAGAGGGTCCTGGGACCCCAGTAGGCTAAAGAGGAGGGAAAAAACCCATCAGAACATTATAGAAATAGAAACAAAGCCGGATGGGAGACAGAAGAAGGACTTAGAGACTTTCTTTTGGGTATCCCAAATTCCTAATGACTATCATCTTGCTTTGAACTTAGTTCCTCTTTAAACCTGGAAGTTCTACCTACCCCAAAGGCATCCCTGCAGCAAATCATTCAGTAAGGGTGACTCTGAGACTGTCTACCATCTAACTGGTAGATGTCAAGGATATTGAAGCAATAATTCAAGTATGAAGTTCAAGAAGGGAAATCTACATGCACCCAGCCAACACCCAGCAGCCACTGCCAAAGCCGAATACCTCGTATTTTAAAATAAAAAGAAAATCATTCATTGAACACCTCTGTGTGCTTGCTTTCAGGGAGATATTCCAGAAAACAAAGTCTTGATATTGCCATACCATCGGTATCTATAAAGGCTCCATGGACAAGGGCAAACTCTGCTAAGAACCCAACTCTAGAAAATGCTCTTGTGAAACAAATTGCACAGGCCCCAACTAGGACACATGTGTACCAACCAGAGTCTCACTCTCCAACAAATTTATACCTCACCTTGTGAAATAGCCTTTGCTCGTTCTAGCTCAGACTTCTCCCACCTATTCCACAGTCTTCAGATACAAAGGCTGGCTATTTAGATAGAGGCAGGCCCATTTTTTTCTTACCAATATCCTAAGTATTCAGTTATTAATAGACTAACTCCAAGTTTTTAATGCTTACCTTCCCCAGTGGTCCACAGAAAAGTCCCACAGTAAACAAAAAGTTCTCCAACACGGCATGTCACTCACACACACACACACACACACACACACACACACTTATGAATGGCTTCTTTCAAAGTCCTCACATTTGAAAGCAGACTTGAGAAGTTCAGAAGACAGAGTGTGTTGCAAGTGAACTCGCTTGCTCTCTGACCAAAAGAAATATATTTCTAGCTTTTTAAAAAAGAAGACCTATTCTGTGGTCCCAACCTGGAGCATCCAACAGTGGCCCTCTCACAACCTGTGCCTCATTTTCTCTCACATCAGGTCATGATCTATTGAGCTTCACCCATAGAACCCTTTCCTTGGAATCTGACACCCCCCTCCCGCAAGTGGAATTTCTCCCATTCCAGGTCTTGAACAAAGATTCCAAGACCCATGTTTGATCTCTTCACGCTCCATTTTCATCAGTCCTTCACACTCTCCATCACTTAGAAAAATACAAACAGCACGGTTCAGTTTTAAGGTTAAGAACTGACAGTCTCCATAAACATTTTTATAATAAAAGCTGACTTATCCACTGCCAGAATTCAGTGTCTGTGGGAGGGGGGTGAGATGGAATGAGGGCAGAGTGGGAAATGGAAACCTTCAACGTCAGAACAAGGGAACAAGTGAAGCCCATTCAACTTGTGGGTGAGACGCTTCCAGAGTTTCACTAGGAAATAATGGCTGAGTTCATCTACCTCTGAATAACCCAAGTATTATAGGGGGGAATAAAGAAACCCCATTTGGAGAGGAACTCTGGCATAAATTCCTCACTCATGGAAAATGTAAAGCAATCAATAGTCATAACTCATAAAATTGCCAGGGTATGAATGTAAAATATGGCCTAGAAGACGTATAAAATCGTTCTCAGGCTGTTTGAAGTCAGAAGGGGCAGAGAACGAGATAGAAGTGAGGCAAAAACCTAAAACTTAAGCCACACTCTACCTTTAACCACCTCAGATATTTAAGAGCTGAAATCATCTAATTAGCTGGGATTCATTTTTCTGATGTGTGGGCGGATGAGCTGCAGGACTCTTTCACTCATTCATTTAATTAAGGGAGCTAATGACTCAAGGGCTTGGGGCTTCAATGGGGAACAAGACAAACGTGGCCCTTCTCGCTGCACGCACAGGCTTCAGGGGTGTCTAAACATTGCTGTGTATCTGACATTCTACTTCAGTGCAAAGCCATTGAAATCAGGGTGTGTTGGGTAGAATGAAAGCATCAGAACTTTCAGAAGTCTTCATAGGATTCTAAAATCTGCAGAGTTTAGGAAGAACTCAGGGGTCTTAGCTGGGTTTCTTAACTGCCTGATCGGTGAGCACCAAAGTCTTGCTCCCAACTCACCTTTCTGTTAGCAGCTGCTGCCCTGTCTACTTTCTGAAACTCCACAGGACCCCAAGGACTTCATCCCACTGTCTTTAGGGCAAGTGAAAGTTCTCTGAAAGCTTAATCTACTCTGAGGTCTTAAGGACATTTTCTGATTTGAAAGGTGGTAATGAACTTTTAAAATTCCAAATCTTAAATCTGAACATAATACTTAGTACCTTATCTGATAATAGTATAAAATATTTAAAACCCAGACCATTCCAGAAGCCCTAAGTTTTCTGGCAACTTTATTCACAAAGACATTTCATGGCATGGATCCTGGGATAGACACTCATTAGCTTTAAATCTCCAAATTTCTTTGTTAACGCAGAAAAAGAAAATATACTTCCTGGCTCTTCCCCTTGTTCTCTGGGAGCGTTAATACCCAGTTCTTCCTTGAGCCATCAGGAGAAATTCACTATAGACTGTCTTGGGCCTCTTCTTCTAGATGGCCTACTCTTCTAATTTCATCTGCTTATAAAGGACATACATTTTTACTAAGACCCTGGACTTTTTGAAAACGGGAAATGAAAAGGAGAAAGAAAGGTACCTGCTTTCAAGTTGCAATGAACATGCCAGAAAAGATAAAATCACCAAACCAAAGTATCCTGAGAAAAATGTGTTTCAGGGGAAATACTTCCCTTTGCGTCCCACTGTGTGTTCCGCAGGGTGAAGTGCTCCCACTTCTACCACCAGAGCCTGCCACTTGGCCAACCCAATGGCATTCCATTGCAGAGATTAAGACCAACTTTATGACTGTGGTGCAAATAATAAAGAGCCCGGCAGGGTTTCTTTCCAAAATGAAAGCTCATTTATTTTCAGAGGTGTATAATTTGGTTATAAATGTTTCCTTTGGGCCAAAACATCCAAAATTGGGTTTCTGCCTGGAACATATCACTCCTTTGTGGGAAAAGAATGGACCCCGTGTGGTCCCACTATGTCTGTCTATCTGGGGCATAAAGGGGTTCACGTTGGTACGCCCTTGCTTTACATGTGTCAACAGCAGTCACTGGGCTGTATCAGGGATGGAGGCTCCTGATTGGCCGCACCAGCCCCCAAACCCAGTTTCATCTGTGCAGGCTCATCACTGACTCTCATTCACACCTTTTTGCATCGCTCAGTGCTGAGGAGAGTAGATCATCAGGCACCAAACTCTCTGTGAGATTTGGCTTTTCTTCCTGGTCTTTATGTCCTTATTTTGTTTATCTTTTTAAAAATCATCCTAAAAATTCCACCCAGCAATGACTAATATTTGGATAGAAACAAAGCCAGTTCTTTTCAGGGCTCCTGAGCTGACCACATGTACTTGGAGCCAGAATTCAGCCCAAGTTGTTTCACCAATTTCACCAAATAGAAACATCATTTTCTCCTATACAAGCAGCTTAAAAAGTAACAGTGCTCTGTGTTATTTTCCTGTAGGTCAACTGCCTTTCATCATATGCTTTTACCCCAGCTTCCACTTGCACCTTTAGATGAAGTCAAAGCCAATACTAAGTTTTGAAGATAAAATATATTTATTCCACTATTTTCCCCCTTTAAATATCAGGTCAAGCAGAACAAAGGATCATTTGGTGGGATTAAGGGAATGGCATTAAAGTCATCATGTGTGTGTGTGTGTGTGTGTGTGTGTGTGTGTGAGAGAGAG
>NW_008332087.1:471817-499869 GCF_000622305.1 Nannospalax galili
CATATATGAAAATACAATAATGATACTCATTATGAGGCCTGATTAATATACTAATATCTGAGAGAGAGAGAGAGAGAGAAGGAGAGAGAGAAACAGAGAGAAACTAAGAAAGACTGAGAGAGACTGAGAGACTGACTTATTGATCATGTGCCATCAAAACTATTTCAGATTGTCATACTGTGAAGAGGTAGGTGAATAAAATCAGCACAGTTCAGCTGGGGCATATGAGCACATAACAGAAATTAGCATCAGGGGGACTGGCTCAAGAGGTGAAGCCCAGTGGTCTAATTTACTGTGAAGTCTCCAGCTAGGAAATGATGAACCAATTTGCTTTTGCTAAATACAAGGACTAGTCCTGAGGCTGATACTGAGGCAGTATGTCAAGCGAAATGTTACACTAAAAAAAAAATCTTTCTATGGAGGATAGATAGATCGTGGCCAAGGTAAATGATCCATCAGTTTGTCAAAATTATGTCAAATTTCCAGCTGATCACATCCCCTTTGAAACAGTTCTCACTAGCTACACAGTCTATGCTCCAGATTTTTTTTTTTTTTAAAAAATCAGATCCTAGTCGAGCGTGGTGGCACACGCCTTTAATCCCAGCACTCAGGAGGCAGAGGCAGGCGGATCTCTGTGAGTTCGAGGCCAGCCTGGTCTACATAGTGAGTTCCAGGCCAGCGGGGGTTACAGGGAGACCCTGTCTCAAAAAAGACCGAAAAAAAAAAAATCCTAGTTCAAGTAGAACAAGTGCTGTGAAAGGAGAACCAAGTTAAGAAATTATAGGGAATGAAGGATTTTGATAATTCATGTACAAAGAAATGCAATAATGCAAAACAGGCAGCCCCAGCCTCAGTCTCTAAGTAACTCGCTGGCTGGAGCTAATGCTTTCAGCACTTCTGGCTGCTGCCATGGCCCAGAGCCCACCTGGAACTTGGAAAATCAGCTTCCCAGAGCATTTGGAAACCACAATACTGACACATGATGAACAAGTCATAAAGGAAGTCTGACTTTCCTATGTATGAGACTCACAAAAGCAAGGGACTCCAATCACTCCTGCTGTATGAAAGCCACATTTGCGCTGTGGTTAGGGAATTTTATTCAAGGACACACACATCATACTGAGATAAAAGAGAAACAAAGATCTGACTTCTCTTTGAAAACCATAATTTCCTACTTCACTACCTTGTGTCAATACATCTGAGCCTGCTGGGCTGTAAGTCACTTCCTGTCCTGGTCAAGTTTCATCTCCTTTACGAAGCTTTCAATACTGCTCACAGCTCCCAGGTGCAAACGAGACTTGGCTGAAAGTCATTTGGAATTCAGAATATTGCCTGAAGAGGTATGGACAATGGCTTTTAAGAAACAATTTTCCTTTACTTGTCAGTCCCCCATTGAAATACACAGACACACACAGAGACACAGACAGACAGACAGACAAAACTTTGTTGACAGAAATGCCTGTGGTTCTAGCCACACTATCTAGTAAAGGTATCCTGGGCAACTAGAACCCTTCTAATTATGCAGGCTGTGAGCACATGGTAACATCATCACATGCTGGAATGAGTCGGGACAGCAGATGACACACTGACATTCAAAAACACTATGTTCCCTCATGTTGCTGCTTTGGTTAACTCGGAAAGGTTAATTCACTGACAAAGAAGAAATTGCAGTCCTGGGTGCAGACCTATAGATTCCCTCAGTTCACTGGAAATGAAGTTCTTTAAGAGGGGATATTTATGACAATGCAATGATCATTAAGTGAATCTGGATTGTTCTATTAAAACTCAAAGCGAAGCTTAGTGGTACAGATTTGTAATGCCAGTAGCTCAGGGGGCCAAGGCAGGAAGATCACAATTTCAAGGACTGCCTGGACAACTTGGTAATAACTTGTCCAAAAATAAAAAAATAAAATTAGGTCTGGGGATACAGCTCAGGGTAGAATGCTCTCATAGCTTGTGTGAGATGCCAGGTTCAATTCTAGTCCCACAAACAGACAAGCAAACAAACAAACAAATAAAATCAAGCCATGTCAGATGACTTTACATTTAAAAGAAAAAATAGAACAAAATAGAAATGAGTAAGAACTCCCAAATCAAGGCCCATGGTCTGCTGTCAGACAACCAGGCAAACCTTTTCCATCTCAGTTTTTTCATTTATAACATGAAAATAAAATATTGACTCTGCCTTCCTAACTGTGGGAAGGGCATTTGGGAAAGCACAGCACTCTCTGACATTCTAGGCTTTACCAAACCCTTGCTCTATGCAAGGAGCTACCTGCAAACCATGAGGCTAACAGAGCAGTAAGATACTGCTCTAGCCCTCCAGACCCTTCCTCTGATTGACATGCAGGGTGGGGGATGGCAGATGGGAGCAGGAACATAGTAATTATTTAATGGATGTGTAATGCAATATGGCTCAGAAATGAGCCCCTAGGAGCCCAAGCAATTCACAGAAATGCTTGTTTGACTTTATTTAGAATTTTTGCAGTTAGAAGAGGAAGGAAAGTGTTAGCTAAGGGAGCAGCATGGGCAGAGAGGCAGAAGAACATGCCAGTGCTGATTTGGTTGCTTTGTAGCCTGTAAAAGCGAAGGGCAGGGCAAGAGATTAATCCCGCATATTGGCATCCTTAATACTTGGGTTGAGCCAAGACATGGGGAGCCATCAAAAGGTCTTGAGCATGGAAGAGAAACAATTTAGAACAAGAAGTTGGGTACTGAAGTCTGAAGGGAGGTGAGAGAACAGAAACTAGAGATGAAAACAAGAAATCTGGAAAAGGATGGACCCAGGTCACCACACCAGAGTGCGTGGGGGTGGTGCTGTCACTGTTGGGATCAACAGGAATGGGCACAAATATAGGTACTCAGTGTGCTGGGAAATTTGACCGGCGCTTCAACGTTCCTGCCTCATAGAATGTACACCTTGGTAGCACAGCTTCTCTTAGGACGTGGAGTGGAACAAGCTTCCAGCCAATAGAATATGGAGAAGAGTGACAGGGCTGCCAGTGAGACTGGGCTAGAGAGCACCACGGATTTTGTCTTGCTCACATTCTCTTTCTGGCTCTATTCACTTGTTTTCTCTGAAACAAACAAAGCAAAACAACAACAACAACAACAACAACAACAACAACAACAACAAAACAGCTGCACTCTGGTGAAGCGCTTGCTTTGTGGAGAGACCCAATGGTAAGGAACTAAGGGCTCCCTCAGGAACGTTTCCAGTAAAGAGACCTTTCTGCCACTTCTTTATTTCACTCTTTCCTAGAGTTGATCTAAGCGACATCATTTGATTTTCAAGTTCAAATGGATGAGGGGGCATTCCAATAGAAAAGTGGTGGGAAGACTAATGCCATGCATACAAGGCAGGTCAGACCCTTCTGAATGTGACACTTAGAAGCACACCCTTCCTTTTACATGTATACCTCATGTGTGATTTTTATATCAGTAACTTGTGTCTACAGGACTAAGAAAGGGGAAATATCTTTCTATAAAATGGGTCATCCTATAGATGTAGTAATAGCACCCAAATGTTTGAATAATGGTTAACAAAAGCTAGGCTGAGAGATTTGGGGAAAAAAACCATATTATCTCCCCATTTATGTTTGAGTTGTGGAGTTGAACAGCAAATATAATACCATGTCTGTGACCTAGAATAAGCCTCCATGCTAAATCTCTTTAGCATGTTTTTGTACTCAGTGTGACTGCTTATAATTAAGTGCTTTTCAGTAGTCTTCTCGCTGTCCAAAAAAACCCTGCAAAACTGTGTTACTACATAACTTTAGAACATGTAATGTCCAAATAAGTAACCACAGTCTATTCTCATTGGCTTAGCCTGGGATTTCTCAGACATCTTTCATGATGGTGGCACACAGACTGTTCATTCTGCTGCTTGATACCTGTGGAGAACTATGGTCACCACAATGGCCAGAGTTCTTCTGCTCACATGCAAACCATTGAGAGATAAGTTTTTCTGAATCAAGCTTCCCATTCTTGTAGGCTTTTAATTCTGGCCGAGAAAGTGCAAACAGATCTCTGCAGTTTGTCGAAGACGGAGGCAAAATTCTGTCTGCTTGGGTTTATCTTGCCTGTCTTGAGTGGAAGAGAATGTTATGGTTTGAATCTGAAATGTCCCTCACGGGATGATGTATTTGAACACTTGGTCCCCAGCTGGTGGTGCTGTTTTGGGAGGTTATGGGAGCTTTGGGACCTGGGGCCTAGCCAGAAGGAGTGGATGACTGGGGCAGCACTTGATGGATACATCTGCTTCTGGTTCTGCCCCAGCTCTCTGCTTCTGGATTCATGAAGATGTGAGGAGCTGCTGCCACTAACAGAGAGAGAGAGCTGCTACTGTTAACAGACAGAGCTATTGCTACCAACTAACAAGTGTTGCTGCTCACAGACAGAGCTGCCCCATCCTCCATCCTTTCTGGGTATAGCCTCTGAAACCATGAGCCAAAATAAATGTTTCATCCCTCAAGTTACTTCTGTCAGGTATTTGGTTACAGTGATGTGGAAGATAGCTAATACAGAGAGGAAGGCAAGGCTTGTTTGTTTGCATTTGTCTCTAATCGCAAATGAGTCATCGGTGCTCACAGGGCAGGGGTCATCATACTTGAACACTCCCTTGTCTACCACCATGAGCCTAAGGAAAATGCATTTTCTGAAAAGCTGGGGAATAAGTCCATCCTCCCTTCAAATACCTTACTACTTCAGGGAAACTGCCAGTGTCTCACCACCTCTCAGACTTCTCTGGTTTTCAATTTCCAATGTCTCCAACATGAGTCCTTAAAATAAACATTTACGGCATGTTCTCTCAACTCTCTTTGCCTTTGCCCCCCCCCCCCGCTTCTGGATCTATGGATCTATGTGCGTGGAAAAAACTAAGTTTTCACTGAAGCTAATAATCCAACTTTTCTAGGTTGTGAACCAAGGACACAAGAGATGAACTTTATTTTAAAGCGACTGTGGTTTATTTTTCATCCATGACCTTAAACCTCAAACAAGCGCGTGCTTGGCACTGTTCTAACATGATCAGCCTTCCCTCATGATCTCACCTCCTGCAGGGGCATAGGTGACCACTTCACATCTACTCTCTCCACATCTCTTTGTGCTCCTTGCCCTCACCTCCTGATTCACTGATGGAATATGGACCATTGGATTATAACTCGTATTCCTACCATGTACCCACTCTTCCATCTGTATACCTCATCTTTTCAACAGCGACACAGAATGAGCTTTCTTGCTTTTATCGAAGACCCAATTCTAAAAATAAAATAAAAGCCAATTCTTGCCTTCATGAAGAGTTTACTCTGTCCTCTCTCAATACTGCTTTGTAAATCTTTCCTTTTCGATGGATCTTTCTCATCAGCATCTCCTCTTCAGAGTAAAAGTTCCCCAAGGCTTACGTACATATTCTATATACACTTACTTCTCATTATTTCTTTACCCAATACACACTAGCAACTCTTTAATGTCTCTGAAGCTGCCCTCATTAAGGCCAGTGGTAACCAGTGTGTTGTCAGTTCCTCTAGCACTTCTCTGTCTTCCTTGTTCTCACAGCAGCACTGGATAGGGACCCTCTCTCCTTAAGACATTCTTCTTCCATGGCTCCTGTGACATCACAATGCTTGCCACTCCCACCACCACTTTGACCATGACACTTCAGTCTCAATTCCTGGTCCATCTGACCACCTCCCTGGTCATTATCTTCATTTAGACATCCACTGGCATTTCATACTGTACAAATTCAATATGAATCCATCATCTCTTCTGCAATTGGAAGTCATCTTTGACTTCAATTCTTAATTCTGGAATTCAATGGTCCACACCCCTACTGTCTCTGTCCTAGAACTGTGTCCTGCACCCATCTTCTCCCCTCCACCCTGGTCTGTACCACATCCTCTCTTACCTGGGTTATTGCAAGACTTTTTAACATGTGTGTGCTTTTCCTTTTCATTTTCTGCATACTAGATGGAGACATCATTCACAGTCTCTTCAGTGGTTCCTTCCTTGTTGATCCCAGCACAGCTAGATTATTTAACAGGGTCTACAAAGTCCAGGGCTTTTCTTACAAGTCCATTTACCATTTTTCTTATAAACTTCTTCTTAGCCTAGTTTTCCATCTCTCAGTCAAGCCAAAATCTTTGTCTCTCAAAGCTCTGGTGCTTATAATTTCATCTTATAATTTCTGTTACTTTCCCCTAGCTCTTTGAGAACAGGCCCTTTTATATCCTCAGCTCAGGTCTCCAGTGTCACTTTTCCAGAAAGTCCTTCCTTGGTGCCCCCTCTTTTAGAAGCCAGCCCACTGTTAGTCCCCATGGACGTTCTACTGAGCACCACCCATCATAACCTATAATGATAACTTTCATTATGAATCGACTGTTTTCACTCCTTCCCCTCTAGAAAATGAACATTTTCTCTATTGAGTCTTTCACATCCAGCATGACACCTGCTCATAACAGCAACTTGATATATAAGTGCTGAATGAAGCAATATGATTATGAGATGCCCACTGTGTGACTGGCTAATGCTCTATACTTAGATGAATATTCCTTCCTTTACTTGGCTAGCTATCTCTGAAACAAGTGAGATAAAGTTCCTGCTTAATTAATGACTTTTCAGTGCCTGTAAAATTCCAACAGCAACTGTAATGTCACAGAATCAGGGTACTTTAGTAGTACATTTATACTGATTCTCTTCATCTAAGTAAGACCATGAAAACTCTTAAGATGTTCAGAAATGTGGCTTACTTAAGACAGTTTTCTTGTGTTTAAGTCAACTTAGAATTTGATGCTGGCTACATACAAAATGATTGGTATAGTCTTGGCCAAATTCCTTCATTTCTCCAGGTTTTGGATTCTTCATCAAGTATATTAGTATTATTTTCACTGTGACAGAATGCCTGAGAGATCAATGTAAAAGGAAGAAAGGTTTCTTTGACTTGTGGTTTCAGAGGCGGCAGTCCATCATCATGGGGGGTGTGTGGCAGAACAGGACAGTTCACATCATGGTGGCCACAACGTAGAGAAAACAAACTACAGGAAGAGGCCAAGGCAAGTTACACCCTCTGAAGCCCATTGACCTACCTCTTCCCACTAGACCCCACCTTCTACTTTCTACCACCTCTCAATAACGCAACATATTACAAATCTATGGATGTGCTCAGAGCCCTCACAATCTGTCTCTCACAAACACTCCCAGAAGTGCACTCTACTAATCATGTAGGCATTTCTCAATCTGATCAAGAATCAAGATTAACTGCCAAATTGGTAACACCTGGTGGATCACTTCATTTTTTTCTGGATTTTGGATTCTTTGCCAATGAAAAGCAAACTTGGGGCTTTCTTGGAGATAATAAAATCCATGGATTTTGTGAGCACTTGCTTCTTCTAATCAGTGTGCCTCATGTTGTGGTAGGTTGGGGTTCAGATGAAACCCTCATTCAACCCAGTGAGCAGCATGGTAACCACACCTGTCCATGACAAGTAACAGTACTTGTCATGTGCCCACTTATCCTGGTGATACGAAATTAGACTGCTGTTAAGAACAAGAATCATGGCTTTCTGGGTAACACACTCACTGTGATTCTTTCCCCAGCATCCACCGTAAGATGAAATAACCAAGGAAAAGTTTGCTTCAGATCTCCTGAGGGAGCCGGCAGATGGCCTCCTGATGTCACTCCAAGCTGAACACTTGGGGTTTTGTAAGTACTGAGTTTTTCTTTTACAGGGAGCCTGTGTAGCGAACAGACAGCTCTTCCCATCTGGGAAGGCTCCATCTTACTGGAAGGTTGCCACAGCATTTCTATTTACACCACATTTTAAGTGGCATGAAAAACGCCAACCCAAAGGAACAACAGACACATACAGGAGTCCTCAAAATAAAGTAAATTGAGTTAATGGTTGGAGCAATCTTGGAGGAGCTATTCAATGACCTAGAGAAAAGATGCAGCCTCATAATTAGAGGGTAGCTCTTTGAAGCTGTGACCCCGTCCTCTTTGTTTTTCCTTCTGGTCATATTAGGAAGGTGGGAATCCTACCCTCCATGGCTCCACAGCACACAATTCTTTCCTTATTGAGGACCGTATCATTCTGTAATCAACTTGGCTGGGTCTGGTTTGACCCACTTCCCCTCTTTTCTTTCTGTCTCGTCATTTATGAGCAAATTTAGGGCTGAAGAAATTGATGCACATTTTTGGATTGCCCAAGACTTTAGCAGAGGGCCTGATCTAAGAGAATGTGGCAAGAAAAAAAAAAAAAAAGCCACCATGTGCGTTTCAGGGCAGTCAGATTGTGGGGATGATTCAAGAACAGAAAACTGTCCTCACAGGTAGCTTACAGAGAGCCTGGCTCACTGTTCTCATCTACTTAAGCTCTGTGTGTTTATCCTTGAGATGTCACTGCTATCCAAGCTTAGGCCATAGGTTTTTTCATAGGTATTTTTGGAACTGAGTACTCTGCCTCCATTGAAATCTCAGCAGCAGATTCTCAATCACCTCATGTGGTTTGTGCATTTTCTTTTTTATTTGAGACAGGGCCTCCCTGTAGCCACAGCTAGCCCATGAATTCATTATGTAGACCAGGATGCCATTGATCTTACAGAGATCCACCTGCCTCTGCCTCCCGAGTGCTGGGATTAAAGGTGTGAGCCACCATGCTCAGCTCAGTGCATTTTCTTGAGTGGACCAAAGAAAGGAGCAGAAAGGCAGGAATCTTCTCAGGAGCACAGACTCCTCCAGGAGTGAAGGATTCAGAAGTGGATGACTGACTTAGTTATTTCTTTCCTTCTCTTTCTGTCTCGTCTCGTCTCTCCTCTCCTCTCCTCTCCTCTCCCCCCAACCAAGATCTTTCTTCTTTCCACCTCTCCTCTCCTCTCCCTCCTCCTCCCCTCCCCTCCTCTCCCCTCCTGTCCCCTCCCCTACCCTCCTCTCCTCTTTTCTTTTTTCTTCCTCTGAGGCAGGGTCTCTTGGTAGCCCAGACTGGCCTCAAACTCTTTATATAGCTGAGGCTGGCCTTGAACTACTGATCCTCCAGGTTCCACCTCTCAAGTATACTACCACATCAGAGACTTGGCTGCTATAGAGGATGCTTTATGTTCTGTGGGCTGAAAATGTCTGTAATAAGTAATTAATTATCAAAAGGATCATTCTAGATTATTGAATTCTGAGTAGATTGATGATTTTGGTTATAGATGCCTTTTCCCCATCACCTGGTTCAGACTTCATGTTAAGCCAAGTACATCCTTTATAAATACTTTTACTTTTTCCTTCATAGAAAGTTACTAACAATCTTTATTTTCTATTAGGCATAAAACAACTCTGATCCTTCCCAACCCAGTTCTAGTATCTGGGAATGAAATAACTCCATCAGTTTTTCACACCAGGATTATAGCTAGCCGGGAACAGCAAATAAAGGATACAGTTTAGTTTGGTTTCAACTCTTAGTAAATGCTCGCTTTACTTAAGGGCAGCTCCAAATACGCTGATGAGTAATGGTATATGAATTTACCATTTCTGCCTGATTTCGGTATGGTGTCTCTCTCGGTTGAAGTAGATAAGCCTTGTATTAATGACTTTCCCAAGACCTTGCAAAGCCTAGGAAAAGGACTGGAGCATAAATACAATAAGACAATTAGTCCAAAAGAGCCACCATATCAGAAGAAGGCTATTGGGCCAATAGCTGTAGTTCTGGAAGTTTGGGAGCATGTAACCACAGTGATAAATGGAATGTCCATTTCACAGCATTCTCAAAGGTATTCTTTTTATTACTTAAGTTACTGCTTCTCTTTATTGTACACGATGTCCTATAAAGAAGATATATGTCTGCAATTGAGCTTTGAAAGAGGACTATGGGGCCAGCTCCATTTAAAGGGAATGAAGTCAAGCAGTAAATTTGCTGGTCACTCTTTTCATACCCACTGTATCATAGCCAGCAGTTGGTCTTTGATGTCCTAACAATAGCACTGAGCCTTGCGGGCTGAGGAGCACCCCCATAACTCTCAAACTAGTCTACATTCATTAAAACGTGGAGCCCAGCTACCAGGCAGCACGCATCAGGGAGTGTTGAGTCTTGGACACGCTTCTACACTCCTCTCCCTGCTCGTTCTTGCTTTGCTGAATTTTTATTTGAGTTTGATAGCCCCATGGTATTGTACATACATAGCTCAGTGAAATCTGCAAACTGAAGCCACCTGTGTAACCAGCACTCGGTTCAACAGAGATAATACAATTAGCACCCAGGCTGTTCTCCTTGTATCCCTTCAAGGCACTTCCCTGACAAGGGTAACCCATGTCTAACCTAACAGCGTATACTAACTCTTCCTGGTTTTGATCTTTATAAAGGATTATCTAGCTGATGCTTTATGCTTCTTTCATACACATTACACTGATGAAATTCAGCTCATATGTAGTTATTAGTTGTTCATTCCAAGCAAGTGCTCTACTGCCTTCTTATCCATCCTACTATGCCACAGGGCATGTGGGCCTGCTCTGGGTTGGGATGAATTTAATAATGCTTCTATGACTATTTGTTTCCATGCCTATAATTGCACTAACTGCTGGGTATGTATGTAAGGTGGAATTGCTGGGTCAGTGGTATAGATCTCGTTTTTAGTAGTTACTTTGTTAAAACAGCTTCCCACAATGTTTATATCAGTCCATACTCCCATTAGACCACTGGAATGCTCAATAGTCTTACTAACACTTGGTACCTACAAGTTTTTCTTTTTTTTTACCATTCCAGTGGGATAATGTAGTGGTATAACATTTTCAGTGGTCATATATTCCTTTAGAAGTTGTTTCTTTTGGGAGGTGATCTGGGGATGTAGGTCAGTGGTAGAGTGCTTGCCTAGTATGTGCAAAGCCTTACGTTCACTCTCTAGCACTGTAAAATAGAAGTAACTTTTTATTGTATTTTAGCAATCTACCCAGTCAGTGCTCAATTCTGTGACTACCACCAACTGAATGAATTTTTTATGGAGCTTGAATGGGATTGGTTCCAATCGAACATTTGAGGTGCAAAGAAAGAACACCCCTAATGTGTGGAATTCAAGAGGTTGTGCTCAATAGATGGGAGACCCAGTCCACCGAGACCACAATAAAATAAAGATAGGTTTCTTTGGAGGTCCGGGAAAATGAGGGACATGAAAAATATAGCAGAAAAAGATCTGGAATCAGAGTGGCCCACAAGCTGATTACATATTCACAAGAGAATGCCATACTAGAGAAGGAAATAGGACAGCACTGTCGGGCAGAGGGAACATGTTAAAGTCCTGATGACTTACTCCTCAAAAGACCATGAGTCTGAACTTATGACATACCGAGAATAAAGAAAATCTGATTAGGGGGCTGGAGAGATGGCTTAGAGGTTAAGAACACTGGCTGTTCTTGCAGAAGACCCGGGTTCGAATCCCAGCACCCACATGGCAGCTAACAACTGTCTGTAACTCCAGTTCCAGGGGATCTGACAGCCTCTTCTGTCCTCCGCAGGCATTGCATGACACGGGGTGCACTTACCTACATGCAGGCAATACACACATACACATAAAATAAAAATAAATAAAATATTTTAAAAAAGAAAATCTGATTAGTGACAAGATGAAATTCTTCTGGGCAGTAACAACAATTCTAAAGTGGAATATAAACCCATAGAACTAGTGGGTCTCCTGTGTATAGGTGTGTCTTGATTCTCTTGTTATGTCTGGAGAAGGAAGGTAGGAGAGGGAGCACTACGTCAGGGAAAGAAGTTGCATACTTGATTGGATAAAGCTCCACGAGTGGTGAATGACATATCTGTGGGCACAGTTCCATTCCCACCATGCAGCACACTATTTTTAAGGACTGAAAGGACAGATATTCCGAAGGAAAATGGAAAGAGGTGGACATGTGTGTTTTGACTCAGAAAATACAGTTATTGAGGTAGAATCCTGTGCTGACAGTGACCTCTGAGAGGACACGTTCTACCCCAGCACTATTCCAGGTGACTCCAGCTCTAATTTCTCAGGGATAGGGCCCTTCGGGTCCCACTCTCCTCTTTCATCTGGCTCTGGATCGAAAGCCACTCTGAGAAATTTTACTACATGGCCTTAATAGCTGGCTGGGCTCATTGAAAATTATATTCCTTGACTCCTTAGATGTTGCCACATGGTAGACAGGGAACTCTCCTTGTGAGAACTCTCCTTCCATGTGAGATAAACCAAGAACTGCCTTTTCAGAGGCACCAGGGTTTTATGAGGCAGATGGTGATTCTTCTTAGTAGAAGACACCTGCATTGACCAGTTTGGACAACATCAGTTCTACAAAAGAAAAGAGTTTCCTTCCACATGAGGTGCTCAGAAGAATCTAAGTCTTGGTATTGTACATTGCCCACCCTCAGTTTCTTCAACTGCAAAACAGGGACAATACTCATTGGGAAATTAGGAGGATTAAGGGAATAAACACACATAAACTAGTAACAGGAGTGTTAGCCACAGTGTTGTGCTCAGTGCTAGCTTTTGTATCATAACTGTAACCATTACCATCACTACCATCATCACCACCCCCATCATCATCATTAGTTTTGAAAATTAAGCTCACAGATTAATAGAAATCTCTCCCTAGGAGGTCTACTATTAGATAAGGAAATGAAATATAGAGACTTGATGTAACTTGACCAAAGTGACAGAATTCTACAGTACTAACACCTATATAAATTACTATGTGCCATGAAAGTCCTTATAATATTATAATTTTCCAATGATATAGATATTATTGCCCAATTTTACTGATTGGGACACAGAGGCACAGACTTTTCCCCAGAGCACACTCTTTAAAAACAATTACTTATTCTATGTGTATGAACATTTGGCCTTCAGTTAGGCAAGTGCCCCATGTGCAAGCAATAGCCACAGAAGCCAGAAGAGGGCATTGGGTCCCCTGGAACTGGAGTTATGGATGGTTCTTAGCTACTATGTGGGTGTTGGGAACCAAACTGAGTCCTTTGCAAGTGCAATCAGTGCTCTTAACCACTTAGCCATGCTTCCAGACCCCCAGGGGATACTCTTAAATGAGAAACAGAAGAGGAATAAGCCACTATTTGGCCATCCTGCAGGGCCTTCTGACTTGCTTTGGTTGGTGGGATATTAGCTGGTATAACCCAGGCAAAGGGCTAAAGTGTGTTGTGCACCTGCTCCTACTGTTGCCTTTCTGCATGTTCTCATCACTGGGAGAGAAAGCTTTAGTAGGGGGCTTGCTGGTCATAGAAGAATGGAGAATACGTGGAGCAAACACAGATCCAAGCTGTGGTTTGGAGCTATATTGTCCCAGATCTGACATCCAACGGATCCATGGGACAAAGAGGGTGCAAGAGCATCCTAACTGTATAGTTCACTGAGCCTTATGTATATTAGTACTGCAACATTAGGTGGTAAGTGAATATAGAACTTACAGTAAGCGTTTTCTGGATACTCAGAAGCATTTTAAAATGTGATCTGCCTACAATTAAGCTGGGGAACCTTTCAAAATGCAGGTTCTGATTCAGTAATTCTGGGAAGGTCCCAAGATTTATTTTATACCCAGTGGCAAGAAGATGCTAGTGCTGCTGGTCCACAGCATTCTGGGTACAAGGGCTGGCTAAGAAGTCATTCTGGGCTTTTCTTAATGGATTACCACGTGACAACTACACTTAGTAACCACTTGGGCAGTGGATGGGTCACCTTCTGGGTAAAAGAATGTCCTTACCCTCATAAGGAGAATCCTGTATGGTTCTGAAACATTCTGCACTCCCTAACATCCAGCTTGACCAAATGGTGAGTCCATGTTAGTATTTCCTCCACCCATTTCCTGGGATTGCCTACCTTTAACTCTTGTGTTCTTTCTATTTCTTGGAATTTAAAGGTTCATAGTAATCACTCGTTGACAGTTCATTTTGAGTTCACAACCCATACCAGACTTCTAAGTCACAATGCAATTGAGATCCAAACTCCACTTCTGGTTTTCTTAGTTTTCTGTCAGGCAGGGAATGTGGGCATGGTAAGGAAGGGACATTGGATGGCAGCAGCACAGGTCAGCTAGGCCATGCTTCTCACCTATTTTCTGGTTCAGCACTCACTTTTGTTTCCTATCCCCATCCCACATGACCACCACATCACTGCTACCCTGTCATCTAGAGAACTGAGTCCTCTGGGATTTATACTTTGGTTATTTTGAAAGGAAAAGGAACATTCTAAGGATAGAGGATCCCTTTCCTTCCTTCAGTTTTTCATGATATACTGGAGGTCAAATATTGATATTTTAATTGAGAAAAATATCACCCTGGAATTCAACTTCCAAATTCTGTTTAGTTTTTCAAGGGTGCCAAGGAGTTATTGTATATACTAAGAATATTATGTAAGTACATTAAGTATATTGCCATTATTTCTCAATAAGTTAAACATGCAACCACCATATGACACAACCATTTTGCTCCTAAATATATACCCAGCAGAAATGAAAGCATATGTTCTCAGCATCTCCATTTTAATAGTTCCCAAATAAGGAACAACTTAAATGGTTTTCAGTGGGCCAATGGATTACCATTCTGTAAATGGAGTCATACAATGGAATACTAATTGACAGTAAAAAGGAACAAATTCCCTATGACTAAAATAAGGATAATTCTCAAATTCATTATGTGAGCAAAGAGGCTGTGTCATGTCGTACTGTGCATTGTGTGTGGTTCCAGTGACAAAAAAGTTTAGGAAATGCAAAATGAATCTAAATGACAGAAAGCAATCTCTGGGTGAGTACCCAGAGATTTCAGAGATCACAACAGGGCATAAAGAAACTTCTGGAAATTTATCACATTCATGATGCTGATGTCTTTAAAGGTGTCTATATTGCCCAAATAATCACATTAAATACTTACAGTTCATCCTTTATCAGTCACACCTCAAAAAATGCTGTGTTTTAGAAAATAATGAAATAACTACTAATTTCTTCTTTTCCCTTCATTACCATTTCCAAGAGTTAGCTTTGAGTGAAAGTAGTCATGGGTGCATGTGTGTGTGTGTGCGTGTGTGTGTGTGTGTGTGTACGCACGCATGTGTTTTTTTTCTCATTGACATCAATATTTTATCTGGATGCTGTGGAAGTAAATTAATGTTTGGCATCGGTAGGACATTATTTCCAGCTTCCTGTATCTTTCATGTACATTTTATCCCTATTTTCTTATTTTTGAAAATAGATATGTAGTGTCCAGCAGGAAATGGCCTGGCCTATTGCCTTCCAAGTCCATCTTCTGTTTTCCAGGTCACTGCTGTTGAATGTGTGGGGATTGAGTTGCCCCAGATTGCACATATAGCAGTTCAGGAACCCAAACTTGAAGTGATAGTTCCCATTCCACGGGCCCTGCTTCAGTATCTCTTCCAGGGAGAAGGAGGAATGCTACTCTCTCCCAGAGGCATATCAGCCACAGAACACTCTACCAAGATGATTTGCTTTACTAAAATGGGCAAAGGTCAATGCCAACAGGAAGAAGGAGTAGTTAACCCACTGTTTTTACTTCTACTAAGTTTACAGAAACAACTTCCCACTAACACCTGCTGGTCTGTGCCTGGGGAGTTGATGCTGTTTATCATTTGCCCTGCTTTCTCAGGCACTGGATGACAACACATGGAACTCTGAGGATTTCCCATTGTCATTCGTCCTCCCATTTAAAACAGTAAATGACCACAAGGATTAGCTTCTCAGGGGAAAATGTATTAGCCATATTTCTAAACAGCAGGAATTTGTAGTCCTTACCTAATCCTAATCCTGACTTTTCCTATCTCTGATTTTCCTAGCTGTAGGGAAGGCATGGGGTATTAGATTCTTTTACTGCCCACAGCACAGCCTTTTCTGATGCTAACAGATTTTGTTGTTGTTGTTGTTATGGACAACAAGCAACAGGGGTCTCATGGAATCGCTGCTCTGCTGCTATCTCAACAAGTAGACACCCCAGTGACTAGCATTGGGGTGTATAGTGCACCATTTAATTCTGGTTCTCCCAAGAGCAAACTTGAGACATCTCCCAGACAAGATTCTGTGCTCACGTTCACCAAGAAGAATGCTGGGCTAGGTGCTCAGTACTGAGAGGAACGCTGGTCTTTAGCATGTTGGCTTGATAAGTACAGTACTTGATGCTGAGTCCTCACAGATATGCGTGGAAGACAGTAAATTTTATGTATTTACGTGCACAGCTTCTCATGAACTTCTTACATAAAGTTTAAAAGGATGCAAAATGAAATCTGGCTTTTTTCCAACAACAAACTCCTTTGCCATTTCTTTGAACCCACCACATACAATGTAAGCATTAAACAGATGCTACTGTCCTAGTCTCTAAATAATCTTCTGACTTTGGGGGAATGAGCAGGGATAGAGGAATATCCTTTACTGTCTCAGAAGAAGGGGCCGTCATCACCACCTATTCTTTCTAAATTATAAAATGGTAAGCCAAGGGTTCCAAAAGAAAAATGGACTTTGAATTTGAAAGGAAAAAGTAGAACCAAAGAAAACACTAAAATGTTGCAAAATTAACCCAATGAAAACAAGCCAAAGAAACTGAGACACCGAAACTGGAACACTCAGAGGAATCTTGCATTGTAATCTCTAGGTGTATATATTCCCTGGAGAGACGGCAGCCACCTGCTTGTGAACACTAGAGAGATGAAAAGTGAAGATGAAATTAAGTTGCAGCCTAAAGTCTCTAAAGGCATATCAAAGTAAGAATGATCTGATACCGAGGATTAAAAATACTTGAATGATCATGCACCTCTTCCCCTGGCTCTTACAATCTTTCCATCCCCTCTTCTGCAATGGTCCCTGAGCCCTGGTTGGGTGAAGTTTAATATAGGAGTCTGGGGACGCACACTGTGTAGACTCTTATCCTCTATACTTAGGCCATTTGTGGCCTTTTGTGTTCATAGCCTTCTGTTGCATGAGGGAGCTTCATTGATGAGAGTTGAAAGATGCATTGGTATTCTCTCTGCCCCTACATTCCACTACATTCTGTGAGTCTTAGGTATAGAGGTTCCATTGTAGAGGTGTCACTTAGGGTTGGACATCTCAAAGGCACTTATTCTCTGTGTGTGACCAGTTGTAGAACTCTGTAATAGGAAACAGAGTCTTACAGACCCCTGGGACCTTGCTCATATGAACTTACAGCAATGGTGTCAGCATGCACAAGACCCATGCAAACTCAAGCAGTCAAAAACCCAGCATAGAATTCAAGAAATGGATAGCAGGCCCCAACCTTAGCTGAAGAACTATTGGCAGCTGATTATTGCTGGGTGAGGGAGAGTTGATCTTTAAGGGAGAAACTCTAGATAGACTGACTAGACCCCAGTGGATGAGCTTGCACTGAGGGACATCTGGGTACACTAATTTGACTCGATAGTCCCTAACATATATGGCAGAATGCATAAAATCTGGTGGGGCAGGCTATGGGGGGGATCCAGATGGGGGAGGGGGTTAAAGATGATCAAGATGTTTTGTATGAAATGCACATTCAATAAAAAATAAATTTAAAAAATACTTGAATGACATATAGAAGATATTTTGATGGTTCATTTAGAGGTCTGAAACCCCAGATAGATTCTTCTTTAGTGAATGAATAATTCTCAGGGCATCCTTCAGCCTCAAAGATCAATACCTTTTACATCATGGCTGGAAGAACATGATTAAGTAGAACTTTTATGTATGAAAATCAGTAAGACTATAGTGTTTCCGTTCAGAGTGACTTAATAAGCATTTGTGTTTTCTTCTTTCAATTGTACTGACATGACATAAGCAATAGAAAATCACGTGGGAGGCTAAAAGGGTCCATCTAAAGAGGGGGAAGAGGGTTCTTGTAGATATGAAACAAATGCCAAAGAACTGAAAGTGGGTTAGTTCAGGATTGGAAGTAGAAGAAGGATCTTTGGAAAAATTAGTCCCCCGAGAAAATTTTGTTTAATATTATCAAGAACAATTTCGTGGGGCTGGAGAGATGGCTCAGCGGTTAAGAGCTCTAGCTGCTCTTGCAGAGGACCTGAGTTTAATTCCCATCACCCACATGGCGGCTAACAACTGTTCGTAACTCCAGTTCCAGGGGATCCGAAGCCCTCTTCTGACCTCTGTGGGCATTGCATGACACGTGTGCACTTAATATACATGCAGACAATACACTCATACACATAAAATAAAAATAACAAATAATAAAAGAAAAAAGAACCCATGGTCTTTCTTTAAAAAAAGAAAACCATTTTGTTACTAGATATTTATTCACAAGAAATGAAAATATTTGTTCTCAGAAAGACTTTTATGAGGATATTAACATGATGTTCACAATATATAAGCAATTGGAAAGTAAAAATCTATTGCTGGGGAATGGATAATCAAAATTATGGGATGATCATAGAATGGAATATCAGCATTGAAGAAATCTACTGATATAACTTTTTTAAGACTCTCAAATTCAAATACAGTATGCTGAATAAAGACGCCAGACACACAGAAAAAGGTACAGTACAATTCCGTGTATGTGAATACTAGAACAGGCAAAACTAATCTATAGTGGTGGGCATTAGGTGTAGGTTGCCTTTGAAAGGAGAGAATTGCCTACAAAGATACACCTGAAAGCCATCTAGTGATGGAGGGTGGTCTATATCTTAACTTTGATGGTAGCTGTACAGGCGCATATAGCCATCAAACGACATAACTGAACTCTTAGGATACGTCCATTTTATTGCATGTAAATCATACATTGTTTTAAAGACTTTTTGAATTTAGAGAAAAAAGGAGAGAAAGGGAAGAATGAGAAAGAAATGAAGTTAAAAATAGGAAAAAGAAGAGAGGAAAGGAGAGAGGAGAGGATATGAATGTGATTTGATGAAATCAGTCAGGACTATTAAGTATTGGGGGTAAAGACCAAGGACTAAGAATAAAAGCACTGCTCCCTTAGTCCTAGTTTCAGACTGCCTAGATGTGACATTCCACCTGACACACACTGTGACAGCTCACTTACTTCTAAACAAAGCACCAAGGAAGATTCAGGTAAGACATAAAGCATGCTTTAAAAACAGGCGTAAGTATAGGAGGGAAAATTAAGAGACACTGAAGACAGACTTCGAAATTACCTTCAAATATTAGCTTCAAACTTTCACAAGAGTTCTAGAAGGACAGTGTAAGAACACTGGAAATAAAAGAAGTGACTAAAGAAATCGTCTAAGCTGAGTACAAGCTTAGGGCTCCAGATAAAAAGGACATGCCATCTGCTGCACAGGACTAAGAGCTAACTAAGCCCAGAATCTAAGCACAACCTGATGAAATTTCTGCATATTATAAGCGAATAGAAAAATCTTTAAAGCTTCAAGATTTTTTTAAATCAGAGGGTGAGGGGTTTATTACAGAGATAGAGCACTTGCCTCATATGCTTCAACAATCACCTATAAGACATTATATTAAACTTTCCTGTAAAACATGAGGTAGTATAATAAAACTGAATGATAGCTTCAAAATTCTGAGGGCAAACAACATAAAACCCAGTCAGCTGCCATACTGGCATTACTTAATAAGAATCAAATAAAGATGCTTAAAAATATAAGTTCTTGGGGATTTTACAATTGATAAACACTCTTTTTTGAAAACTCTTTGAGAATGTATTCAGTAACATAACAGATTAAAATATGAGCTTTGAGAAGCAGATAAATATATGGATGTTTTGGCTAAAGCAAAATAATTATTGAGCACAAAATCAAATTGGCAACAACTGCTTGCTAAGATAAGTGTAACGAAAAGGGAAGGCGAAGGGAAAACTCTAACACTAAAATTCCAGAAAATGCAATTTAAAAAATTTAGAAACAGCCTACAGTCAGAAAGAACATGCCAGGATCTTGTCCTCTGAGGGATTT
This sequence comes from Nannospalax galili, assembly GCF_000622305.1. Classification (NCBI taxonomy): domain Eukaryota; kingdom Metazoa; phylum Chordata; class Mammalia; order Rodentia; family Spalacidae; genus Nannospalax; species Nannospalax galili. Next base: position 491,696 of record NW_008332087.1, read on the forward strand.
AGTTTATATATACTGATTAATTTTAAGCATTGTTATAAAAGTATAAGCAAAAAATATTTTTTAAAATTTTAAGTAGGGCTGGAGAGATGTCTAAGTGGTTAAGAGCACTGGCTGCTCTTGCAGAGGGCCCAGGTTTGGTTTCCTGCACCCACGTGGCAGCTTAAAAACTGTCCATAACTCCAGTTCCAGGGATCTGATGCCCTCGTCTGACCTCCACAGGCATTGCACAACAAATGTGCATGTACATACATGCAAGCAAAACACTCATACACATAAAATAAAAATAATAAATAAAATATTAAAAATTAGTAGTAGTAGTAGGAGGAGGAGGAGGAGGAGGAGGAGGAATAAGACACCTAGCTTCCATAACTTGAGGGAAAATGAACTAAATAAATATAAAGCTATTAGAGAGGCTAACTCTCTAAAGTCACACAGGCTTGGGGGGTGCACATAAGGGGCCTGCAAAAAGAAAAAATTGGAAGTTTGAGAACAAGTAAACTGGAAAACATATATTTGAACTTAGCAGTAACCATGGTAATTGTGAATAGTTACTTTGTGATTTATCTCATAAAATAAGAAAATCGAGGCACAGGTTATCAATACTAGATGTTTAAATTTTTAAAAGCACAGGAAGCATAGAAACTATAGGCTATAAAACTATACCCAAACAAATGCCAAAAGAAAACAAAAATAAATCAGGAATAAAAATAGAAACAAAAAACAACAAAAAATTTAATATACATGGCAATAAAGGAGGTAAATTCACTTTGATAAAAATAAAACCTCTTAAAGACGTTTTATGTTCTAACACTTTGGAGTCTAGAAATGTGAATAGAAAAGAACAGAATTAGGGTAACAAGGAGAGAAAAAGCTGCAGCAACAGTGTAAGATCACAGCAATTTTACTTCAGGAATCAGCAGGTAAATCAGGATGAAAATGGATTATATAATTAAATAGGAATATTGATCCTAAAGGTCTTATGTGTAAGACTTTGTATACCACAAAAAATATGAAATAATGAAATAGTTGTAAAAGCTTATACTACACATAAGCCTTGTGCTGGACAGCTTTAGTGTCAACTTGACACACGGGTTGAGGGAGCCTCAGCTGGGGAATTGCCTCTATTGGACTGGCCTGTGGCCATGTCTGAAGGGCATCTTCTTGATAAGTGATGTGGGAGGGCCCAGCCCACTGTGGGTGGTGCCACCCCTGGGCAGGTGGGCCTGTGTTGCATAAGAAGGCAGGCTGAGCAGGGGCTAGGAGAGCAAGCCAGTAAGCAGCGTTCCTCCATGGCCTGTGCTCCAGCTCCTGCCTCCAGGTTCCTGCCCTGAGTTCCTACTTTGGCCTCCCTTGGTGATGAACCTGAGAGATGTAAGCCAAATAAACCCTTTCCTCCCCAAGTTGGTATTTGGGAGTATTTTGTCACAGCAATGAAGAAACAAACTAGGACAAGCCTCATACTAATAAAACTAAAACTCATTTTAAAATGTATGATTTTTCTCAGAAAACATAAATTAAAACATAAATTATTATTACGAAAAAACAAATCATGTAATATTTAAAATATTACATAATTTGAATAGAGCACTGACAGTGAAATCGCCTGTAATATTAATCAGAGATCCCAACCAAGGAGAAAGGATTAAGAGGATTTAAAGAGTATTTGGATATTCTTTTAATGAGCATTCCATTTTTATTATTTAAAATGCTAGTGAAAAAAAATGAAAAAAATACTTGAATTCTTGCTACAAGGCTAGCTTCCAGGAGCACACTAAGAACAAATACTTGTAAGCGTGTATTGCTGAGTGTAGCTTTTTTAGGCTCAAGACAAAATCGAGGAACATAACAAAAAGTAAAATCCTATTCACAGAAACAATCAAACCTCAAAAACGACCTATAAAACAAACTGTGAAAAAGTGAACAAAATCATAAAGTTTTATTCAAGAAGCAGAATACTTCTATTTCATCCCGAATGGGAGAATTCAAAATGATAAAAACTGCTTCTTTGAACTTAGCCAAAAACAGTGAAAATAATTCTTATTAAAACCTTAGTGATTTTAAGCAAAATAATTCTAATGTCCACTAGAACACATTTTATAAGAATGTCTAAGAATTGTTCTTAATATTTATTTATTTAATTAATTGTTCTCTCTCTTTCTCTCTCTCTCTCTCTCTCTCTCTCTCTCTCTCTCTCTCTCTCTCTCTGTGTGTGTGTGTGTGTGTGTGTACACGTGCCACAGTGTACTTGTGGAGGTCAGAGGACAACTTGCAAGAGTCGGTTCTTTCCTTCCACCATGTGTGTTCTTGAGAACTCAGGCCATCAGAGGTTGTCAGGTTGGTGATAAGTTCCTTTACCTACTGAGCCATCTCAGTGGCCCAGAATTTTTTTTAAAGGACATTTCCCCTATTAAAATATATCACGGAAATACACAAAACAGTGGTATTTGTTCATGAATAAATGTATGAAGAAAGAGATTTATGTATATGAGAAAACTTTAGTACTTGGTTATTTAACAGGTATGATAAGATGACTAGATTATTCACTTGGGCAAAAACAAAGTTATATATTTAAAACCCACAAGTAGCTTTAAAGCAAATTGAAGTTCTAAAAAGTATAATTGTAAACCTATTAGAACAGAATATATTTAAATATTTTTACAATCTTTAACAATAAGTCCTTAAGAAAGGATTCAGAATTGAGTATATTTAAGAAAGAAAGTTGCTACCTAGCCAAAGACAACATAAACAAGGCAGACGGGCAAGACATTTACAAAGTGCGTGAGACAGAAGATCAGTATTGTAGGTATTTTGCAAAGATGTCCTCAAGGATTCCTTCAGATTCACTTTCTCCTTCATAATATAACTCTGTGGTTCTTCCCAACAAGAGGCAGAATCTATTTCCAGTTCCTGAGAATCAAAGTTGACCCCCTGATTTGTCTGAATAACAGAATGGGACTAAAGTGTCAATGTGAAGTTTGTTGATGGGCCTTACACCTCCTGCTTGCATTTGCTTGGTGCTCTGACTCCACCACATGGAGATGTGTAAGTGCCTCTTCTTGAGGATGAGCAGTTCTGTAGAGAGATCACCCAGGTGACAACCAGCACCAGCCATCAGACTTATGAGTGAAGTCACTGCACTACCCTACCCACATTAAACCAACAGAGGACATAGGCACATGGACAATTTAAGGGACAATAAACAGAAAACACCCATCTGAGCCAGAGCAAGACACTGACATACAAACTGATGAGCAAATAATGTTGTCACATTAAGCCACTAAATCGTGGAGTGGCTTGTTATGCAGCAGTAGTGAAGTAGGGTGATTACCCATCACTTATAAGAGTCCAGTGATAAGAGCAATTGTTTGACTGGAGAGTGGACAACGCAAGTTGGGAGACAAGAAGCATAAATAATGATTAACTTGAATCAAAGCTGGAGGAATCTTGCTGATGATGGGATCAAGAACTTACACCCCACAGTCAGCCTATCTGGGTCCAAGTCTTAGTTTCTCCCTCCCTGAGCTGTATAGCTTTGAGCAAGTTCCTAAAATCACTTCAGTCCCAGTGTCCTCATCTGTGGAATGGTTACACCAGTCCCTCATCTGTGGTTTCACTTTCTGTGGCTAAAGATACCAGCAATTAATTGTGGTCTGAAAATATTAAATGGAAAATTTCAGAAATAAGTCATTTGTGAGCTTAAATGCATGCTGTTTTGGTTAGAGTGATGAATTTTTAAAAAATAATATACTGTAACTGTTCTTATTACACATTACTGTTCTTTAAAAATTTATTTATTTATTTATTTAAAATTTTATGTGTATGGGTATTTTGCCTGTGTGTAAGCACTCCACATGTGTGTGATGCTGGCAGAAGTTAGAAGAAGGTGTCAGACCCCCTGGAACTGGAGTTACAGACAGTTGTTAGCTGCCATGTCAATGCTGGGAACTGAACCCAGGTCCTCTGCAAGAGCAGTGCTATTAACCACTGTGTCATCTCTCCAGCCTCCAAGTTACTGTGTCTAATTTATAAATTAGACTATCACAAGCATGCATGAAGAGGGGGAAACATAGTGCATAGGATCTGACACTATCTGCAGTTTCAGGCATCCCTTAGGGTCGCTGTGAGAAACTTCACTCAGCAGTGCTTTTGCTTCTGGTGCTACATGGCTCAGGAGAAGCCCTGAGTGAGTGCTAGAAGCTAAATGTTGACTGAAGGTTACAGACAATGAAAGAGGCAGTGCGCTTGCTCACGGAGACAGCAGATCAAGAAAAAAATCATTTCATTAAAGTTTGGAGTTCTGTGTCCTTTCACGTTATTGTAAAAATAACCAATTTGGTATTTTATTAAACTTACTTAAATCTCACTGCCTATTTAATGAGGTCTGGCTTTACTACTAAAAATCATGATTCTAGGGGCTGGAGAGATGGCTCAGCGGTTGAGAGTACTGACTGCTCTTGCAGAGGACCCGGGTTCGAGTCCCAGCACCTACATGGCACCTATGATCTGTCCTTGACTCTGGTTCTAAGGGACTCCCATGCCATCTTCTGACCTCTGTGGCACTGCATGACACAGGTGCACTCACATACATGCAGGCAATACACTCATACACATAAAAAATATATATTTTTAAAAAAATGATTCTAAAGCAGACTGAGATTTATTAGAAAGATATTTGTGAATTTCATATAAAAGAGATATCATTGTTTTGATTATAATTGTTATTGCCTATGGAGTTTGTATTTTGGAATGTTCTGTTTTCCAGACTGCTTTTATTATATATAATTGTTTTCTCACTATTATTTAAAGACATATGTAAGAACTAATCTGAATATCTGAACAACACATAGTTATTCCAATAAAGAGGTAAGGTTTTATAAAAAGCAAAAAAGTTGATGCTTCCATGAATTTTTATGCAGTTCATGCCCCAAACTGTAGAATTTCTTACTAGATTCTTTAAAATATTGAAAACAGTGCAAAGACATTTTATGACTTGCTAACTGAGAGAATATTATGTGCTCACAGTATTTTACTGGCATCTCCCAGCAACATACTTGCAGAAATGGGTCAGTCATTTACAAGGTCAAACCTGGACTCCCTAGAATGCTGAAACTATCAAAAAAATCTTGTTTTAAAATGTGTATATATGTACAAATATAATGGAAGTCTATACTTGTATATACTTGTATGTATTTATAATTGACACAGTAAGATGGTAAATATATTTGAAAATATAACTTGCTAAAAGTTTTTTTATTATGGGTTTACCAAGAACTTGGAATATGAACATATAATTTAGAATGCACTATACAGCATATATGGCATTCATTTTTATGCTATAAAATAACAGAAGAAAATTCAAGAGCTTTTCAACTTAGAGGAAGTTACCTAATGTCAGTTTCTCCATTTGAAAGAGGGTTAATGAGATTGAAGATGTTAATATGTGTAAAGTGCTAACAGCACTGCATGGCACTTAAAAGGGACTTAAAAATCTTCAACTATTCTTAATCTGTTTTATTTGATTTTTTTGATCCATCCAAAATCACCAAATCTTAAAGTGTGCTGCTTTTTAAATAATTCCAAGTACGGTACAGCTGAGGTAAACTCACCACTGCATGTTTCTGACTCAGCCAACAACAGATCTTGGAATATTGTAAACAGAAATAACAACAATAAAATGTAAGGAACAGTTGAGTTTCTGATTTCTAAGAAGGGCTTTAGCAGCCAAAAACTTTAAATGGGGTTTAAGACTTGGGTTTAAAATGTCTGGAAAACATAAAGAATACAGTGACCCCCGTTTTGTCATCAAATACACCTGTTGCTAGCAAATTCACTCTCTGCAGCCGGCGCACCACAGATAAATGTCTTTTGCAGACGCTAGTTGGCTGAACATGCTCTGTCCATTTGACTCGTACTATCTTTGGAGAATCAGAACCCAAGAAATAACTTTGGTCAGGAAGAATATAAAACTTTTATAATAAGAAATTACTAAAGGAACAAGTTATAAACTAACCTGTGAAACTCATCACTCTGCTTGGTTAAGTGAGTGCTTTGAATGGTCATAACTGAACACTGTTACAAGATAAGCTGAAGCCAATGGATTGGCAGCTACTTGGGACCTCAGATAGTCCTAGGAGCATTATTACTCTTTCTAAACCCCCTACTTCTTTTGCCCTTTAGGGGCTGTTCTTCAACCAAAGTCGCCTTTTAGAATCCAATCCAATTCCACCAGCTGCTTCTCTCATTAACTTACTGTTGGGGCAGAAAGGGCCGACCCCAGGTTATTCTAACGAGAGCAAGCGCCTCATAAAGAACTCTGCCAAATTTACTTTTCCATAGAACATCATTTTTACAGCTTTTCATGAGTCCAAGAGGAAAGAAAGCATCATGTATAAAATACAATTTCCAGAAACCTTGAAGATATTAAGAATTATTTGGACATGTTAGACTGGCAGTGAACAGGTTCAGGCGACAGTGGTTGTTTCCATTTCCCCAGGGAGAAAGAAATGTCTGTCACTATACAGGTTTACCCACAAGGTAAGATGAGAGGCGCCTACAAAACTAGGATGTTCTTAGAAATGTCCCAAGTTTAAAAGAATGTTAAACCTTGAGGTCTATACTTTTGCATGCCTGCTTTGTGTTTGTAGGGATCACCTTGCTTTAGCCTGGCATACACAGTTTGGTGTAATGACCCAACAGGCAGGAATGTGTGAACTTTGGCAAATTTCTTGAGCTTCCTGTACCTCAGTTTCACAATCTGTAAGGCAGAGATATTCACAATCTTGTACCGCACAGGGTTATGATGAAATTAAATGAGTTAAATCCTCGTAACATTCTTAAAATAGAATAGTAAATAAGTGATGCTGAAGTATTTAAATACTCTCCTTTCTGCTTAATAATAGGCCTTTTTACTTATTTTTATTTTTTTGCAACAAATCATATAATGATATGAAATCTAGACTTCGCAGAGTGAACCATTTTAAAAGGCCTGGCTTGAGATTTTTAGGGACTGGCGAAATTTCACTGTGTCTCTGTGTCTGGGTGAAAATCCCTGCTTATTTCTGGTTCTCCAGGGCTACAGCTGTCACAGGCCTAGACCCAGCACTTTCCAAGGTCGCAGCAGGAAATCCCAGGTGGGAAAAAACCTTCACCCAGACAGCAAAACTCACTTGGCATCTGATGGCCTGATATATGTCCCCTGGTCTTGACCCTTCCTTTTTGGAGCTGAAATGGATGACAGAATCCTATTCCTAAAGTGACCTTTTCGAAGGAGGTCATTGGAAAGAAGTCTTTACTACTAGTTTAAAAGCACTGAGTAACTTCAGACCAAATCTCCACAGGTGCCTTGACCCCACAACACTTTGCACAGGGCAGAGGCACAAGGAAGGTATAGGAACCATATGGGCAAAGTAGGGGTGTCTGGCTATTCTCCAGAAATAACGTCCTGACCTTTAACATTATTTGGACACCCACTGAATTCTTTCTCCCAAACATAGTTTTGAGGCATTATCTTCTATATAAGTTCTTATGTCACCCCACCTCGATCCTTCCTTATCTTAAAGTTATTCAGTGCCCCCCCCCCACTTGTCCGTGCATCCCAAGCCTCACCCTTAGCCCTCCTTCCCCAGTGCCTGACCTGTGAAAGATCTGAGGAGTGCATCCGCAGACCTCAGAGCCAGTTGGCCCTCCACGTTTAGCCCCCACTCTGCCTCTGCCGAAGCAGAGTAGCTCTGGCAAAAGTACTGCCCAAACAGCTGCTCTTTGGTGGGACGGAGGACCCGCCTCCTTGCTTCTCCCCAGGGCTAGCTCCCCACCCTGCTGGCCGCCCAGCTTCCCGCGGCCGCTCACGCCCTTCTCGGGCGGTTCACTCACCTGCAGCTGGGACCCGCTGTCGTTTCGGGTGGCCCCGTCCTGCAGGTCGGCGGCTCCGGATCCGCGCAGAACCGTGATGTGCAGCGTGAGCAGTAGCAGCCCCAGCAGCAGCAGCAGCTCCGCGGCCAGGCGCACCATCCTCTTGAGTCGCGCGACTTTAGGACCCGGCGCGGCGGGCGGCGGCGGCGCCGGGGGAGGAGGAGTCGGAGCCCTGGAGCCCGGCAGAGCGGCTCCGGCCTCGGCCCCCGCCGGGGCGCCGCTCCCCGGGCCCGCAGGGCTGGAGCTGGGCTCGGCGGGGCGCGCTG